>NC_134402.1:54838316-55166441 GCF_038048845.1 Mixophyes fleayi
CCTTCCCTTATCCTTATCTCTCCCTCTCTCCCCCGTGTCTCTTTGTCTGTCTACCCCACCCCTTAGATTGTACGCTCCTCTGAGCAGGGTCATCTCTCCTCTTGTCCTCACCACTCTTAACTCGGCTATCCAGCTACCTAGCCCACCTTCTCGAGGATCCTCTTCCCCTTCGTCCCCTCTCGCTCCCTCCTCTCCCCTCTGGGGGTTTCCCTGTCATCCGGGCCCTCCCTCTCGGGCTCAGCCGTATGCAGGACCTTCCCCTCGCCCCTCTAGCTGTGCTTTGAGCTCACCGAGTTACTGTGCTTATTGTTTACTGTACTGTACTATCTCCCCTTGTATTGTAACTTTGTTTGTCCCTGAACGGCGCTACGGACACCTTGTGGCGCCCTATAAATAAAAATTAATAATAATAATAATAATTGGGATAGTTGTGAGGGTGCATTTGTGTAAATAATGTTAAGAGGATAAGGTCACCTCTAAAAAAGAGATGGGTTTTGAATGAGCTTATAAAGATGGGAAGGCTGTGGGAAAGTCTGAGTGTGGTAGTGAATTCCATAAGTGGGGAGCAGCACGGGAGAAATTTTGTAGGCGGCAGTGATAAGTGGTTATCAGAGACAAGACAAGGCTTAGGTCAAAGGTAAATCTAAAAGGGCGGAAGAGAGAGTATTTTAATATGAAGTTTGAGATGTATGCAGGGGTAGTGTGGTTGAGGGCTTTGATTTTGGAGGACACATGGAGCCAGTGTAGGGATTTGCAAAGTAGTTCATCGGAAGTGGAATGGTGAGAGAGGAAGAACAGTCTTTAGGATGAAATGAAGTGTGGATGTATGGGTGTCAGAAATGACAGATGGCAGGAGGTTGCAATAGTCACGATGGGAGATTATGAGAGCATGGATAAGAGTTTTGGAAGCATGTTGAGTAAGAAAAGTGTGTATTCTGGCAATGTTTGTAAGGTGGAATCGACAGGACTGGGAGAGAGTCTAGATGCGAGGAATAAAGCAGAGGGTGGAGTCAAGTGTGACACCAAGGCAACAGGGTTGGGAGACTGACGAAATTGTGGTGTTATTGACAGTGAGGGAGATTTGAGGGCAGGTGGTGACTCTAGCAGGAGGGAAGATAATAAATGATGTTTTGGACATGTTGAGCTTTAGGTAGTGTTGGGACATCCATGTGGACATAGCAAAAAGTCAGTTGGTTACACAAGATAGTACAGAAGAAGAGAGGTCAGGGGAAGAGGTGTCAACAGCGTAGAGGTGGTATTGGAAGCTGAATGAGCGAATTAGTGCCCCAAGAGAAGAGGTGTACAAAGAAAAAAGTAAAGGGCTAAGACCAGAGCCTTGTGGGACCCCAACAGATAGTAGGAGTGGAGGGGAGGATGCGCCAGAGTTAGAAACACAAAAAAGAGTGGTTCGATAGGTAGGAAGTGAACCAGGAAAGATCTGTGTCATGAAGGCCAATGGAGTGAAGGGTATGTAATAGAAGAGGGTGATCAACAGTATCAAAGGCAGCAAGAGAGGTCCAGGAGAATGAGTATGGAGAAATTACACTTAGATTTTGCAGTAAATAAATCATTGGTCACTTTGTGAGAGCAGTTTCAGTGGAATGTTAGGGGAGGAAGCATGATTGCAGAGAGTCGAGAATGGAATAAGAGGAGAGAAAGTGAGACAGGCGTTTGTACACTAATCACTCAAGTAGTTTGGAAGCAAAGGGGAGGAGAGAAAATGGACGGTAGTGGGAGAGAGAGGCTGGATCGAGAGATTTTTTTTTTATAATAGGTGAGATGAGCGCATGTTTAAAGGAGAATGGTAATGTGCCAGTGGAGAGAGACAAGTTGAAGAGGTGAGTTAGAGGTGGGCATGCAGTGGAGGAGAGGGAGCGGAGAAGTTGGGAGGGAATAGGGTCGAGTGAACAGGTTGTAGGGTGAGATGATAAAATGAGTGCAGAGACTTTGTCTTCAGTTACTAGAGAGAATGAATTAAGGGTGGATTAGGGAGTATAGGTAAAGATGGTTAGTGTGAATGCAGTGAGTGGAAGTTGGCAAGAGGAAATATCTTGTCGATTGGTGTCAATTTTGTCTTTGAAATAGGTGGCAAAATCATGGGCAGTAAGGGAGGAAGGAGGAGGAGGTGCAGGAGAGCAGAGAAGTGACTTGAAGGTGGCAAAGAGGCAACGTGGGTTAAAAGAGTAGTGGATATTAGAGATTTGAAGAAAGGAAATTGGGATAGGAACAAGATTTCCTCCAGTGGCGCTCTGCAGTGCGGGAGAACTTTTGCAGGTAGGGGGTCTGTTTGTTGTGCCATGGCAAGGGTTTGGATCATTGGAGACTATATGCAGTAGTTGGAGTTGCATTGTCTAGTGCTGAAGTAAGTGTTTTGTCATAAAGAGGCATCCTGATTAGGATATGACAATGCAAGCATTGGAGAAAATATTTATCTTAGTGAAAATGAGAAGTGGATTGGGTTAAAAGTGTTTAGTTTTCATTGTGTACGTGTGTATTTGGGTGCAGGGGGAAAGGGCATGAGATAAGGTAAGGCTGGAGGAAATGAGGTTGTGGTCAGAGAGTGCGAAGGCTAAATTTGAGAAACTAGAGGTGGAGCAATAGCGGGAGAAGACAAGGTCAAGGGAGTGCCCATAACAGAGGGTGGGAGGTGAGGCCCATTGGGAGAGCCCAAAGGAGGAAGTAAATGAAAGAAGTTTAGTGGCATATGAGAAAGTGAGCTTATCAATGGGAATGTTGAAATCGCCTAGTATGAGTGTAGGCAGGTCAAAGGATAGGAAATAAGTGAGCCAGGCTGCAAAGTTGTCAAGGAATTGGGAAACTGGGCCTGGGTGGCCATAAATGACAGCAACATGAAGGTGGAGAGGATAAAATAGGCAGATATTGTGGACTTCAAAGGAATTGAATGAGAGGGAGTGTTCAGAGGGTATGACTTCGAAGGTGCAGCTTGGAGAGAGTAGAATGCCCACTCCACCACCTTGTCTGTTTCCAGATCTGGGAGTGTAGCTGAGGGAGAGCCCCAAATAGGAGAGAGCTGCAGGGGAAGTAGTTTCAGAGTAGGTGAGCCAAGTTTCTGAAATGGCCAGGAGGTTGAGGGATTTAGAAATGAGTAGATCATGGATGGATGTAAGTTTGTTTCAAACAGATCTGGCATTCCATAGTGCACAGGAGAAGGGAAGAGAAGGTAGTGGCGATATGTGGATAAGGTTGGCGGGATTGGAATTTCGGGATGGATGAAAAGGTTTGGGGTGGAGCGAGGAGTGTGAGCAGATAATGTGGATTGTACTGGGCCCAGGCTTAGGTGAGATATCACCAGCAGCATTGAAAAGGAGCATGGTGAGGAAAAGGACATGTGAGTAGGATTTGTGGGTTTGAGGTTTATTTCTGTTTATGTAGGCTGTTGAGTGTGGTGGGTGCAGGAGACAAAACATTTCATGTGTACAGACTAGTGAGGAGGGAATTAGTGAAGGGGAAATCATAATAGGGGAGGGAGAAATAGGATGATGGATAAAGAAGATCAGTTTGGAGAAAAGTATGGCAACAGTAAATAGGAGAGACTGTAAATTGAGTAGGTGCATGATGGACAGATGTGAATGAATGTGTATTAATAAGTGTAGGTAATGAGAGAATAAAAAAGAACAATTGATCCAAATTGTGTGGGGCAATGGATGAGGAGAAGGATTCTTCACCGCCCCCTGGCTCGGGTTAATAGAGTAGTCAGTTTCTGCCGTTCTGACACTACGAAGTCCAGGAGGATCCTGACAGTTGGGTGCAGAGGGTCCAGAAGTCAAACAGAGATGGTAATAACAATCACAATTGAGCTCAGTAAGTAGCTGAACAGATGTAGAAACAGCAGTGACAGACAGTTGAGCTCTGTGGGTCCCATAGCTCGACAAAAATGGTAGTTTTGTAGATCCTAAAACAGCATTGTGTTTTGATAAGAAGTTAATCCTCAGCACTGATGTGATGTTTGCCAACAGTTTTTCGAAATATCCAAAACATATTTGTGAGAATAAGGAAAAATGGGAGCTTAGGCTAAGAGCTCAGCCAGTGTACAGCTTACTCCAACTGCCGTTCGCATGCCAATATGGATGAATATAAAAACAGTATTTTGCAGTACTAGACAGTCAGTAAAACAGGGCATACATAAAACAGGGATATACAAGGGGTATCCTTGATCATGAGGAGGCTTAAAAACTAAAGGAGAAAAGGGTACAGCTGAAATCAGAGAAGCGAATGTGGCTCAGAATGGAGATGAGGATTGTTTTGAGGATGAGTAGCATGGGTGTGAGTAGAGTAAGCTATAATATTTAGATGGCTTTTCAGAGAGCAATTAAAAATGAAGATTATTGGACTAATTGGGCATGGTACAGAATTCCATAAGTTGGTAGAAGCAAAAGAGATGCAAATTATAAGTACCACATCTAAATGTACTATACCTAGTTTTGCATGGTAATTAGAGTTGGTGCATTTTCCCTTACTATTTGACAATGTAGCACTATATTAAGTGTACAAGGTATTTTCCAGAGATATCTTAAAATGTGCTATAGTATTATGTCTGCTGTTTATGAAAAATGCATATAAAAATATGCATAAAAATATAACTAACTTTTGTAAAAAAGGAAAAATATAACAAAAAACTAAATAATAACCACCAGTCTCCGAAGGCTTAAATCACTGAATATTCTAAGGTTAACAATGCATTTCTTCATGTGCCTTATTATTTTGTGCAGTTTATTTGTAATAAGCATTTAATATAGAAGACAGATTTTGGGAGGTAGCTCGCTAAACAGTATTTCCCTCAATCAGACTCTGTCCCCTCCTGTCATCTAAGCTCATATCTGCAAGTCACTCCACTCCTGCCTTCTAGGAGCAGGAGAAGAAAGAGGTATTAATGCACAGTCAGTGGCCTATTGAAACACCCTTGTGGTGACTATTGTATTGTTGTCCTTCTCCACGGTCAGCCCTAATGGCAGAGATCACCCCTGCACAAGAAGTACTACTGGAAGCACTTCTAACTTAGGGACTTACTATCTATCCCTTCAGAAGTGGTGAGCTGAACACTACTGCACTTCTTGAGCACAATATCATCCAGCCCATACTGGGACTTAGCCTTACAAACCTATTGCTTTAGTACTAATCTTACTGTCTTTCACCAATCTCTTAAGAGTTATCTTACAAGGGCTTCCTATACCTTATGATTCTGCAAAAAGCAAATACTTCCCTATGCTGCTCCAATCTTCAAATACTTTAATATGTGAAGAGTCTTGAAATTCAGTGAACTCTAGAATCACTCTCTGCAACCCCATTTATTTATGTTGTAAACCCACAGACAGTTTCATTTATGGAGCAACTCACATCTTAGTGGTCACAAATATCATGAAACATATAGTTTTACTTGCCAACTAGAACCAAATCATACTCATATGTATAATGTTTCAAAAAGGGAAGAGGGAAAAGAGGGAAAAGGTCTATCCTCACAGACCCTAAAAAAGACCAAATAGTCTCATCCTACTCAGGTGGTCTCTAAGAGTCTTAGTTGCTCTTCTAGTTCTGAATTGCAACCAGAAGAGGAAGTCCCTCATGGTATCTAACGCTTCATTTATTCATTTGTGTAAGACATTAAATCTTCCAAATCATCATCACCGTTTATTTATATAGTGCCACCAATTATGCAGCGCTGTTCAGATAGAATATTTGTCGCTCACATAAGTCCCTGACCCATTGGAGCTTACAGTCCAAATTCCCTAACATGCTAGACACACATGCTAGTGTTCATTTTGTCAGCAGCCATTACCCTACCAATATATTTTTGGAGTGTGGGAGGAAACCCAAGCCATCAATAATTTTTGGAAATGTATCACCAAATTTAGTAGCCGCACAGATGCTTTGAAGTCAAAATCTGATGAAAGTTGACACTTCTTATTGGTGGCCAATAAGGACAGATAAACTAATATCCATTTCAAAAATGTTCCTGAAGCTATGGATGCACAAGCTCTTCCTGGATTCTTTTCTGACCTCTTTAAATAAATTCTACCAGAAACAATAGGGTCCACATTGTATTGAGGCCCAGAGCTTTCCAGGATGAAACTCCCAAGACATTATCCTGTGAGTACTGTTCTATAATATCAAAGACAATATTCTACAAGCTATGAGAAACTTGCACACGCTTGTATACTCTGACATGGAGATCCAAATCTTTAATGACCCAGTTAACATTCAGAAAAGGAGCTGTGGGATGTCACCCTGAAGAAACATGGATACAAGTACAGTTAGTACTTCCCATATAAACTCTGTGAAGACCCTTGAATAAGATGCATTTATCCTGGAGAAGTTGATACTGGGCAATTTCTGTTCTTGCCACATTCTGCATCCCACATCCTACTACAGAGGAATTCTTCTCCCGCAAATTGAATTAATCTAATGTACATTATATTATTGAAACATTTGCTGTTTAATCTTGAACTGATTCCAGACACTGGACGTTGTCCTGCAGCAACAGTACCTAGCTTAAGTTATAACTTGCTTTGTTTCTTTATTGTTGAATATTTGCCTGCTTTATTTCTGTTTTTATATGCTCCTCACAGGATGTTGTTGTCTAAGAAAACATATAAACTTTCACCAGTTGTTCATAGATTTCATGTGACTTCAAAGACTCAATTAACTTTGATTAGTTTCACGATCTATATTAAGTGACTATAACACAAGAATCTCTTCTAACAGTGCAGTAGATGTACTTGTGTGGCTAGGGACATGTCATCAGGAACCCTTGATGGGCTTTTCTTGTACTTTGGGATTCTTGTTATTTAATGTTTATTCTTACTACACAGGTAAATCTTCCATCTTGGACGTATTGTTATGATTTTGGTTTCAAGCCCTACTTGCTAATAATATTGGTGCCCTGTTGCCTACTTTCCTCTCACTTCCCATGTCAGCAGGTGCCTCTCCCACTTCTGTCTTCTGACTCAGCCTTCCTCCTCTCCCAATATCCCCATTATATTGATTTCTTCTCACTTACCTCATCTCCTTTCAGCTAGGTAGGTGTCCATCATGGTATCTCCACTGGAATCAAACTTCCATAAGTGAATTTTGATAAATTTGTAACATTGTAGGAGTCCCTCAAATGAGCTGTAACCCCATCTCTTTTATTATACCACCTAAACTTATCTCTAAAGATAGATCAATGAGACATCTCTCTCAAACTAGACATTGCCAATCTAACCAGACAGTGAGCATCCTTGCATTTAAATTACTCACTCCAACGTAACCCCTCAAATTGCTTAGAACTGGTGGTCCTTTACAGAGTTTATCTCCCTTGATGAGTCTACTTACATAGCCCCTTCCGTGGTTTGGGAGGCTCACAAAACTACAATATGAGGAAAGATTATTAGTCTCTTCTACGGTTTAAAATGGTTGCAGCAGTAGTTCTATGAAAAGGGATAAAGCAGATTCCCTACTAGTGTGAAAGCTCAGAGAGAGCCAAACCTGAAACATAGTCTCTTGTATTAAAAATTGAGTGGTTTGAGCAGTTTACAATACAAAGTTCATTGCTAAAGAATCTCAATATAAGATTGATCCTTCCCAATCCCCAGCAATCTAAAGTCTGCAATTGATGATTACCTGCACTCATGTGACCTCTCCAAGCTAACTGTCAAGCTTGTTGCCTATTTAAGCTCCAAAATAACAGAAGAGGAAACAACAGCTTCCATTTGCCCTATAAAATTGACCTCTGCCCCTGGTCCATTTGGTCTACTAACTGTATATTACAAAAAATCTGCGGTTATTTCCACCCCAAGCTTAACTTAACTCATCATTTATCTCAATCTTAGGGGGCTGTTCCTTTTATCCATTGACTATTAGGGCCAAAATTAGTTATTTCCAAAGACGGTAAAGACCCTTCCCTCAGTGGGGATTAAAGCCCATTTCTTCATTATATTTTGACTGTAAAATGCTTGCAAACATTTTGTTTTCCCCTCCCTGATCCATCCATACCATGTTTGGTTTGTTCCAGGCCACCAGACTGCAGACTACATTAGACAAATCATAAACCTGATCAAATAGGAAAGATGCCATCCCTTTTCTTTACTTAAACACAGAGAAGGTGTTTGAACATGTTGGGTGGTCCTTCATGTCAAAATCTCTAAACATATGACTTTCAAGGTAAGTTTCTAACAGGTACCTTGAGACGATATTGCACCACATTAGCTTCTGTCCTAGTGAATAGATGTATCTTTTCTCCCTTCCCCATTAAAGTTGCCCTCATTTTTACTCAATTTATTGAACCACTAGGAACATAACAAATCTTGAGACTTCAGGAGTGCTCATGTCATAAAATAACACTTTATGCAGACAATATACTTCTATCAAGTACAAATCCTTTTAATTCCTTTGCTAATGTATTTAGAAAGGTGCAGCAGTTCTCGGCTATATCTAACTTTAAAATCAACATATCTATAGATTAAAATGTTAGATTTATTTAATCCCCTGCATACCAAAGACGTGGTAGAGCTCAATTTCCCATTTAAATGGTACCCCAATAAGATTAAATACATAGGCATGCACAAAACTAAGAAGGTAGATTCCCTATATTAAGTTAATTAACCCCTTGTTGGCCTGTATCAGAAGGAACTTAATAACATGTAACAAAATTATTTATCACTTTGATAGGTTGTATCACGGTATCAATATGAATGGTCAGTCAAGACTGCTGTGCCTCTCTCAAAAATCTCCTCATTAAATTTACCTGCAGCAGTTCTTTCTAGCTTAAAAAGGATGACAACGTGTTTTGTCTGGTGTTTGAAAAGAAAATCTGTGTACAAGCCCATATCCAACAAAAGCCCTCCAACTTCGATGGTTTGGGTCATCCTTACATCTGTAAATAGTATAACAAAGGCCTGCTACCAGGGTGTGCAAATAAATTGCCCTCCAGATAGCAGAGTCTGTGTTGTCAGCAAATTTGTGTATAACTCCTATTAGTAACCACTAATGGCTATCCCTGATGTTGAGATCACTTTCGGTCCGATCTCATAACAATATTCATCTATACCTAACTATTGGATGTAGCTGCTGTAAGACCTATGATCTAGCTCTTCCACCTTCTCCAGTAATTCCCATCTGGGGCAACCACGTCTTACACTCAGTTTTCAATGGTCTCAACATGAATGAAAACAGGTATTATATCTAAAGTAAATTTGCAAGACTAGGTAACTTATCATCTTTCTCAACTTATCAGGAGTCAATTGGGCTTATTATGGGGCAGTTCCACCAGTACCTACAGATTAGACATTTTCATTCTATGGACAAATCCCATCTCGATTAGGCCCCTCACAATTGTTGAAAATCTCTGAATATATATCCAAAGGACTCAAATCAATTCTCTGTAATGGTCACTTGATTCCACAGAGTGGACATTGAAACCTATACTAATCCAAATGGGGATCAGATTTTAAAGAGTCACACGAGTTGTTGGATATATAGATATATATACAGGGTTTCAAAATCCTCAATAACGTGAGCATTTAGAGCATGCCTATAAACTACTTTTGAAGTTGAATATTGTTCTGACAAAACTTTCATAACATTTTCCCTGGTAAATCTGACCTATGCTGGAGGAATTGTGAACAGAGTGGTCTTTTCTACATATCTGGTGGAGCTTATCTTGTTTGCCCTCACTTCTCTTTAAATTTTATGATACCCAAATAATTTATTAGCTTCTTGGACTTTGCATTATCAATATCTGAAATACTGTCAGCATGCATCACTGTTGCATTGCAATAAAAGCCCTTAAAAAATAGTTCTTCAAAAAAATAAGTGTGTGCTTTTTTTATTTTTTAAAGGATTGTATCGTTCATATGTTCAGCCACTAAGTAAACTAGCTGCCCACTGATTAAAGGAGGTGAAGCAGTGAGGAAGTACCCTGAATGGGGGCTATGTGTATATTGTTTTCTTAAAGACATTGGGCCTGATTCATTAAGGAAAGTTAAGCAGATAAATTAGCAAGTTTTCTTAATCAAGTTTTATGGACAAAACCATGTTGCATTGCAAGGGGTGCAAATGAGTTTATTATTTTGCATATAAAGAAAATTCTGGCTGTTTTTTTAATGTAGCACACACATGCTTGATAGCTTATTTGTACAGTGAAATTTAAAGTTGATTTAGGTTATGTCCTATCCCAACTATAAATCTGTCATCACATTTTAAACTTACCTCCCCCTCCAATGCAAAATGGTTTTGCTTTACTTGCTTAGTTTGATTAACTTTCCTTAATGAATCAGGCTTATTGTTTTTTTTTTTTGTTTTGTTTTTTATTTTTTTAAGTAAAGTTCCTTTTTAAATTTTATTTAGAAACCGCAGAGACAAAAGAGATAACATACTTAACAGTTGTGCCAACAACACTTGGCAGATAATACAAAAATAGTAGAGCCAACTTGGTACAAATTAAATATAACCCTAGCGTTATTTAGGAAGCAGTGCTGAAAAAAAAGAGACAGGGTAATATATTACTTTTTAAGACTTGGAGACATTTATGGTAAAGCGGTGTTTTTTTTTTTGTTTGTTTTTAAGGTGGGGGGGGTAATGGAGAGGGGAGGGAGGGGGGGGTATAGGGTTTGGTTATACGAATCAAACGGCACCCGGAACAGGAGATTGTTGCCACTTAAACCACGGTGTCCAAACTTCCCGGAATTTAGGAACAGTGTCCTTTAGAGCTGAGATATGTTCCATAGAGGAGATGAACCAAATACGATTAAGCAGCTCTGTTTTAGAAGGAGCGGACGGTTGCTTCCATGCTCTTGCAATAAGTAGTTGAGAAGCCTGGTAGATATGGGCGATTAAACAATTTTCGGCCCTGCTAATATCAGGAATGGGTTGATTTAGCAACACTTGAGCCGGTACCTTAGTGACTCTGATTCCAGTTACCTTATGTGTAATAGCCAGGGTTAGATTCCAGAAAGCTTGGACAACCAGGCATTCCCACCAAATGTGCAGGAAACTACCCTTAGCTCCACACAAATGCCAACAGCGGTCAGAGGCAGATGCGTACATACGGTGTAGTTTTCTGGGTCTAGGTACCAGCGCGAATAAATTTTAAAGCAATTTTCTTGAATGCCTGCATTTATGGAGACCTTTGCAGTTCTCTCCCGGATGATAGACCACTCCTCGCTGTCCAATGTTATCCCCAGATCTTGTTGCCAAGCCTCCTCGTGAGGTTCGGGAGTTTGGTCTAGAGGGGCAATGAGCATACGGTACAAAATAGAAATGTTACCCCTGCGCCCCGCCGAATGTATGCAGTGTCGCTCAAATGGGGATCTTTTACGCAGTCGGGTGGCTCTGGTTTGTGACTGTTTAAAGTTCTGAATTTGTATATATTGGAAATGAGCCGATAGTGGCGGATGGCATTTATTCTGTATTTCTTCATATGAGGCAGGTGCAGTTTCCCCCACAATGTGGAGGAAGCGTTCCATTTTATGCCTTTTCCACCAGTCGGCCATCGCTCCTGACCTACCTGGTTGAAAAAATGGGTGAGTCCAGATAGGTGTCAAAGGTGACGGGTGATCTGCCAGGCTATATTTTTTGTTGGCCAGATCCCAGGAATTTAGTGTGAAAGATATGGATGGGCAAGAGTATGCCGTTGCAGGTCTACTGGATCTGGGAAGCCATGGTAGGTGATGCACGGGGGCGACTGGTGACAAAGTATTTTCAATGTCCACCCACCTTTTCAGGCCTGGTTTAAGGTGCCAAGAGATGACAAAACTTAACTGAGTAGCCAGAAAGTATTCATGTATTAGCGGA
The DNA here is from genome assembly GCF_038048845.1 of Mixophyes fleayi. Classification (NCBI taxonomy): domain Eukaryota; kingdom Metazoa; phylum Chordata; class Amphibia; order Anura; family Limnodynastidae; genus Mixophyes; species Mixophyes fleayi. The sequence continues at coordinate 54,850,104 of NC_134402.1, forward strand.
AGGCCAAGGCCTCCAGCCTCTTTGGACTTAGCCAGCATGGTCTTCCTCAATCTAGGTTTCTTTCCTTGCCATATAAACTGGTTGCAGACCGATTGGAGCGTTATTAATATTTTGCAAGGGATTGGTACTGGGAGAGTCTGAAATAAATAAAGTAGGTGGGGAAGGATGTTCATCTTAATTTCCTGAATTCTGCCTACCCAAGAGATGTACATGGGTTCCCATTTAGATAAGTCACGTTGGATATTGGTTAGTAGAGGTAGGTAGTTTGAATTGTAAAGACCAGAAAAGTGTTTAGTGATATTGATCCCCAAATATCTGATTGAATGAGGCCGCCATTGAAATGTAAAAGACTGTTGGAGAGCTTCTCTAGTGGTACGGGAAATATGAAGCGGTAATGCCTCAGACTTAGAGTCCTTGATTTTGTAGCCCGATAGCTTACCAAAATGTTCTAGTTCTAGCATTAAATTAGGAAGCAAAACCATCGGGTTTGTCAATGTTAGTAATACATCGTCGGCAAAGAGGGAGATTTTATATTGTTCCCAACCCAGGGAGATACCAGTTATGTCAGGATTGCAGCGTATTTTGGCTGCTAGCGGTTCAATGCATAGAGCGAACAGTAGAGGGGACAGCGGACAGCCTTGTCTTGTGCCATTGTGTAATTGGAAATGACTGGAAACCTGGCCGTTAGTCATAACTCGTGAGGTGGGATTATAGTATAATGCCAAAATGGCTTCGGAATCCAAAAGCCTCTAACGCGGAAAACATAAAGGGCCAGGAAACCCTGTCGAAAGCTTTCTCCGCGTCCAAGGCCAAGAGTAGCGAGGGAAGTTTATTTGAGTTGACATGATGAATTAAATCAATTACTCTGCGAGTGTTATCCGGGGCCTGTCTGTTGGGAATAAATCCCACCTGGTCTGGGTCTATGAGGTCGGCCAAGACTCCATTCATTCTGTTAGCTAGGATTTTGGCAAAAAGTTTCACGTCAGTGTTGAGGAGGGAAATGAGGTGATAATTTGCGCATGCAGTGTGGTCTTTACCCGGTTTTGGTAAAACTATGATAGTAGACGAGGTTGAGTCAGGGTGAAAAGTGTCCCCCCGTAGTATCGCATTAAATAGAGTAGTTAGTTTAGGGAGTAATTTGGGGGCAAATGTTTTGTAATAGGCCATAATGAAGCCGTCTGGGCCTGGTGCTTTAGAAGGTTTCTGCGAGCTGAGGGCACATTTAACCTCTTCTTCGGTTATTTCTGCGGACAACTCCTCCGCTTTGGACGTACTTAAAGTTGGGAGGTGACATGAGCGTAAGTAATTAACTACATCAGGATTACTTATGTTGTTCTCTCCCTGAGTTGGAAGGCTGTACAAGGCTTCGTAAAAGGAACGAAAAGTTTTATTGATAACCCATGGGTCGTGTGACAGGATGCCCTTTGAATCACGGATGCCACTAATTGTTTGAGAGGCCTTTTGGCTTTAAGACTATTTGCCAACAATGAATCTGCTTTATTACTTTTTTCGTAGAACCTCTGTCCTACCCAACGGAGGCTTTTTTCTGTCTTTTCGGCTATAAGATGACTAAGCTCCCCTCGCGTTTTTGTTAATTGGGTTAATAACTGGGCGGAATGTGTTTGTTTATGTTGTATTTCGAGAGCGAGGATCTGCGAGGAAAGCAATTCAATCTGAGCCAACCGTTGTTTTTTACGGGTTGCTGCAAATTTGATAATCTCTCCTCGGATAACCGCTTTGTGTGCCTGCCATGTGGTGGAAAAGCTTACATCCTCAGTGGTATTAATCTCAAAATATTCATCCAACTTATCATTCAGAAGGTTCTGAAAGAGAGGGAGCCTAAGAAGGGCTCCGTTCAGTTTCCATGTTGCCCCCACTCCTCCGGTGGACGCGAAATCAAAAGTAGCCTTGGTTGCCCAGTGGTCAGACCAGGGGTTGGAAAGAATATCTGCTGAGATCAATGACGACATAAGATGTGGGCAGCAAAGAATCATATCAATTCTTGAGTATGAGTTATGGGGGTGCGAGTAAAATGTGTAATCTCTTGCAGAGGGGAATGTGGCCCGCCAAGAGTCAAACAAGCCCGCCTCTACAATATGTTTGTTTAAGGATTTAGAGCCATGTGTATGTGCCCTTGAAAGTGGCCCGGTTGAGCGATCTAGAGTTTGGGAAAGAATTGTGTTAAAGTCACCTCCCAGCAACACCCTACCCGAGCGGTGGGAGTGCAGTTCCCGAAAAATAGTGTGGAAAAAATTAGAGTGACCCGTGTTAGGGGCATAAATAGTCATTAAAGTTATCGGGATTGGTCCAATCTTACCCAGTATGATGAGGTAGCGACCCTCTGCATCCGCAATGGTCTTAGATACCACAAGGGGAACTGAATTATGTATCATAATCACAACCCCATGGCGTTTGGAGGTGTAGTTTGTGTAATAGACCGTGGGGTACTTCTTAGAGGACAGCGAGGAGTGGTGATCCCTCTTAAGATGAGTTTCCTGCAAGTATACGGTATCGGCATGACAGCTTATTGTTTTTTTTTAATGCAAAACAGCTAATAATAAAAGTACTTTTATGTTTAACCTTGGATTTTTGTGAATGGAGACACTTTTGTGCTTCTCTTGTTTTACTAGGCATTGAACAAAAGGCTGCTACCATTGAGCTAATTCCTCTCACAATATAGTGGAGAATACGAGCATGTAAAATTCTGCACATGTTCAAGCATTATGTGAAAATTACAGCAACAATAATATCAGATGCTTTGTGAACAACAACAGTGTTAAGCAGATTATTATGTGGGTGCCACTATTAAACCCAGGGAGGGGGTGGTGGTGAGTGACAAAGTGTGTTGTTAATTGTTTAAACAACATGTTTTCTGCATATATAAAGATTTAAAAGATGAAGTTTAACTAGGCAGCAAAAGTGTTAAATTGCACATGTCAAGTCTACATTTTGTTTTTGGAGAGACAGAAGAGTCAATATATCTGTGTATTGTTGCATTTAAAGGTTCGCTGCTTTGTTAAAAAGAAAGTACCGTATTTTCCGCACTATAAGGCGCACCAGATTATAAGGCGCAGTCTCAATTGCGGGGTCTTTTTCTGTACTTAACCCATACATAAGGTGCACCGTATTATAAGGCACATGCTAAAACATACGGTCTACAAAAAAAAAGGTAATGGAAGCAAAACAGTGAGTGAGTTGAACTTTATTAACAATACACTCACATTATTTTTTAATTAATCTTCTCCCACAAATCCATCAAACTCCTCATCTTCTATGTCTGAATTGAACAGCTGGGCAATTTCGCCATCAAACATGCCGAGTTCCCTCTCATCATTGTCGGAGTCAGTCTCGTTGTCAGGTGGCTGTTCAGCAATGATGCCGGCTTTCGCGAAAGCTCAGTCAACAATTAAGGCAGATACCTTAGGCCAGGCATCCACAATCCATTCACATATGGTGGCGCAACTCGCCCGGTGCTGCCTCCCAGTCTTAGTAAAGGTGTGTTCGCCGTCTGTCATCCATCGCTCCCACGCCGCTCGCAACTTCACTTTGAACACCCTGTTTACACCAATGTCCAGAGGATGGAGTTATTTTGTTAATCCTCCTGGAATGATAGCAAGCTCCAAATTAATTTGCTTCACTTGGTTTTTCACAGTAGCGGTAAGATGGGCGCGCATGGAGTCGCAGATCAACAGGGACGGTGATGCATGGAAAAAACCATCCGGTCTCTTTACATACACCTCTCTCAGCCACTCTCTCAATTTCTCCTCATCCATCCAGCCCTTTTGATTGCCCCTAACGATGACTCCGGCTGGAAACTTTTATTTTGGCAGCTTCTTCCTCTTAAAAATGACCATAGGTGGTAGTTGCTGTCCATTACCGTGGCAACCAAGAACAACAATGAAAGCCGACTTCTCATGCCCCGTTGTGCGTATCAATACCGTGCTGTTCCCCTTTTTCTCCACAATATGGTCCACGGGGATGTCAAAAGTGTGGGGAACCTCGTTGGTGATGTGGTTGGGCTGGATCTTTCTGTCGGTAATCTTGCTACTGCAGTAGGTGCGGAAGATGGCGAGTTTTTCTTTGTAATCCGCTGGCAGTTGCTGCGCCACGGTAGTCCTTGCGCGGATGGAGAGATGACGCCTTTTCATAAAACGAAAGCACCAAGCCGGACCTCCTTGATAGTGTTCAATCCTCATGTCTTGTGCTATCGTTGTTGCCTTCTGTCGAATGGTGACTATAGAGATGCTTCTCCCGGCTGTTCTTTGTTCAATAATCCATTGCTCAAGTTGGTCTTCTAACTGTGGCCACCTCACTTTGTTCCCGCGGAAACTCTGTTTCGTCTTCTTAACTTGGCCCAGTTCATTTTCTTGCTTCCTCCACTTCCGAACCATAGATTAATTTATGTTGAGAATTTCGCAGCTGCTCTATTCCCATTTACAACCGCGTAACTGATGGTCTGCAGTTTGAATTGTGCCTCGTAGGCATGTCTCTTCACTGGTGCCATTTTCGGGGGCCCTTAGACAAACCAGCATACGTAGTGTACATATTACATCCCTGTGTCAGCCAGGAAATGGTCCAACAGTCAATCAAGCGGAGCGCTTACCAAAGTCGCACAACAACATTTTAACAGATTTGGGAACTCAGTGCACACATAAGGTGCACCGGATTATTAGGCGCACGGCCGTTTTTGGAGAAAATTTAAGGCTCTTAGGTGCGCCTTATAGTGCGGAAAATACGGTAAATGTTTTAAAAATGGCGAAAGAGAACACCTGGAAAGGATTTTGTGGACTTGCCTGTGTTAATACTGTGGTGTGTTCTGTCATAATTGAAAAGAAGGAGTTTGGAAGGAAAACACAAATACATTTTTACTGAAGTTTCAGAGTTTTATAAAACAATCTGTTTTATTAAAAAAGAAGGAAATCCTTGTGCAATGGTGCCAGGTAATAAAATGGGATTGACAAAATATTGAGAGAGAGAGCACATAACATTTGCATATCAGAATATTAAGAAGGACATCACCACCATCCCAATGGAAGAAGTTACTAATGTGAAAAGAGCTATATAAGAGAATATGAGAAAAAGGCACAAACCAGATTAGATTGAAGATATATTGTTCTAGTGCCAACAATTGGGCTAAGTGCTTAAGGCAGATTTCAGCATAAATGGCTTCTTCGCAAAATCACTAGGGAGGGGGCAGATTTCACTGGGGAACAAAGTTCACTGGGGAACTATGTTCAGACCTTAGAGTTTGAGATTATCTCCCAAAAAATTGAAAATGTTTGTGACCATACCTATCTGCATCTCTAAAAGCTTAGCGAGGAGCTGTGTGTCCTGCAAGAGACAGGGGTACTGAGAAGATCGCTCTGAGAGGAGGAAATAAGAGAAATCAGTGTGAGGCCATAGTATGTCCTTCATGACGCAGAGAGGTCTAAAACAGAGGAACAGGTGAAAACAAGAGGGCGTCCTGTCTCTATCAAAATCACTAGCTAGCGTCCATAACAGTATATTACTATTTGAGCAATGTGACTCGCCATTTTAGATATTCAGCTCTAATATTATATGACTGTTGTTTTATAATTAGTTTTTTAAATTGTTTTTTATCTGCTTTGATATATTAATACGTTGTTTACTTTTTACAATTATTTATGCATAGTTTAATATTAGATAAACACTAAGCGCTTTTACATTAGTCATTTTTCATTTCTCTTGGGGATTAGCAGTGATCTCATATATTTGCAAGCAGTGAGTGTTTATCTGCTGTCTATTGTAATTTAATCAGATATTTAATTCATGTCTTTGGTTTGCATTGGTCTTTTATTAATATGTTTTTTTGATGTATGGTTAAACGGATTTGGTCTTAGCGTACAAGATTCATATATATTTTTCTGTTTAGTATAGGATTGGCTGTAATGGAGGCAATCAATGTTAGCAATGTAAAAATATAGAGGAATGCATGGAAAGCACAGTAGTCAGTATTAATGCATTGCAGTACTGGAGCCATGGGTATGCCATCCTTGGGTGTTACTTTATTTGTGTGGAATTACTGCAAAGCTATTATACTGTAAATCACAATTGGTTTTTTTTTTTAAATGTAATTGATTCTACAAGACCTGAGGCACAAGAGGTCCAGAAATTCAAAGCCCTAATACTAAGTGCAGCTAGTTTTGCAGAACAGCGTAAGCCTTTGCACACCCTTGCACACCTTGAACTGCAATTAAGTCTTCTATAATTAAAATATAATTAAACGTTCAGGTATAATCCTCTATTTTTAGAAACTAAACTTTTCATGTAAACTTCTGAAACTTGAAATGCAGAGAAACAGTGGCAAGTTTATTTTTTTTTAAATTGTAAAAAATATTTCCATATTGAAACTTTGGCTGTCTGAAAATAAAGACTTGTAGAAAAATTAACATATAATTTAGCATGAGTGAAGCTTTTGTGCTGGACTGTTTATTTGATTAAATATTATATAACTCTCACCAATATTGAGTTGCAAGTGTAACATGTGCTGTGTCTTTGTGCTGAATTTTAAAATGTGATTTCAGAAATAGTAAAATATGGCCATTGGGTTTTTTGTGATGGTTTAAAAAAAATTGCATTTAGGGGTTATGTTGGGACAGGGAAAATACTAAGCAAGCTTCTTAACCCATGGAAGTTGGAGTCTTCCCAGATTAATTAAGGTCATAAAAATGTCTCACTCCTTTGTGTGCTAAGCAGGGAGTGGGTCAGAATACTAAGCCCCAGTTGTCTGCTGCTTACTTTATACTACCCTTTCTGGTGCTCAGTGAAGGGCAGAGCTATGACCTACCCATCTCACTTGTTAGTGTTGCTGGGTAGGCTTAGACAACTTGTTGTAATGCCACAGGGCCATCTTAACAACATTATGGGCCCCCGGGCAAAGCAGTGCATCTAGATATAGATATAGATATAGATATATAGATGTATACAGATACAGATACAGATATAGATATATAGAGATAGAGATAGATAGATGTACTTGCTCAGTGACCCTTGCAGGTTTTTTTCTTTTGCAGGATTATTTATTCTCATTAAAAACCGTGCCTACGGGGCCCCCGGGCAGCTGCCCATTGTGCCGAATGGAAAAGATGGCCCTGAATGCCACTGTATAGGCCACAGGTACGGCCTCTTCTTGAATACTTCTCCAGAAGGATAGAAATACATTAGAGACTGTACAAAGAAGGGCAACTAAAATGGTGCATGATCTATAGCACAAAACTTACCTGGAAAGACTAAAATATCTTAATATATATAGTTTGGAGCAGAAAAGGGACTGGGGGACAGGATAGAAACTTTCAAATATTTCAAGGGAAACATTCTTCAAATGAAGAGAAGAATTAGAACACGAGGACATACACAGACACTGGAGAGAAGTAGGTCAAAGGAAATTTGAAGAAAAACTACTTCACAGAAAGGGGAGTGGCTAAATGGAATAGCCTCCCATCAGAGGTGGTAGAGGCTAATACATAGAGAAATTTAAACATGCTTGGGATAAACATAGGGATTTACTTACAAAGCTTAAAAGATAAAATAGGGTTTGAGGTTAAAAATTGGGCAGACTAGATGGGTCAAGATGTTCTTATCTGACGGCAAATTGTATGTTTCTATGTTTATTGCTCTCCAGCTGTTGTGTAAATCCTAGCATGTAGGTAGTTCCATACAAGTGCTGATGTGCAATTACAACCTCAGCAAATGTATGCCAAGATTTGTTGTGCAAAATTAGTAAAGATAAACAAAAATATAAAGATCCTCCGAGTGCTCCGATTTCCTCCCACACTCCAAAAAGAAAACACACTGATAGGTTAATTGGCTGCAAACAAATTGACCCTAGTCTGTGTGTCTGTCTGTCTGTCTGTGTGTGTTAGGGAATTTAGACTGTAAGCCCCAATGGGGCAGGGACTGATGTGAGTGAGTTCTCTGTATAGCGCTGCGGAATCATTATTTCTCAACAGGTTGTGTAAAATACTGCAATCAGCAGTTCAGTACAATAGGTGGACCTAATACTACGTAGTAAATTATTATTGCTTCTTAATAGGATTGCAAATTATGGTATTTATTGAGGCAATATAAGCCTTCCCCATCTGAATATGCAATAGGAAATGTATTACAACTGATGGAATGCTCCTTACATTTAGAATAACGTTTTCAACATGTCTTAAAGCTATGGTAACTAAGAGGTGGTGTTGAAGGGTCCAACACAAGCATAAATGCATTAGGAAAGTCATATCTTTCTTAAGAACCTTAACATGGCTTTGTTTGAGTTTAGACATTTATAGAGGATAAAAACAAATATTACATAGTAGCATTGACATTTTGGACTGACTGTGTTTTATCAAGATGACAGTCTATGTTAAAAACATCTCCCCAGTTTTGGCTCTTTAACATATGAGGTTCCACCTTAAACACACCCAAGTAGTTGTTATGACTAAAATAGAGCTCTTGCCTTCTAACCACCATTATACATATTAAATAAAGAACTGTCTGAGCACATGATTTACTCAGTTGTGCAGAAAGGAGCATAGCAACTAAGAGCCTGAGAATGGCAGAATACTTTGTTAGACTGTAAACAATATGCCCTTGACGACCAGTGTCCAACTGCCCATTCTATTGCTACCTCACCGAGGCCCCAGAGCTCATGATTGTAACTGGATAATTGTATTTTTACATTGTTCAAAATGTGCAGCACTTTTTTGCTTAGAATACATAACTTATGAGAGGACACCGATTGCATAATTTTTGAGTATTGTCTCTCATATATGGTTTATCACAAGGATAGCATAATGTATTTACATGTGTGCAGGTTTAATAGCACAATTGTAATCAGTAACAGATGCATTATGATATCCAATGGCAGAAACCAACATGAATGGACAGTATGGATAAGGAAAGGTTTAATTGCATACATGATTATACTTGCATTCATTGTTTTGGAATCTAAAGAAAGGCTTTCTCTTTAAAATTATTGGTATTAAATATTTTAATTTCCTTTTTAACTTACATGTTTTACTATTGATCTTAACCCATATATAGGATATGTAGCAGACAAATATTTTGAGTATGAGAAGTGCCTTTTACTTTTTCCTTACTTATATTTGATTCTGCATCAGACCATGCGTGAATAAACAAAATGTCAGTATAAGAAACTGAGTAAACGTACAGTGTGAAGCCATCTTAAGGCATAATGACTGTTGTTTGATTGATCCATAAGAATTATATGTACTCTTTTAATGTTTATATTTTTGTCTTTAACAATAAATTAATTGGTTTGATCTTTTCCAAAAATCCCTGGTACTGTTATTTTTCCTGCATCATAATTTTGGTGTCTAAAGTTCAGGTCAAAACTATTGCTATAATATGTAGTTAAATGTTGCATGTATCGTTCTATTGAATAATTTGTTATGTATGAATTGGGGTTTATAATTAACTATGCCTATAACTTACTATTATAGCATGTAGAAAATGTTTGGACAAGTTTGGTTAATTGATGAATTCCTGGGACTTGGGAGAAATATATGCTATAGTGTGTTTGTGTAATGCCCAACAAAGATTGGCCATTACACACTCTAGATGGCATTCACATTTTAGGAGTAAATTACTTGTATTGCCCCATCTCACTGGTTTATGTACTTGCTTGATGGGCACACATCTCTTATAAGGGACACTGTGTACATATGCTAAAAACTGACTAGTCTGATTACTATAAGCCTGCTAAATACTTGACCAGTGTTTAGCGATTCTTTTTTAAATGGTTAGTCCATTTTGCACTTATACCCTACTACATGGGCACTTTATAATAAAGATGAGCAAGAATATGATTCTTCAATCTTTTTTCTTTTGGACAGTTAATTTGCAATGCCCAGTTACCAAAAGTAGTATTGCTCAACATTCTTTCTTTGGAATTCAATATCAATATTGCACAATATCTACCTATAAGGAAATACACTTTCTCAATAAATTTGTCACATATCATCCATAGATTGCTACATTCAATACTATAACCTACAATTCTTTTTATCCTCATGAATTGTGAAGGGTCATACTCTATTTATGACTAAATGGCTGATGGTTCCAGAACATTTAGGTAGTGTATTGTTTGTTGGTCAGTTTTTATAGTAATTTTGTCGGACTAGTCTGTGCAAGATCCTGTGAGATCATCAATATACATGCAGGACAGCAGCGCATTAGGTGCAATTAGAGAAAGAAAAATACTTCTTCTTTCAAAAGCATACATAAGGAATTTAGCAAAAGATGAACCTATATTAGATCCCATAGCTGTGCCAATGTATTGGTTAGCATTGAACAAACCACTACTAATAATAAGATAATATATACTCTGAGGATTAAACATTGTATATATCTTGTCCTTTCAGTGAACGTTTCCTGGAAAGCTCAGATTTTATGTAAGATGAAATAAAGCTAAGACATTATAGTAATGCATGTTCTTCCACTGAACAGTACTTTACATACATTACATACTATTTATTACCACATTATTAGCACAAGATTTATTAGCACTTTCAGCCCATATCCATCAATATACCATGTGTTCCTTATATTTTAAAAGTCAGCTTTTGGAACTTGGCTCTTTTATCATTAATAAAGTCCTCTCTGTATCAAGTAATTTGCTTAGTCAGTTTCTTAAACCAATTGTGTGTTTTAACAATATTTAGAATATCACCATATGTTTCATTATGTTTTATCAAGAGAATCCTAATTTCTGTCAATTCCTTCCTGTCTCCTTATTTAGTAGAGGCATGAGAACTTAAGATATTTTACTAAGTACAGCACACCATTATCTGCACTACTTCACTGTGGGCTGATTTTAACATGAAAATACCTTAGGGATTATCTTTGCTTTATAGATTTTACTAAAAATGGAAATGTTCTTTAAAGATGTCCAGTTACTTGACTGTGCCAAGATGGCCCTATAAGCTTTCAGCAAAAGAAATCTATTAACATCCTTTTCAGAAAAAAAAAACAGCAAAACCATCTATCCCACAGAAGACAAAAAATTACTATTGGTTCCAGTAGAACATAGCTTCTCCGTCAAAAGTACGAGTTTAATTAGAGGCAGATTGCACTAATCTCCCTACATTGTCCTTCAAACTTATAGCTAGCCCCCTCATGTCGACCCATGCAGGTGAAGACTAGTGGTTGCGTTCTCCCTGTCGGTTTGGGACTATATTAACAAAGTCTAAGGGCTAGATTTACTAAGCTGCGGGTTTGAAAAAGTGGGGATGTTGCCTATAGCAACCAATCAGATTCTAGCTGCCATTTTGTAGAAGGTACTAAATAAATAAAAGCTAGAATCTGATTGGTTGGTATAAGCAACATCCCCACTTTTTCAAACCCGCAGCTTAGTAAATCTAGCCCTAAGTGCTTACTTCATACCCCTCTCCACTAACCCTATCTTTGACAACCCTGCCTTTATCTCATGTATAGACTCCATGTTTTCCGCTCTGTGGTTGGCTGGTGGCATCAGATTCCTTAGCGATATAACTCGATTGCGTACATTTCCTCAATTTTCTGATCCCCATACTACTCTGAACTTTTGTCAGTTTTTACAAATAAGAACTTTCATGCATCTCCAGAGCCCTGTTTACTATCAAGACCTTTCTCTATGTTTGAAAGACTCTGCATGAGACAGGTCTCTAGTAAACGTTTGGTCTCCGCACTTTATGCTGAATTTGCTCTGCCTGGCTGCCCTACAGGTACCCCAACGAAGAGGCTTGGGACTCTGACATAGGTAGATCAATAAATAGAGAGGAATGATCTGAGATCAGGGAACGCACTACATCCAGCTCTATCTGCTTGAGGATTGAGGAGAATGCCAACAATTGCAAGATACAATCTGAATTAGCCTTTATTGGCCATCGAAACTCATTCCATTATGCTCCCACCAACAAATTATTGTATCATTGATACTATGGGCCTGATTCATTAAGGAACTTAGGCAAGGAATTGAGTAAGTTTTCTTACTTAAATGAATTGTGTCTCACAACTTCGGGACAAAAGATGGGGTAAACTGTAAATGACAGCAGGTAAAATACATATAAAAATATGTCTTTTTTTTAATGCTGAGAAAAGTGAAACAATATTGACACAATAATCATGTTATATGTAAATACAAAAAAATTCAAAAATTCCCTTGGGACATTACCAAATAAAGGCTAATTCAGTTTAAATTTTTTCAGCATTTTGAATTAGTGCTTAATCTGACACAATAGGATTGATTTTATCAGCAGACAACTAACCTACCAATATGTTTTTGGAATGCGGTAGGAAACCGGAGCAACAGAGGAAACCCACACAAACATCTTGAAATCTGATGAAACTTGCAGTTTAATATTGTAGAAAATTTTTACATACTGTCAAAGCTGTTTTGGGACTTTGTTTTCCTATTTTTTGTAGAGACATAGCATAAAGCATATAGTAATTGTTCTGTTTTAGGGAGGGACTTATGAATTTATACATCATGTACATATGGTAAATACATGAGAGTTAAAATATCTTGCAAATTATGAAAGGTCCTAAACTATGTTTTTTTTTTATTTATTTTTACTTTTTAATAATGCTAGATTCTAGTAACACTTATTAAATATTAAACTGCAGATTTATGTCTGTCAAGCAGCAACACTGGATACTGTTAAGATAAACATATACAACATGAATAGTCTTTTATTCAAATTATATCTAGAGCTTTTAGTTAAAACAATTTACTGTGAATGGATTATTGCTGCATGTTAATGAGATTATTAATATGTGTTGAGAATTACAGGTTTTTATTCTCTAGTAAATCAACCCATGATGCAGTGAGTTCTGTGTAAGGTTTTCAAATTACACTGCAATGTGTTTTGTTTTCAAAAATGGGGACAGCCTGCGTCTGTCACATTTATTCTGTCAAGAAAGGAAAGAAAGTCTGCAGCTAACATTGTTTTTCTTACCCCTCTTTTACATGTACAAGTCAAATACAGAAAATTAGAAATAATCTAAAACACAACTGTGTCACTTAAGGCTTTCTGTGGGATATAAGAATACTTAATGATTTTTATTATAATTAATTTTATTATATGTTTAGCCCATTAACTTGTATATTATTACTGTCACTAATAGGAATTCATTAGCTTTTTTTAGAGACTCCAAATGCCACAGGGTATAGGTGATGGTTTCCTGTGGGAGTAGTAATGAAATAAATAAATAAATATATATATATATATATATATATATATATATATATATATATATATATATATATATCTTACAGCAGACAAGCACTGCAGCTGTGGGAAAAGGCATCTCCAAATCATTTCTGGCTCCTATTGGACTGCTGTTTGGAACATAAAAGTTTGGCGAATCTGTCACTGAGGACTCCACCATTAAGATTTCAGATAGGCTCATTATTATTTACATGCTGGTACGAGTCCACTTAGCACTTTATAGTTTTCTGACTGTGTACTTTATGTTACTACACTATGTATTGCACTTCTGTTCTCCTTTTTTGTGTTGTTTCCCGCTTGTTAGTTTTTTTGTTTTTTGCTGTTTTCTATTTTTAGATTTGACACTGGCAACTAAGTGTTGCAGAGTTAAGGAGCTGCCTATCTTGATTCCTAAGTATTATTTGTCTATATATATATATATATATATATATATATATTGTAACAAAAGGAGGCATTTAGCTGGCAATATGCAGAGAAAGCAGGGAAGTAGAGTAAAACATTTGTGCAGTAATGCACCTAGATTGAATGTAAAGACTTATGTATGAAAAGCAATAGTTTAAGTTTGGTTAAACTTACATGATTTGAAATCCTTCCTCTCAGCAAACAGACAGGGTGTGTCTGTTAGTGCAAACAGAGCCAGGGATGGGATACTCCGGGAAGCAAGTTTCCGCTATCCAACCCGCGCAGATGTCAACATGGAGGAATTACTGAGAACCCTTGTGAATGTGGCCCCTGCGCAGCAACAGCAGCAAGCTCAGATGCTATGAGTTGCTGAGGCGCAGGTGAAAAAAACAAGGCACTTAGGGGAAGAGTTAAGCCAGGTGAGGCATGACAGAAATGAACCACCTGGTCCTGTTCTCCAGAAAATGTCGCCAGGTGATGACATAGAAGCATATCTGGTGTCCTTTGAGAGACTTGCAAAAAGGGCAAAATGGCCTCCTAAAGATTGGACTGAGAGACTGGCGCCATATCTGACTGGTGAAGCTCAGCGAGCTTATATGGATCTAGATGAGGAACGGGCCTCTGATTATTTGTGCCTCAAGTCTGAGATATTGGCTCGCATTGGAGTTTCCAGGCCAGGCCGAGCCCAGCGTGATCATCAATGGCGCTATGATAAAGATAAACCGGTCAGAGCGCAAGTGGCTGAGCTTTCTAAAATTTTAAAGAAATGGCTGCAGCCTGAGGAGAATTCGCCTTCTCAGATTATTGAAGTTCTGGCGATAGCTCACTGCATCCGGGGACTGAACCGCAATTTGCAAAGGTGGGTGCTGCAATCAGACCCACAAACTTATGAAGAGCTTGCCACCGTGGTAGAAAGGTTTTGTGCACTACAGCAAATGACTAAAGAACCTGCATTTGTGCCAAAGCCGCTGCCACGCCAAAAGCCAGGTTTGACACTCTTTGCTACAGGGCCCAATGGCAAAACTGCTACGTACAGAGGGCCAGGTGCAAAGCTGTCTAATCTGAAGTGTTTTGAATGTGGTGAGCCAGGCCATTTTAAGGCAGAGTGTCCTAAACTACAGGAACCCATGGACTGTTCCGTGGCACATATTGGGCCTGCATTTCCAAGCTGTTTTACCATGAATCCCACATCAGGAAGTCCTTGTTTGTTTCCGAGTGACTGTGCTAATCAACCAAAACCTTGTTCTGTCCTTGGTTGACTCGGGGAGTGAACTCTCATTGGTTTCCAGCTCTGCCTTACCCAAAACCATAACTTCTCGGTTGCCCAAGGTGAAGGTTCTTTGCGTACATGGCACGACAGAGGAGTATGAAAGAACAATAGTACCAGTCACACTCAAAGACAAAACTGTTATGGTGGTAGCTGCCATAGCACCTAAACTCCCATATCCACTCATTTTGGGGCGAGATTTCGCACTGTTTAATGATGAGTAGATCCGGCCGGACATGCGGCCGCTGATGCAACGGTCGGAAGCCCGGTCTTAAAGGAACCGCCTAAGAATCCACAACATCTGGACATCGATCTTTGGGAACCGCCAAACCGGAATGCCATCCTGGGAGTCACAGCAGGCGTTCCACAAAAGCATCCACCTGCGGGGAAACATGGACAGTCCAAACTAGCATTGGTCGGTGATGTCGCAGATGAGCCCACCCCGCCTGTCAGTGAGGATACGGACTGGTCCACAATACCAATTTTGTTTCCTTTGCAGGACTTTGCTCGAGACCAACTTAATGATGCCACTTTAGAACATGCTTTTAAAAGTGTGACTGAGGTAAATGGGGTAGCGAAAGCCGCCCAGCCTGCAGAAGGTATACCATATTTTATTGTTAAAAATAATTTTCTGTATAGAGTTGCTAATGTACAGGGGGGAAAAGTAGAACAATTAATGGTCCCTCAGGTCCATGTACCCCTAGTGTTAAAAGCAGCACACACACATGTCTGTGGGGGACACCTAGGGGAGGATAAAACATGGGAACGAGTTCTGCTTAGGTTTTACTGGGCCGGTGTACACATGGCAGTGAAAAAGTATTGCCGGTCTTGTCCCATTTGTCAGAGAACCTGTCCCAAACCCATGTACAGGGCACCTTTCATTCCAATACCAATAGTACAAGTTCCCTTTAAATGGATAGCTATGGACCTTGTGGGGCCACTGGAAAAATTTGCACGTGGGCACCAATATATACTATTGGTGCTTGACTATGCAACCAGGTATCCAGAGGCAATTCCCCTACGAAACATAAAGTCCAGCACCATAGTAAGGAACTTGTATTGATGTTTACACGCTTGGGAATACTCAAAGAAATTCTCACAGATCAGGGTACTCAATTCATGTCTAAACTGATGAAGGACATGTGCCAATTGCTAGGGGTTACGGCGCTTCACACCTCTGTATACCATCCACAAACAGATGGCTTGGTGGAACGCTTTAAACACACATTAAAACACATGCTCAGGAAAGCAGTGGCTCAAGAGAAAAAAGATTGGGACACTCTTATTCCCTATTTGATGTTTGCCATCCGTGAGGTACCTCAAGCTTCAACAGGGTTTAGTTCCTTTGAGTTATTGTTTGAGAGACAGACCAGGGGTATCTTGGATATGTTAAAAGAAGGGTGGGAGCAGCAAGGTCCCAGGGAGCCAAATCTGGTACAATTTGTGTCCCAAATGTATGAGAGGCTAGGAAAGATAGGGCCCATTGTGCAGCAACATGTAAAAGAGGTTTAGGAATGACCGAGAAAAAGTTAGGATAAAAGTGCTGTAGTTCGATCTTTCAAGCCTGGGGACAAGGTCCTCGTCTTGGTTCCCACCCAGGAAAGCAAACTTTTTGCCCATTGGCAGGGTCAATATGAAGTTCTAGAGGCTGTCGGTCCTGTCAATTACAGAGTCCGCCAGTTAGGTAGGAGAAGGGAGGAGCAAATATATCATGTTAACCTCCTTAAACCTTGGCATGATATGGAAACATCTCCTCAGGTAGTGAGCACTGCCATTGAAAAGTCTGAAGTGCCCATAGAGCCAGCTTTGTCCATTCAGCAGAGACAACAGACTGAAGAAATGATTCACCGGAACAGGGATGTCTCCTCTTCCATTCCTGGGCGCACTACCTTAATCGAACACGACATTGTCACTGCGCCAGGAGTCATTGTAAAGCAGAAGCCGTATCGTATTCCAGAAGCCAGACGGGTGGACGTGAGAGAAGAGGTCGAGAAGATGCTCCAGTTAGATTTGATTGAAGAGTCCACTAGTGAGTGGAATAGTCCCATTGTGCTTGTCCCAAAACCCAATGGGACAATTAGGTTCTACAATGACTTTAGGTGCCTAAACAGTATGTCGCAGTTTGATGCCTATCCGATGCCATGTGTGGATGAACTAGTGGAAAATCTTGCTGGAGCAATTATTTGACAACCCTTGATCTAACAAAGGGTTATTGGCAAGTTCCCCTGACTTCCACGGCCAAGCCAAAGGCTGCATTTTCCACCCCTGATGGTCTCTATAAATATAAAGTCCTACCCTTTGGGTTGCATGGGGCACCTGCCACCTTCCAAAGGGCCATGAATAAATTGCTACGACCTCACACAGCTTATGCAGCCGCTTACTTGGATGATATAGTGATTTATACCCCAGACTGGGGATCACATTTAGCCAAAGTTGAGGCGGTCTTAGCTTCGTTAAAGTCAGCAGGGTTAACAGCTAACCCAGAGAAATGTGCCATAGCCATGAGAGAAGCCAAATATTTGGGGTACATTGTTGGTCGAGGGCATGTAAAACCCAAGCTAGACTAAGTGGAGGCAGTCAAAAATTGGGCAAGACCAGAAAAAAAGTCGCAGTTAAGAACCTTTTTAGGCTTAGTAGGTTGCTACAGGCGGTTTGTAAGCCACTTCGCCACTAGAGCTGCTCCACTTACGGACATGTTAAAAAAAATTTGTCCAGATAGATTAACCTGGTCTGACTCTGCAGAAACCACCTGGTCTGATCTTCAGTTAGCTCTTTGTTCCTCTCCAGTTCTACAAGCACCAGATTTTACCCGGAGGTTCTTCCTCCAAACTGATGCTTCTGGTGTTGGCTTAGGTGCAGTCTTGTCACAGGAGAAGAATGGAGTAGAAAATCCTGTCCTGTACCTAAGTAGTAAGTTGCTTCCAAGGGAACAAAAATATGCCACTGTGGAGAAAGAATGTCTCGCCATAAAATTGGCTTCAGAAGGTCTGCGCTATTATCTCCTAGGCAGAGAGTTCACCTTAATAACAGACCATGCACCATTGAGATGGATGCATAACAACCGGGAGGTAAATGTCAAGGTAACCCGCTGGTTCTTGGCACTGCAACCTTTCAAGTTCTCAGTAGAACATAGACCTGGGATTCTACACAAAAATGCAGATGCGTTGTCACGAAAATATGCGCTCCTCGCAAAGTCCGCGTCCCCCTACTTGGAGACGCTAGGGGGAGGGATATGTAACAAAAATAGGCATTTAGATGGCAATATGCAGAGAAAGCAGGGAAGTAGAGTAAAACATTTGTGCAGTAATGCACCTAGATTGAATGTAAAGACTTATGTATGAAAAGCAATAGTTTAAGTTTGGTTAAACTTACATGATTTGAAATCCTTCCTCTCAGCAAACTGACAGGGTGTGTCTGTTAGTGCAAACAGAGCCAGGGATGGGCGTTTCCTTTTAAAGAGAAGGTGGGTGTGTCACCTGTCCATCAAACTAAGGCTGGGGGAGGAGTATCAGGTATAAAAGCTTGTTTGTATCATTTGTGCACGGAGACCAACGCTGGGGAAGCTGGCTGGTCTTGAGAGAGCTGAGCTATGTCTAGCTAGCGTTTAGGGTCTCCAAGAATTGCTGTGAAATCTGTATGGTGTCAAAACATTTACCATACTGACAATAAAACTACATAAAAAGGAAGAAGTTGTTCGCATGTGCTTCTGCAGTAGTAGGCTCTTGCCACTATATATATATATATATATATATATATATATATATATATATATATATATATTATTATCGTTTATTTGTTAGGCGCCACAAGGTTTCCGCAGCGCCGTACATAGTAGAAACAGGAGACCATACAGGGTGACATAGTACAGAGCAATAAACACAAAGTACCAATACTTCAGAACTCCGGGCAGACATATGAGCGAAAATGGAATAGAAGAACAGGTATGGAGACAGGAGGGGGGAGGGGCCCTACTCATACGAGCTCACATCCTAAGGGAGGGTGGACAAACAGGCACAAGAGGGAGCCATTAAAGTAAGGGAGAGAAAGGCAGGGCTGGTGGAGAGAGGGGAGAACGAGAGAAGGATGTTTGCGAAGGTGCAACAAGGTAAGGGTTAAGTGGATTGTTGGTAGGCTTTGAGGAACAGGTGAGTTTTTAGTGCCCGTTTGAAGGAGCACAGACTGGGTAAGAGACGGATGGAGCGAGGGAGGTCGTTCCAGTGGAGGGGAGCAGCTCGGGAGAAGTCTTGGATTCTGGAGTGGGAAGAGGTGATTAGAGTGGAGGAGAGGCGACGGTCATTGGCCGAGCGCAGGGAACGGGCAGGGGTGTGAATGGTGAGGAGGTTGGAGATAAAGGGGGCAGTAGACTGGGCGAGGGCTTTGTAAGTGGTGGTGAGGAGCTTGAAAAGGATCCTGTAGGGGAAGGGGAGCCAGTGTAAGGCAAGGCAGAGAGGGGACGCGTAGGGGGAGCGGCGTGAGAGAAAAATGAGTCGGGCAGCCGCATTGAGAACAGAGAGAAGGGGGGGCGAGGTGGGAGAGGGGGAGGCCAGTAAGGAGAAGGTTGCAGTAGTCGAGGCGGGAGATGATGAGAGCATGTATGATGGTTTTGGTGGCATCTTGTGAGAGGAAGGGCCGGATGCGGGCAATGTTACGCAGCTGGAAGCGGCAGGTTTAGGATAGAGATTGGATGTGGGGGACAAAGGAGAGAGAGGAGTCAAGGGTGACACCCAGGCAACGGAGCTGGGTGACAGAGGAGATGGTTGAATTATTAACCATGATAGAGAGGTTGTGGTGAGAGGGAAGCCTGGGGGGAGGGAGTATGTGTGTATATATATATACACACATTGTTCTGAGAAAAAGAAAAGGAACAGCTTTAATATGGTTGACAAAACTGGGGTAATGCTATATTAAAGATCTGTTTGTGCAACATCAAGTATGCTATGCCATATATGAGCTTAATCTCTACTTACTTGTACCTTTCAACTACAAGACTTACTAAGCATAAGCCTATTTTTCCCTATCTTTTCGGCTGTACAGTGCTGCATAATATCATTGGTGTTATATAAGTAAACAGTAATAAATACATAGTTCTTGCTTGTAAAACTAAATTGTTGTTCTCCTCTTTTATGAGGACATGTTGTACAGAGTGATACATGATACAGGTCATATGTTGCTGTCTATGACTATAGAGAGTTTCAATTGTAAAGAGCTAATGTATTTGCTGGCGCTATATAAATAAATGTTGGTGATGATTATGTTTCCACTTACAGTCAAAACTGGTGGAAGATTATAGCTGCTGTGTTATATATTTTTAATTTAAATCAATCCTAATAGCCAATGCATTTTACACTAGCAAAACAAATGTGAAGAAAACTTTTCTTGCCTTTAAGACCTGGCTGGGTATAAGTGTATCTGAATTATTCCTGACATAAACATGCCACATATGCTAATGGTGCAGAGCTGTATGCATCTTGGCATACAACAGACTCTTTTATGGATGTAAATGCATTATTATTATGTGTGTTTCAATTGAATGGCTTTTTAAATGCATATGTACCAACATAGCATCCACTCCTAAGTGTGTAATCTAAATTCTCCACAATATTCACCTACTCTTTTTTCTTAATAGCTTGTAATCCTTTTAAAAATATTTAATTATCAATGGCTTGTGCCGGCAGGGGAATTTCACCTCTGTCTGTGTCAGTGGCGGAATCCGGGGGGAAGGGGGGGGGGGGAGATAGGGTCAATCGCCCCCTAGCTGCAAAGGCCTCTTTAAATTGTGTCCAAACAGCTGATCAGAACGGGGAGGGGAGGGGGCGGTCCAATAACGGGTGGTGGATGGCGCCAACTTGGACAAGGCGATCAAATGGAGGAGGGGCGTGATTATGCTAAATCGCCCGCCCTAAAAATAAAATGTAGGTGCGCCGCTGGTCTGTGTTGGGATTGGCAATGTTCTCTCTCAGCTACAAAGGGAGTATCCACCGCAAGAGCACCACATTAGTGAGTTGTCCCGGCTAAAATCTCACAGCCAAACAAAATGCCATGATTTTGCTCTGGCTCACCCTGGTCCATTTACAGCGCTGGTTTCAGACCAAGTCACTTACAGAGTGAAATGAATGTAATTTTTATGTAACCTCTAATAAGTAGTTTGGCAACTGGCATTGTGGCTGAGAATATCTCTGTCATGACAACCAATATGCAATCATCAGAACTTAAGCAGTGCTGATGACATTTCAGATTAAGCATACATAATTAAAGCTAACAGTATAACATGAATATGGTTATATATAGAGCATACTCTGGCTTGCTGCACAATAGAATCTTTATGAGTGTAATGTTTAAAATGTATGACTGGCACACTGTATTGCAATTTAGCTTTTTAAATTTATGTTCATTTCCAGGGAATGGTACATTGGTGCTCAGAGACAAGATCTATAAGGAACCAGGTGTATGATTTGCTATATTTACGTTATGTTCAATCAACTTTTTTAATGTTTATTTTACATTCTGCTTCATTGTTTAACTAGCAGCAGGGTTAAGATATATATACAAGATACATATATTGCACTTATGGAAGTTATTTTCCTTGCCTTAGTACTTGGAAATCATGAAGAGTTCAAAGCTGCATATCTATGCCAACGGGATGGATATAGTCAACAGGGGAGAACATCCATCCTATTCAATGAATCTGTGCAATTAAACAGCTTTATTCCTTCATAACAAGGGGAAGTTTAAAAAATGTATCCATTTCCAGCTTGAAAATGAATAATTCTAAAAAACAAAAAACAAGTGTTTCACATTAATTAAAATAAAATGAAATGAAATTAAATGTGTTCTTCTTTGGAAGTTTCTTTTTTATTTTTACAGAAATTGATAGTAATACAAAACACTCACTAGAAATGCCCATAGGAATCTTGCTTATATTTGATGTGGATGATAGCAAATTTAACTTTGCATTTAATTATTCAGAATGAGCCAATGATTTAACTTACAGTAGCGTAATCCTAGATTTTAATTACTTTTAGGCACAACAAAATTCTATGTTGCAAATAGAAATGTTTTATGTTCCAGAGCGGACATCACAGTTAATATCATTTAAAAATAAATTTATTTAGCAATTAATTATTAAAATCAATTTTGGTCCATTGAACTAGTCTATTGATCTCTAATGATTTGTCCTAAATTAAGTAAAACCTACTAGGTATTGAACTAATTAGTGCCAACAAAGATATAGCTTTACTAATCTAAAAGTGGTAGAATTATTATTATCTGTCAATGGAATTTTGATGTGCTAAGATCTCTATAAAATATGTAATTATCAGTATGCTGTACCGAATGTCTCTATTGGCATATTTTTTGAGCCCAAGATTAATTAAACATTCCATTCTTAAGAGCTAATGTGATGTGTTTATTGAGAAATCCTGAATAGTTGACTATTCATGCAGAAAATCTGAGACTTACAATAGCTTTAAAGATTATACCTGCAATATTGACAAGTCAAAATAAGTATAATTATCATGTTGGGGAAGAAATAAAAATCCAGGTGCTTCTATAAAGTGAGATTGACCAGAGTCATGTGCATTAAAAAAATCAGGTATACACTAGGGAGAACATTCACACCAGCATACATTCACCATACAAGTTACAGGATGTTCTACAATGCCAAATATTAAGACATGTATTTATAGATTGTAACAAAAAAAACATATACAGTACATATGGTATATTTAGTACACATTCCTTACTTATTGGTAATTACACAAGTCATATATGAACTTTAATACTATGAAATTGAATAATCTTGAATAGGCCAAACCTCTATTTTAAATACATAGAATTATTTATATGATTAAGCATAATTCTTTTTACAGCTAAATAATCACTTACAAAAATAAGCTTCATATCACATTTGCAGAAATTATTTTAAATCACAAAATTCTCGCTATTAATTGGCAAATGGCTTTTATAAATAAGTATTAGTGGAACATTTTGGCACCTTGTTTACATTGTAGTTTAATGTAAATATTTATATTATGATAGGAAGTGGTCATTCTTACCCCGGGGTGCTCTTAAACAACCTTATATTTACAGAGGAAAACAGTCACAGAGATAGTGTGAAAAAAAATTTCCTCACACTTTAGGAGGTAAGAATTCATATTTTAATGTACATTTTGTTTTACTGAAAGGAAGTTATTTTTATTGGAAAGCATTCTGGATAAAAGACATATACTTGTTCAGCCAAACTATAATCCCCCACTGCGAGAAGGATATAGTATTGAACCACTTTGGAAGCCACAGTCTCCTGCCTTGATTAAGGATAGACTCTTCACTTGCTGGATGATTGTATCCTGGGGCTTATTTGCCAACTTGCACTGTATGATTATCTAAAAATGAGCAGAGTAGCCCAGTTGGAGATTCAGTTGTGGGATACCTTTTCATTTGTAAAGCTATTGATACAAAGGAAAACACACTGTGAAGAAATAATTCCAGAGTGATAATTCCAGAGTGATATCTGAACATTGAATTGTTAGAAAATGAATTACATATGTGTCACATTGTTTAAATTGATAATCACTTTGCATTTGTTAATATAGAATTGGTGCATAATAGATGGTCTATTGTCTTTTTCTTTATTGTCCCTTTGAGGAATAGGTGGAATCCTAACATTAGACAGACAGCATCAATCTAGGAAAACTAGAGGAGAGTACTGAATAATTGTTGATATTATCAAATTGAACCTCTCCAGTCTTGACATCCAGCTCACAGACACCCAGGAGAACAAATTGAAAACCCAGAATACAGCAACAATACTCTTTCCGTAAAGCCAAGACCAGTCTATATCCCTGCCATTAATTTAAATAAGCACTTGAAATATTGCAGCAATCCTTGCAAATATTTGAGCAGGGTTGTCAGTTTTGGAGTGGGGATGAACTGTCCTGAGTCAGCCAATAAAGGATAGATTTGAGTAAAGTTAATTTTTTTCCTGACCAGTCCTAACGGTAGACCTCTTTTACTGAAAGCAAGAAGGCTTCCACCACAGAGATATTAGATATTACTGTTGAGCATTAGGGTGGGGGTGGGGTATCTAAAAGTAGGATTTAAACAAAGAACTGTATGCTCCAAAGACAGACAGGAGACCCACCCACACGTCTTCCAGGAATGTGATGTTCAAGATAACACTATCCTCCCTGCCTAGCTGAGTCAAGAGGCTTGTTTAAATTATATTTCCATGTGTTCAATGTCCAACATCCTGGCGGTAGTTCACATAATGTATACATTCATAACATAAACCATGGTGTGTATATATATATATATATATATATATATATATATATATAGTAAATACATGGTTTTAACAGATAACTGGGGATCTGAGAGGCCAAAATAGCTACAAATTATCCTAACATTCTGTGAGAAATGAGGCACCTAAATGACAATGACAAGTTCAACCATCCCTTCCTTACATATTGTATTCATATACAGTATATATATACATGGTAATCTAAGAGGGTCACAATAGAGCATGGTGGAAAATAAAGTTATAAGGTGACATCTGTTGTATGTGGTTAATTTCTAAGGGACCACACCATATTGGTCACTACCTTGGTAGTAGTGGGATATTAACATTATATATATATATATATATATATATATATATATATATATATATATTGTGGCAAGAGCCCGCTACTGCTGAAGCACACGCGAACAACTTCTTCTTTTAATGCAGCTTTATTGTCAGGATGGTTTAAAATGTATTTGACACCATGTGAATTTCACAGCAGATGTGGAGACCCTAAACGCTAGCTAGACATAGACAATCTCTCTCAAGACCAGCCAGCTTCGAAAGCGGTGGTCTCAGTGCACAAGTGACACAAACAAGCTTTTATGCATGAAACGCCTCCCCCAGCCTTAGCTTGATGGACAGGTGACACACCCACCTTCTCTTTAAAAGGAAACGCCCATCACTGGCTCTGTTTGCACTAACAGACACACCCTGTCTGTTTGCTGTGAGGAGGAACCATGTAAGTTAACCAAACTTTAAACTATACATAAGTCTTTACCTGGTTTAACCTCAATCTAGGTGCATAACTGCGCCAATGTTTTATTTGTATGCTTGTATGTTTTCTCTGCATCTTGTCAGATAAATGCCTCCCTTTGTTACAATATATATATATATATATATATATATATATATATATATATATATATATATAATTAAAAAAATGGTGAAAATACAGTGTATAATTCTACTGCACATAAGGAACACAGTACCACACAACTTTTGTGCCCCTAATTACAGGAGCTGTAAGTCGGGATCGCTTTCATAGAACTTCCACTTTATCTTTGAGTTGGCTCACGTATGATGCCTTCAGTATCCTCCTCTTTATAAGACGTTCTTACAGAAATCATGTTTTTTCCATTTGGATGAGTGCTTTTAACTCATTTGTTTTTTAAATTTTCTAGAAATGAAAATAGGTATATCTTATGTTGCGCAACTCATAACCAGTAGGTTTAGATCTTTTAATCTTAACTTCTGGGATAAAAAGATTATCTTTCTCCATTTGTTTAACACTTTTGCGTGCATTCTCAACTTTAATACTAGGATATCCTTTTTCTATAAAACATGCTTTCAACCTTCCTACTTATTCATTAAAGATTTTATTTTCAAAAAATTCCTTTAATTTCCAAGTCTTTTAAATTGTCTTATATGAATGTTATTTGTAATTTGATAGGTTTGGTGGCTATTATATTCATTATTATTCAAATAGGAGCAGAAATTATTTGAAGTCTTCTTTATTCCTTTTCCACAAAAAATAAACTATCTTCTGTACATCTCTACCAGAACACTAGGTTCACTTCATAGTGGTGTCCACTCCAAACTGCAGTGTCTTCCCAATAACTCACAAGTAAAATAGCATGACTCTGAGCCATCCTAGAGCCCATCACAGTTCCGGCTTCTTATATACAGAAGTCCCCTTTAGAATTAAAATTATTGTTCTTAAAATGAACATAATATCCTCCACAATGAAGCCTTTAAAACTTTCTTCAAAAGGTTCAATGTCTAAAAAAAAATCTGCCCTGATTCTATAATGGTGTGCAGTGACCTAATACTGGGAAGAGGCATCGGTTGTAAAAAGAGGTCTTCAAGGGAGAGGAGATTATAAGAATATGTTTATTGTTGAAAGTGAAAGCCACTTTAAAACTTTTAGTATTTTGAATAATCAAGTTACTTTTATTATATGCAAAGAAACAAAAACAAATGATTGTATCTTATTTTTTGCAATTCATGCATATAACTGACACTGGGAAAGATACATTTTATACCACATCTGTTTCATGCAACTAAGGACAAACTACTATATAAATACAAATGTTATTACTCTGTAAATGAAGAATTTAAGAGCATAATTCATCAAGGGACAAAATTGCAGATTTGTGCCGTATTTTAAGCAAAATCGCTCTGTGCATGCCCACACCAGACCATACACCAGTGAATGCAGCAATGTCCAATTGTACGCTTTGAACCCTTATTAAAACCTATGATTTCATGTTCAGAATGGGGAGGGTAATGGGCATATGCATGTTGTCAATGTACAATGTGTGCGTGCTAATTTTGACCACACGCAACAATGTCTGACTCAAGCTTTGGGCATCTCAAAGGTACGTGTTTTTCTATCATATCACTTGCACCAGCTACAGGTGAGGGTAAGTGCAGAATACTAGTGATGATAGTCACGTATGCAAGTTAGAACGTGCGTGTAATCAAGAGCAAATACATTTTTAATACAGTACACATTCATAACATCGTAATAAATGTATTTTATGATAAAAAAAATAATAACAATGTCTTGTCATTAATGATTATATTATCAACAGGTGACATGAATTGAATTTTTTTCTGTGTGTTTACTTGGGATTTATATTCTACAAATGTATTTGACGTGTTCTGCAGTGTATTGTCTGTTAGAGCATAGTGCACCTAGACCTGTATTCAACAACAGACGTATCTACAGATCCGCTTATAGCTAAATACCGACGTGCATATGCCAGATTTACGAGTATTTAATAATCAGGCCTGTATGTTTAATATAGAAAAAGTAGAGGATAGCGCTGATTCAACCGTAAAATGATTTAATATACAAATTGAAGCCAAAGGCCTGATTATAAAAATTAACACAACTGACTAGCATACATACATGAATAATTGTTAAAATAAAATAAATATCGCCAACCTTATATACAATTACTTATCATGTAAACTGGTGCACCAGCAATAAATAATTGGCCAATGTATGGCGGTATATATATGTGAACAGAAGATTTAAATCAAACTGTGGTCCGGACCAATCATATTACAATATTCAAACCGGTTAATAAGCAAGACCAAAACTATTATGCAGATTATAATGCCATAGAGCTACATAACGCTATGAAGCATAGCATATAAAAATTATGTAGATATGGTCAAGCAAAAACAGACAAAGTTGTTTGTTCAGCTCAAAAAATGAGCATGTGAAAAATGGACCAAACTGGGCAGGAACTCTTCTTAATTATATACTGACATATGGAGAAAAAATCACAAGTCAAAATAGGTAGAACACGAAGGCAAAACGATTATTAATAAGCAATTAAGGCATATAATGAAACACCAATATGCCTTCAAATTCCTCGTTGGAAGCCTTCAAATTCCTGATTGAGAGCTTGTATGGAGTTAAACTTGTTTATCCAATGTTGGATTGTAGTGGCCGCCCAACTTGAATTATGTAGACACCACGAACCGCTCACAGCGGGACCAAGCGGCAGTCGTTATACAAGTATGTTTGTACACAGTACACAGTATCAAACCAAATGCTGTATTGTTTTAAGCATAGCGATACTTAGCTCATCAGGTCTCCAGTCATTTATAGAAAGTCCTCCACAGTTGGTATAAGTTGGTATAATGATAGGAAATGTCCGTTGTCTCCGTAATTGTAAGGAAAATGCAAACAACAATCCAGCACACAGTACCCCGGGGTAGAAGGGCGGGGTTAGTTCGTCAGCTAGTCAGCTGATACAAAGTAGCCAATCCTGACGTGTTTCTCCGGGCAGTCCGGTTTCATCAGAGGAATCTGAGGTTGAATCAGCGCTATCCTCTACTTTTTCTATATTGTCTATATTTAGTTAGTACCAGATATCTAACCAGAGGCAGCAGCGGCCAACTGTAACTAATACGGTTTTATATAGATCACTTAGCGCCCAGTTTTATTGTGATTTTACTGTATGTTTAATGGCTTCCTAATAGAAAATTGGGTGTTTTTCATTTAAATATATACTTCAGTTGATATGGTAACATCACATTGGAATGTATTTTAACCTTATCAAGTCAGAGAACTCCCTGTCTTAAAAGTATGTTGTCACACAGATAAGAACCCTTGTAGATTTAGTTGTGGATTATTGAAATATACATAGATACATGCATGTCCTATATATGGAATATATCTTATCTAATACTATCAAAATGTGTCTATTTAACAAATATTTTCAATTTATAAAACAATATACATTTCACCAATGATGGCATTGAAGTAGAGCATGGTGGAAAGTAAGCAATGATGAACCACAATATCCTGCAATGTAACATTGACAAATGCATATATCTTCCACCCATATATGTTCATAAATTGAATACGACAGCAATGATGCTGATGGGAGATATTCAGGAATATCAGAAAGGTACCAGAATCCA
The DNA here is from genome assembly GCF_038048845.1 of Mixophyes fleayi. Classification (NCBI taxonomy): domain Eukaryota; kingdom Metazoa; phylum Chordata; class Amphibia; order Anura; family Limnodynastidae; genus Mixophyes; species Mixophyes fleayi. The sequence goes on from NC_134402.1 coordinate 54,878,734, forward strand.
GCACGAGAAACAACGGATGCCATTTAGTTTAAAAATAAATAAATTAAAGGGATGAACTTTTAATTTACATGATAAACAAATAGATATTTTTAAGTAAAAATAATAGGGACTGACATATGCAAATCCCAGGACAGCTGTGACCTCCTCCTTTAGGAGTCCCCTTTCCCAGTGAACTTAATGTCTTGACTTTAACTTGATTAACCCAAAGTTTTCTACACTTGATCATCATCTTCATCATCATTTACTTATATAACACCAGCAAATACTGTACTGCTTTACAATTGGTAACAGGTGCAGTAATAAAACAATGCTGGGTAATACAGACAGTGAGGTAAGAGGGCCCTGCTCGCAAGCTTTCAATATTTAGGACAAATGACAATGGGCATTTATAAATAAAGTTAAGTGCTACATATTGTATATTAGTTCAACCAGATTGCAATGCTAAAAATTGCTTAGTGGGCTATATGATCCAGTCACACAGCAATGTTGGTCAGGAAGTCAGAGGGTTGTTTTCTTTTGCGAAATGTGTAAAGGGTGGTAATAGGGTATTGGATTCTTTAAAAAATAGGCAACAAACGTAGAGACTAATATAGTGGCTCAGCAGAGGAAGAACAATTTGCAAGGAAAATAAATCTAGATGCTGCATGCAAAATATATCACAGATGTGAGAGTCTAATTTGGAGAAGACCAGTAAGGAGGGAATTGCAATAGTCAAAAAGAAATGTGTGTATTCTGGAAATCCTTTTTAGATGTATGCAGAATGATTTAAATATAGTCGAAGTGGAGAACAAAGGATAGTTGTGAGTCAAGGATCATACCTAGGCTGTGAACTTATGGGGTGGTATTTATAGCCATAATGTCAACAGAAAAAGAAATGTCAGGTAGGTAAGTTCTGTTGGTGGGTGGGAATTTTATTAACTCTGTTTTTGAAAGATTGGGTCTGAGTTGGCAAGTGGACAGCCAAGATTAAATGGTAGAAATACACCCCGAAACGTGGGAAAACACAGATAGCAGGAAATTCTGAGTGGATAGATAAATTTGTATATCATCTGCATAGGCATGATATTGAAATTTGAGAAAAACAGAGGACCTAGTACTAAGCCTTGTGCTACTCCAACTGATAAAGGAAGCTAGCTGGGAGATGGAACAGTAATTTGAGTTTGGGTCAGAATTTTGTTTTTTAAGAATGGGAATAATGATGGAAAGTTACCAATAGAGAGAGAGAGATTACAGATTTTTGCTAGAGGTGGAATGAGCACAGGAAACAGGGATCTACTGATTTGTCATTGAATAGGATCAAGAGGACAGGAAGCAGAGTAAGAAGATTTGCGGGATCAAATGAAGAGAGGGTGCCAGAAGGTTCTGGGAAGGAATTGAGCTGATTGCTAGTCAAGGAAGGGGTTATCATTTCTACTATGATGTGCCAATCTTGTCCTTGAAGTAGGAAGCAAGATCTTAGGCACTGATAGCAGTCGGAGGGTTTTGGGTGGGAGGGTTGAGATGAGATTTAAATGTGTTACAGTGGAATCTGGGGTTAGAAGCCTGAGCAGAAATGACAGATTTGTATGTTTGTTTTGCAGTGTCCATAGCATTTCGGTAGGAGTGGTATATAGCAGTATATGTGAGGAAATCAATAGAGGTATGAGATTGACGCCAGTGACATTCTGCCTTATGGGAACATTTTTGAAGACTTTGTGCTACTCTAGTGTGCCATGGCTGACATCGAATTCGATTCGGAGTATGAAGAGTCGCTGGAACCACTTGATGGCTGTTGCTAGGGTTTGATGAAAATGAGGTACCATTATATCAGGGGAGGAAAATGTAAAAATTAGGGACAGAAGGTGTTGAAGAGAGGTGGGAAACTGTTGAAGATTAATAGAGTTAAGATTTCTGCACATATGAGGAGGTTTGGTAGGGCTGATAGTAGAAAGGTTAAAATATTGGGAAGGAAAGTATTGTTAAGGAAATCAGAAACTGTGCCTAGTCTAGAGAAACAAGATCAATGCAGTGGCGATCCTGATGTAGGCCAAACCCACCTTCTTGTCTGCCTCCAGGTCTGGAGGTGTGGGTGAAACGGAGGCTACCATGTAAAAGGGTTGCAATAGAGGCAGTGTCGGATTGTGTGAGTCATGTTTCTGTTATTGCCTGAAGGTTGAGGTTGTTTGACAGGAAGAGGTTGTGTATGGAGTTAAGTTTGTTACAAACAGAGTATGCATTCCAAAGGGCGCATTTAAAGGACCTTGGCAGAAAACGGAGACAGGTTGCATTTGAGGATTGCTGGATTAGTTTTCTGGTATATGTGTATGGGAGAAGAGAGGGGATCTGGATTATGTGACATATCACCAGCTAATAGAAGCAGGGGGAGAGCGAGATAAAGATAGATAGGGAAGATGATTGTAAGATGTAAGACCTTTTAATTTCTGGTGACAGGATGCGGATGTTTCAGTAAGTGGATACAAATAGCAAGATAGAGGTAAGTGGAGTAAAGAAGGGGCATTGAAGGTTTAAGGATGATATATTCCTAAAGATAATTCCATGAAAAGAGAGTACAAAAAGCAATTTGTTAGACATTTGGATTTAAGAGTAGAAAGCAAGAAACAGAGAAATTGTTAAAAAATCTGAGCTGTCCTGTTTGTACGAGCTACCATCTCTGCTATTTCTGCTACTACTATGTGTAGGATCATTTCTGCAGTTCACTGTTTTAGCTGGTTGCTAGGCAAATAGTTACAAGCTTCATTCAGCTCTCAGTCTGGCAGCCTCAGGTGTGCAATCACCTATCACACTCATGCTGCTAATCATCCTGCAGCTCTGAATGGTGCTGCTGCCTTTATAAACCTTTTCCTGACAGCATACCAATACTGGGGATAGTTCCTGCTTGTCCTAGTGTACCTTGAATCCTGACCTGTTTTACTATCAGTGTTTGACCTAAATTGTTTATAGGGAATGATATATTCTCCACTGCTAACTCTTGGCTTTGTTAAACAGATTTGCTCTTACATCTCTACCTGCCCTCACCCCTGGATTTTTTAAAGGATTCTGCTGCCTTCTCTACACTTGATACCTGCCTGTTTGACTCTGAGTTCTACCAAATACATTCTGGTTGTTCACTATCTGTTACCATGAGCTGTCCACTCCATCAGACAACTGCCAGATTATTCTGCATTAACTCCTGTCTGTCTGGCTCAGTTCTACTATTTGCAGTCTAGTTGCTCACTACATGCTGCTGTATGCTGTTCACTCCATCAGACAGGTTGTTCTGCTAATATATCCTAGATGCTCAATGCCTCCTACTGTGTTCTGTCCTCTCCACTGTGCAGATGCTAGATCAACAACTGCTACTACCCGAACCTAAGTCCTGGAGGCAAATGAGTTATGTAGAACATATCAAGTTCCTCAGAAAGAAGAAAGTGGGCTTCTAAAGGTGAATATCTCATGAAGCGGTTCTAGCAGTTGAGGATCTCACACTACTCTGCCCTTAACAGAAATAAACAAGTAATACCTAGTCGCAATGTTCAGTGCAGATAGAGAAGAAAGGCAGAGTTAGGTTGGAGAAGTTGTAGCCAAAGCTGGATTAAGGTTCTAGGGGGCCTGGGTCACTTAAGACAGGGGGGCACCCTATTGTGTAATATGGCTATAATTTTAGACAAATAAAAAGGCAATACTGTGTGCACTACTGTTCGGTATACGCAGTTCTGCCTTCATGAGCAGTATAGTGTGAAGAGGGACATACCTCCCAACTGTCCTTGCAGTAGGACCATATACTGACTAAGTTAAACAGTCACCCAAATTCAGGACTGCCCCAACAGATTCAGGACAGACTGTGCTGCTCTCTCCTACCTTTTCTTGTCAATTTCACCACCTGTGGCTGCTGGTGTCTTAAGCTCAGTTGCTGCTTGTGTAGATCCTGGTATATCAGGGCCCTATTTGGAAAAAAGATAGGTACTAAAAATGTAGGAATCCCCAAAACAGCCTTGGGATTAAATCAATACCACCCCTTTAATAATTAGGCCTCCTTCCCTGCAACCAGCCTCAAATATGAAATAAAATAAAATTAATAGTATTCACATTAATAATTTAAGGTGAAGAGCTATTTTCGACAAACCAGCCCCGACATTAAACTAATAGCGTACACATTTAATAAATAAACTTATTTCCCTTCCCACCAAAACAGTCTGGCAATAAATAAATAGCATGTACATGTAATAAATAAACCCATTTCCTAAAACCTTTGGTGACATTAACTCATATACACATTATAATATAGCCCACCTATATAATATAATGGGGTTAACATTATATTAAGAATTCTTTCCTCACACATCCGAGCTGTGTTGGGAGAGGTAGACTCTTCTGTTGGCCTCTCTTGCAGCCTGCACTTGCACAGCTCGTACTCCTTCATTTCAGGTGACACATACAATTATTAAATTACCTTGCTATTTGTATGTATATATTGGTTAATCCTACCAGCCTAGTCCAGCTGACCACTAGCAGGCCTGGATTTGTGGCAAGGCAACAAAGCTAGCATGAAGGCATATTCATTTTTTCTACAATGCCTTGTTATGCATTTCAATAAAAATTTTGTCCAGAGGAGAAGAGCTATGGAATGAGTGGTGGTAATTTTGTCATTTTTCCGTAATGCCCACTTTTAGAAATGCTGCTTTCCTGGGGCAAGGAAAGAGGGTCCACAAGAAATAGAAAATCCAGGTCTGAGCACCTCATACTTCACTGTTCTCCATTTCTATCCCCAAAACCCACTCCTCAATCCCCTTCTTCATCTTAATCCTCTATCCCCCTTAAGCACATTCTCTATCTTTCCTGTCACTCCTCATTCCCCACCTACTCTAGCATCCTCAACCCCCTTATCATCATCATGTTTTCCCTTCCTGCGCTGCCATTCTGTAACCCACTCCATGTCCATAATCCCCCCATACTGATAATAACCCCCCTATGTTCATAATCACACCATACATTTTCATAATCACCTCCCATGTCCATAACCCCTTATGTCCAAAATCCCCCCTCCCATATCCAGAATCACACCCCCCTTTGACTAACACACAGTGACACACACACAAACACACACACACAGACACAAATACCAGATCCTCACTTACCTTATGACCAGGAGGCACAGCGGCACCACTTCACATTGCCATCATGGCAGCTACAGAAGCCTTGAAGGCACAAAAAAAAGCATCCTCGCCCATATAGTGCTGACTAAGTACCGTAGCTGCTGTAAATATGAGAGTGTGAAGAGGAGCAGAGAGAAGCCACACTGCCTCCCGGGCATAAGGTAAGTGCAGACCTGGTGTATGTGTGTTAGTGTGTGTGCCTGTGCTGCCACCTGTATATCAGCATTTGGGGGGCACAAAAAAGAGCCATACAGAGTCTAGTCCAAGGGACACTCTGAGAGAGCCCCCCTTTAATCTGGCCCTGGATGTAGCTTATTTCTGGATGTTTTCTGATGTTGTTCAATGTTTGTACAAATATATTGTTTAGCTGTAATTTCTGAACACTTAGGGCCTGAGTCATTAAGGAGAGCAAAGCATAAAAAAGGAGTAACTCTGAATCTAGGCAAAACCATGTTGCATTGGAGGGGGAGGTGAATTTAAAATGTAGGTACAGATTTATAGTTAGGGTAGGGTATGTCCTAATTCAACTTTAAATTTCATTAAAAAAATAAAGCTATCAAGTATTTGTGTGCTAGATGAAAAAACAGCCAGTATTATTCTTATGTGCAAAATAATAAATTAATTTGCACCCCTTCCATTGTTCCATGGTTTTTCCCAGAGAACATCTACTCCTTTTCCTTGCCTTACTTTCCTTAATGACTCAGGCCCTTAGTGCAGAAAACACGTGTCTGTCCTCTGCTGCGTTTGTCCCCTCAGACTGAATGTTAACTATAATGAGGCTGATTTCAGGATAAGCTACATCTGGGCTAATAAGTTAGCTAATCAAAGAAAAAAACAAACAACTATTTATCTTATTAGGCTATATGATGCCAGAACAATGTCATACATTAGGCATCAATGATCACTAGTTAAAACAATAGATAATATATTCCGGTTACATACTTTTTAAAACACAAGAAGAGTTGTACAGATGAGAATAGGAGAGAATGAGATGATTAGAAATTCAATACTTTATGTACATACCTGGAGATAGATAAGTGAAAGATGATTCACAGTTGTGTTGTTTAAGTGTAATTTTTATACACTTACCAATAGTCGTTGATTAATGTGCTACAACTGGCAAACAATGAAAGGGCAAGACACATCAGATTGGCCAAGAAATGCAAAACAAACAAAATGGTACAAAATGAGTAGACAAAATTCCAAGCCAATTTAGGTCATTTAAGTCATGGCACGTTGCAAGGAATGGTAGTGAAGGACAAAGCAAAGTCATTGTCAGTATTTTTGAATTTTACCAAGACAATTCATCATCTACATTAGAAAAAAAAACTTATAATGAGAGCCTAAGAGATGGCAGATCTGGAATTATATAGGGACAACTGTGGCAGATGTCACTTTAAAGCGCACATGCCTGGGATATCGGCGATAAGGCATCAGCAGCATGGATGATTAAGAATATGCTTGACAGGTAGGTATCTTACAATTGTATGATAATTGTAATTTATAGACAGATTGCACAGCATGAATGGGTAGGTATATAGAGACTAGAGAAGAAAAATATATTTAATTAACATTTAAAATGAGAATGTATTACTTGAAATTTTCTAATCACTTGAGCATTTTTACTTTCAGTAAGGTACAACATTATAATTTTTAATTTCATTATTAACATGCCAGAAAAAGACACATTGAAAGTAAATTAAAATCAGCTAAGTAATTTAGTAGAGTGCGTCACTAATTATAAGCTAGTTTATTTACGTCAAGTCACAGATTCTTTGTAATTCCATCAGCCCCATAAGAGTTTTTTTTAAATGTGCAAACAGTGTTTAAATCACATTCACATATGTTTTTATTAAATGAGATAGATGATAGAGTCATTGTTTGTACTGCGTATACAGTGCAGCCTTAACCACCATCTAATTGATAAATGATTGGGATTGCGTAAACTGCTTTCTTGAAAAAAGAATCCAATTAAATGGCTAACACACTCAGTCAACACGTGTTTATAACAAATAATATTATTATTAGGAATTTTCTTAATAATAACTCGTAAATAGCATCATGAAAACTTTTCAAATGTATGATCAAATGCATGTATGTACTGTAGCTACATAGTGTAAATATGACTAGAGTTTGAGCCCCCATTTTCAAAAGTGTGATTTTAAATTCTCTCCATCTGAATGAAAATGTAAAATATATGCTTAAATAAGGTACAATATTTATTGACATTGGAAAGTCAACCCAGTGTTAAAATTGATAATTATCTAAGTATAAATCTGCAATTAGGTGAACCAATATGAATGGATGAATCAGTCATTAACTTTTCTTATTATTGTTAAACATTCATTTAACTACTGTATCTTTGACCTAGTCCTCTGTCGTATGTAGCTATGCTTTTTTATGTGTCAGTTCTTCTTATGTATCCCTGTACAGTGGTGGGACTTCTACCACTGCTGGTGATGCTGCCACTACGGGGTCCACTGGTGAGGTGTACTAAGCAATGCTGGGCCAACCACCCTCCACTGAGGCCACTGATCCCTCTCAAGGCAAACCCTCTACCTGTCTGGGTTTTACTGAGCATGCGTCAAACTTGTGTATGTTCAGAACAGGCCCCTGCTCTGCTCTTCTGAGTGCAGACCGGGGGCCTGTTATGCTGGAGTTGTTTCACTGTGCCCTTACCTAAATTTAGCTGTGGGGCCCAGCAATGCTCTTTTACACCCCTTTTCCTGCAGTATTTGTCCTGGTCCTATTATTTTTTTAGCCTATGTGTCTTGGTGGCTACCTTACCCTACCATACCTGTATATAGCACATCTGCATATTTCCTATCTTTGGGTCCTATCTGTCTTTGCCTCTACTTATTTCAAAATAAGAATATAATTTATTTAACCTCTTTGATGCAGGATCTATTTTACTGCTTTTTGGGTTGATTACATTCCAACTCAATTTCAGCAATTTGTTTGAGCGGTACCCACACAAATTATACCTTGTTTTTTTAGAAGAACTTGAAGAACATGAGCTAAAAACAAATGTGTGTAGACTTATTCTAAGCACCACCTAGAATTTCTTTGTCTTTCTCACTTTGGAACCAAACCACTTTGCCAAAATAGCAAAAAGCAGAATTCTACACATAGTTTTTTCCAATAAAATCTGCACTTGAAAATGATACATTTTTTGATAGTTTGCACAGTCTTGAATTAAATTAATAAATTATGTATGTCCTATGTGGGTAGCCCAATTAGGCACACTATTTTGAAAACTGTACAACCTTCTGCATCAAATGAGTTTATTGAAGCCAAATTATAGGAGATGTGGCCAATATAATGCCCCTCTCTTGAATTCTGAATGCTTTCAACAGAGTAGGCAATCTCCAGACAATAATTACTAAGTGAGTCACATTTTTGGAAAGATAGGACTCCCTACTTTAAAATGAGTACACCCCTAACCTTCTAGGTACCAGGATGGGTGAGATCTATGCATTAAAAACCCCACCCGCATTATGGGCTCCTTAATGTTTTCTGTAGTGTTCATTTATATTGTCTGGTTATTTTATGTGATCACAAAATAGTAATTACTAAGGACCATATAATTTGAAAGAGGGGAATCACTTCTTTCAAATAAGGATGCCCCTGATTTTTTTTTAAAGCCAAGATTAAGGAGATCCGTGCCCTCCTCCCCATTCCCTGGCTCTTCATTATATTTCTGCAGGCGGTGTGTGAGGAGGAGGGACATAATGATATCATCATGATGATTAAGCCCTGTCTCCTTCTAATCAACCACCAGCAGGAAATAATTGTTGGGGACAGGCAAGTGTAATTTAAATTTGTTTGAATCCCCGAGAGCTAAGAATGAGTCTGCCATAAAACATATATACCAAGGCTTCTTTAACACAATTGCAACATATGTTGTAAACAACATTAGATTCCTTAATCTGGTTACAACAAATTGCTGACAGATAATAAGTTGCTATAGGTTACAGTAGATTATTGTTCTTTGCAGCATGTTATTAAACAGGCAATTTGCCTTACATTTATTTTTATTAGTATTTCCATAATATAAAGTAGCACATTACAATTAGAAAGATTTGTTATGGAAGCCCTGGGAAGCTGGGATCTATGATGATTATTGTAATAATAGCAAATTAGCTTTTTCTGCTTTTTACAGGCAACCGGTGCTCTTTATATGTTTTTGGCTCACAGTAAGAAAGAGTAATGTTCGTTTTGTTGTTACCAATAAACATTGACCGATGTGATAATTGTGGTTCCAATGCACAAAAAGATTTAATAGCTAAAGATTTTAGGATAACAGCAAACCATGATGATGCATAAACAATATAATAAATAAAATATAATAATAAACAAGAAATTATAAATCGAATACATTACGCAAGCGCTTTCCCTGGGCCCTTGTTCAGATACAGTCTTGTAGTTTGCACTCAGGAAAAGAGAGATCTAACACTTGCCCAAGGCTTGTTTGAATTAACATAAACAGTGATGATGTCACAAATATACACAGATAACATTAAGAGAGGTTTTTATTGGTCCAGGGTTAACAATGTTCCAGTAGACAGCTGGTCATAGGTCAGTTCATTTGATCTCTTCTCAAAGGAGGGGGCCAGTTACTCAAACTGTTGCCCATGTCTTCCTGATGAACAACCAGTTTAAACTGACCCATAAACAAAGTACTTTTGAGTATTAATCTCATATTGCTCATAACTTGCGACCGCTAGATGCGATTGCTACTCTGTTGAAACTGGGTTAATCCTGGTGAAATAAACTTTAATATTAGACCAAACTCTTCACCTTTTAGAGGACTTGAACCATAAATACCTTTACGATAATAATATCTATGTATAAAAAATCTCTAGTACATTTTACTAATAAATAAATGTATATTGGAACCTTGATTAATGTGTACTATTTACAAGTGTAAGTGCAAATGTAAATGTGTGTGTTATTAATCCGTGCGATTACGTCATTGCATATGGCGTACTAATCGCAATTGCACGGTTAAACAATATTAATCAATTTAGTTTACTTCATCCAATTATTTGACTTTCACAAAAGATACATCCTAGGAGAGCCTACCAGGGGTGGGTGTGTACCTGTTGGAGGTCTGGCTGTAGCAGAATATGAGGGGGCAGATGGTGTTCTGGCCCCATTTATGACCTCACTGTGTCACATTAAAGGCTGAGTAAAGTGAATGCGTGGCTCAATAGTTTCCTATTGTCCGAGTGGTCACACACTTCTAGGCTGCATGTGCAGCATCAACTTTTGCGGAAGCAGCCGAACAGTCTGCCTCTTGGGATTTATCTTAACGGCTTTGGAGCCAACAATTGGTGTTTTAAGGATAAGTGTAATAGAGACACTACTGCTCAGAACGTCCTTCCAATTAATTACTAGTTTTCAGTATAATAAACATTATTGCATTATTAATGTGAATTTTTGTAATTGGGCTTCAGCTTGAATTCTGTAAAAACAGAATATGTAAGCACAGAAGCTAAAATGTTCTGATGTAATGGTTACACTAATGGTTGCACTGCAACATATGGTTTTCTGTTCATTCCCCTGCTGAGGTATCAACAGAGAAGCATAGGTCACTAGGTCACCTGCTTTTTTTTACATTAAAATAGGCTGCTGAGTCGGGTCATGCCCCCTGGGCTAAAATTTGACAGTCCTCTCCTGTCCACAAGGCTTCCAAATGCCGTACTTACCGGGTTAAAACAAACAACAAAATTATAAAATCACATAAGTACATACAGGTGTTGAGCAGTTGGATGCTGAGAGTAAACCAGGGAAATAAAGAACAAAAAATAAAAATATATAATTACCAAGTTACAATGTCCGGGAACATGAAATTAAAAGTGCATTTCCTTACACTTTATGAGAATACCCACTTAGTGTAGGAAGCTTCAATATGTCACACTCCAACACTATTCCAGTTAGAGTGAATGCTAAGATATAGATGTGATGAGAACAAACTTGTTTCATCTGTCCTAATTGGTCAGCTGATTTTAAAAAAGAACTATTGGTCTTAATTTGGCTAGATGAGTGGCAGGTTCAATATGATAGAGAAACACCACACCAAGTAACCCAAAAATATTATGCTTATTTTAATTTTTGTAGTGGCTCGTAATATGTACTGAGCAATTAAACAGGTTTCGGGTGGTGCACCCGCACACTGCAAACTTGAAACATTGTTAAACGTAAGGAAGAAAAAGAAAAGATGTGTTACTATAGGGGCATCCTGTGATACTGAATCACCAATGGTAGCAAAATATTTAAAAATGTGTCAGTGGGCAGCCATCATGAGTGGCAGCAGTAGAGGAGAGCTCCGCTAACGCTGGCTCAATTTGGACCTGAAAAGTCCCCTTCTGCCTCTCTGACCTGCAAAAGAGGGTCCCAGTACCCCCTGGACCGTGGTGCAACATTTAGAGACTGGATCTGCCTTTGCTGAGGGCTCCAACAGCCCTAACGGATGCACCCGGAGGCCCCGCATAGCCGCATGTCTCATTGCGCTCCAAGTCCCAGGCAGGTGTAGCAACATCGGAGGTTCCGGAGGGCAGCACGGGGCAGCGAGAGAGCTTTTTCCGCCTGTTCACCTGGCACAGACGTAGCCGCTGGCTCCGGGGCTGGTCCCCGCCTACCTGACGCCTCACCGCCATCACCCGTCCCCATCGGTGGCCCTGGCACACAAGGAGAGAGACCCTTACCTGGTCTGACGTCGGTGCCGCCTGTCGCCTACATCCAGTGCCTCATCCGCGGACTCCGTATCAGCGATAACCATATCAGAAAGATTTCCTGCAGTGAGTGAGTGAGTACCTCACCCCTTCCAAGCCCAGCTGTCCCCCCATAAGGCACATACAAAATGGGGCCTACAATACTCCCTGGCGGTGGGACATAGGGGGGTCAACGCTCTGTCCCTGCACCTGTGGGAAGAGTTCAGATTGTGGAAGGCGAGATCAGTGCTCCTCTTCAACTACTACACCCCAAGGCAAATTGTATAATACTACTGCTGCAAAGGGATCTGTGTTGGCAACATATTAACCCCCCAGGGCGAGATCTCGTGTCTCAAAAAGCTCAAGGCATTAAGAGATTAACATCAAATAAATTCGGCTTCACACTGATTCTATAAGATGAGTGAAGATTTATAGCCCTCTACTGTCTAACTCAAATATTGCACCTGAAACTGCTGTTTCATACCTTCTGTACAACACAATCTCCCTGTTACTGCGCCTACACTGCGAGCTAGTGGCCAAACAGTAATAGTTGAGCTGCAGCGAGCTTAACACAATCAAGTGGCTTTTTACTCACTCAAGCCTTAAACAACATCTTCAATTTCCCATTTCGGAGTGGACATTTGTTCTCCCGTCATGCCCGCTTAAATAACGCTATTTGGCCCGGCCCACCCGGAGACACCTTTCTTGTCTATAGTCCTTGCTTGGTGTCCTGCCAATAAACATGCATAAGAACAGCTCCAGAGGCAAAAGGGGGACACAGACGGGAATCCTCCAACACATGACAAGACAGGATTCTCCCATGCACACCACCTCTCCCCCTCTGTCTCCTCAAGCCTCAGCGGGAAACCCGACTGACTCTGCGGACGCTTTAGCCACTATTCAGGCTATGATGGTTTCACTCCAGAACACCTTCACAACCGAATTTCAAAAGCTGTAGGCGGATCTCCGCGGCGAAATTGCGCAGTTGACTAAACGGCTGCCTCTATTGAACATAAAGTGGAATCAAACTCTAAAGTGCTGCAGGAAACAACACAATATATTGACTATCTTAACAGGGAGCTGCTGTTCTACAAAGAGAAGTCAGACGATCTTGAAAACAAAGAACGCCGGAATAATCTTCGGATTCGTAACATTCCGGAGTCGGTGGACCATCAGCAGTTAGAACCCTTTCTGGTTCGTCTATTTCAAAAATTAGTCCCCGAGCTCTCAGATCAAACCATATGCAACGAACGTGCACATAGGGCCTTGAGCCCTAAGCCTAAAGACACTGAACCTCCCAGGGATGTTGTCCTTAAATTCCTGTTCTTTAAAACCAAAGAAAGCATGACTTTAGCAAGCAGGAACTCTCCTTATATACTATTTGAAGATTCCAGGATTCAAATCTTCCAGGATCTGGCTCCATCTACAATCTTGAAGCGCAGAGAATTAAAGAACGTCACAAGAACTTTACGAGAGCATGGATATAAATACAAGTAGGGTTTTCCCTTCCGCTTAATCGTAGACGTAGGTGGTCACCAAATCACCATAAGGGATCCGATCGAAGGCAAGGACTTGCTACGTAAACTTAATTTGGGCCGTCCAGTTCCGGATCTGTTCTCCAGTCAGTGATAGAAGTCCTTTATTCCCTTTGATACTAAGTGACCATTCTAAACGTCAGCCTCCTGGAACGGAGACTGGGCTTCTGCGGCTTCCTGGCAAGTGTTATGGTTCCATAAATCGAAATCTGTCATCCTCGGCAAGTACCATTGGTCCCGACACCCTCAACTGTAAGGAACTATGTGTAGTTGATTAGTAAAGTTTGAATTACAAACTATATTAGTTGGCTTGTTCTATAAAAATGACATATATAATATGTTGATCATTTATTCACATGTTATTCTTGCTATTGTACGTTTAAATGTGTTCATGTTCTGTTTACACTTTGTTTTTCAAATTGTTCTTTAGGATAACTTTCTGCAGTTGGGGGTCGGCCATGTCTCCTGGCCTCTCCTGCGGTTTCACATATTGTGAGTGTTGGGGCTCGGTCGACATCATGGTTCTGTCTACAGTTGGTACCTGTAGACTTAGCTGGAATGCTCGTGGGGCATGGCCGCCTCCTGGTACCGGAGATCGGGTGGAGACTTAAGGTTCCCCCGAAATTTTTTTTATTTTGTTTTAGAATTTAAGTCTTTAATATTGCTTAAAATGTTCCTGCATGTGCGTTATTGTTTTATCGTAATTCTCTATAAGAATTTATACTTATGTTTGTAATACGTGTTTCTGGGTGGGTTGGGCTAGGTTTGTCTGCCCGGCCTTGCACCCCACATACTTTGGGACATAGGAGTGTGTGGACAGTTTAGTCCTCATAATCTCCCTGTTCACAATACCTTAAATTTAGTTACTTGAAACCCAACTCCTGAGCCCATTCGATCCGTCCTAGTTGAGATGGTTGAATTCCCACTTTTCCGTGGGCTCAACCTCAGTGGTCACCTCTTCCCCCACACTTCATTGGGTGGGGTGGTCGATCACTAACTACCCTTATCCCCTCACCACTACTCCCCTTATACACTTTCCCTTCCCCTTTCTTTCTTTTCTTTCTCTTTGCTATGCCAGCTCCACTTGTTCCCCTTTGCTCCCCTGGTTTAATTTAGTACGCCCCCTAGTACCCTCGTAGAGCATCATGTCGTTGACCTTTGCTTCCATTAATGTTAAGGGGCTTAACACACCACAAAAGAGATCACTACTACATAGAACTGTAAACGATTTGAAAGCTGATTTTGTATTCCTACAGGAGACTCATTTTAAAGAGGGCGACCATCCCTTCTTGTCCTCCCATAGATTTCCCACTGTAGAATATGCCTCCCTGCCGGTCAAGAGGTGCGGAGTTGCTGTCATGATCAGGAACTCCGTGCCTTTTCAGCTTACAGCGTCTAGTCTAGACCATGAGGGCCGCTTCATTATATTGGTGGGTCAAATGGGACATCAAACTATTACCGTGGCGAATTTGTGTGCCACGAATGTGTCTAGTTTCTTTAATAAGTTTTTCCTTGAGCTAAGTAAAACACAAAGAGGTCTTCTCCTATTAGGCGGGGATTTTAATACTATTCTGTCGGAGGAACTGGACAGGTCAGGAAGGCGGCATGTCCCCCCGCCTACTACCCAAACAAAATCGTTGATCAAACATATGGCTGGGGCTGGTCTGTTCGACTCCTGGAGAGCCCATAACCCCTCCTCTTGTGACTATACCTTTTACTCACATCCACACGATTCTTATTCCAGAATTGATATGATTATGGGCTGTAGTAAAGTAATAAAACTATTCACCCGCACTGACATACGCCCCAACACTTGGTCGGATCACTCAATAGTCACGGCTTCATTTAATCTGTTGGATAAATCTAAAAGTAGCTCATCCTGGAGATTAAACAAATCTTTGCTCAAACTGCCCGTATTCAGAGAGCAGATAGAGTCTCACCTCCAAGAATATTTTGATCTTAATCTAACGCCTGACACCTCTCTTCCCATTATTTGGGAGGCGCATAAATCCGTCATTAGAGGGGTCATTATTAAGTTTGCCTCCTTTCGTAAAAAACAACAAACTTTGAAACTAAATGCTCTTACTGACCAGTTGCAACAGCTCGAGGGAACTCACAAACAAAATCACTCAAAAATAGTTTATAAGCAAATCCTCTCCGTTAGAGGAGAAAATCAATCTTTGTTAGCGGAAAAGACCGAGAGAGCCCTTCGTTGGCTCAATCAAAAATTTTATGAGAAAAGTAACAAATCTGACACTATGTTAGCAAATAAATTGAAAGCAAAACGAGCAGCTCAGGCAATAATGGCAGTAAGAGACAAGAAGGGTACGCTGAGTTACGACCCAAAAGTTATCAACGACTCATTTTATAGTTACTACAAATCTTTATATGATCTGAATAAAGAGGGCGCCCCGATACCCCCCTCACCGTCTATCATCCAACAATTCCTAAGGACGTGTAACCTTCCAAAACTAGACAAGAACATAGCTTCTAAATTGAACGAGGACATCAGTGAGGAGGAGCTTAAGGCAGCTCTTAAATCCCAAAAGAATTCCAAGGCCCCTGGTCCTGATGGATTTACCACCACTTACTATAAAACTTTTAAGCATAATCTGTCTCCGCACCTACTTTCTATTTTCAACTCAATCCTACGGGAGGAGCAATTTCATAGAGACACCACACGTTCCAATATTATAGTAATACCCAAACCCAACAAGGATCCCACAGTTTGCGTTAACTACCGGCCCATCTCGCTGCTAAACACGGATATTAAGCTATTTGCCAAAATTCTGGCGAATAGGTTGAACAATCATCTGTCACAACTCATAGATTCAGATCAAGTTGGATTTGTCCCAAACAGACAAGCTCTGGACAACACCAGGACAACTATAGACTTGATTTCTTATATAAACCAAACCAAACTCCCTTCGGTAGTTTTGGCGCTAGACGCAGAAAAGGCCTTCGATAAGCTCTCCTGGCCATTTATGTTTCAAACCCTCCAATCCTTTGGATTCTTTGCCAATTTTCTTCAAGGTATTCAAGCCTTATATCATAATCCTTCCTCCTCGGTGTCGACAAATGGTTGGAGCTCATCCGTGTTTGGCATTGGTAATGGTACAAGACAAGGATGCCCTCTCTCCCTTCTTATTTATGCACTATGCATCGAACCACTTGCTGCTCGGATTCTATTGAACCCAGATGTGAAGGGAATCCAGGCCAAGAGTAGACAATACAAGATTTCGTTGTTCGCATATGATGTTCTTCTCACATTATCATCACCTCAAACCTCTCTTCCTAATTTATTTGCGGAACTGCAAAATTTTGGTTCTCTTTCTGACTATAAAGTGAATTACTCCAAATCAGAGGCGCTTGCGCTACATCTTCCACCTCACATAAAGATAGTATTAGAGCTCAACTTTGAGTTTCAATGGCGTCCCCAAGCAATGCGATACCTGGGAGTTTATATAACAACCTCCTACGAAACGTTGTTTCAGGCTAATTACCCCCCTTTGCTGTCCACAATAAAACAAGATTTATTGACCTGGAGTTCTCTCTACATCTCGTGGTTCGGGAAGATCAATACCATCAAAATGAATGTCTTGCCCAGACTTTTATACTTATTCCAGACCCTTCCGATTAAAGTCCCTGACTCTTTCTTGAGCTCTATTCAATCTATATGTAGTAAGTTCGTGTGGCAAGGCAAGAGACCTAGACGTAGTAAACTTTGTCTAGCTAAATCTAAATATAATGGTGGCCTGGGCCTTCCCTTATTTGATAAATATTACCAAGCTACACAACTGACTCATCTCATTTCTTGGCTCTCACCGTTAGGACTCAAAAAGTGGGTGGATATTGAAGAATTGTTGTCTCCAGATATAGGAGTTTGCTTCTTACCTTGGATTCCTAGGTGTGTCAGACCAGCCTCAGCCTCTGTTACACCCTCCATCCATTTTACGCTGGAGGTATGGGACAAATTGAACAAAAAATATACACTGGCCCCATACCCCTGGCCTCTCACCCAACTGTGGAGACACCCTCATTTCCCACAGGGTTGCATCAATGCGTTTGCCTACCCTTGGAGGAAAGCGGGGTTAGGTAGATTCTTCCACCTGATGGGAGAGCATGCACCACGCTCCTTCACAGACCTGAGACATACACTTCCAAACAACCTATATTTTCACTATGTGCAAATCAAAAGCTTTTTACAAGCCCAGACCCAATGATCTAAGTTGCGGTTGCCAACACCCTTCAAGAGGCACTGTATTTATAGTCCGGGCTGCCAAGGCTATATATCAATCCTGTATAGTTCTCTTGTGACCTCCTCCTCTCCTCCTAAGGAGCCGTTTGAGCAGGCTTGGGAACAGGATCTTGGGGTGACTCTAGACGAGGAGAGATGGTCGCTCATTCGTGAAAGAATTTCGAGGTCATCTATTAGTACAGCCATCCGTGAAAATACATACAAGGTCTTTACCAGATGGTATATGGTCCCTGAGAGACTTCATTCTATTTTTCCCTATACTATCAGATCTTTGTTGGCGTGATTGTGGGCCGGTGGGCTCTTTCCTTCATATTTGGTGGGATTGCCCTCTGGTGGCTAAATTTTGGCATGAGGTAATATCACTGGTTCGGCAGGTTACCTCAATCAATGTGCCTAAAAATCCACTCTCGGCGCTTCTATGCCAACCTATCAAGGGCATTACTAAGGCATCAGATAAGCTGGTTCTACACATTTATAATGCAGCTAAGTTACAAATAGCTAGTGAATGGAAGAAGGCCTCACAACCTTCTAGAGAGGGTGTCATAAAAAGAACTTGGCACACGGCATCCATGGAATATGTGACTAGTCTCCTTCATGACACAGTTCCCGCGTTCCACAAAGTATGGGATCCTTGGTATAGCTTTAACAACAGTTCTATGCCAGGCCTCTCATAAACCTTAGATGCTTCCCCCTCCTTCTCTTTTTTCAATCTCTATAACTCTATCTCTTCTATTCTTTTTGTGTTCCCTCTGGTCACCTTTCCCCCTCTTTTTTTATTATCATACTAACGTGTCGAATTCTCAGATAAGGATACTTACCCAACTTGGACTGTCCCTTCCCCTTCCCTCCTTCCCCCTGTACCCCCAACAAAAATCCTGGCAGTTTGTTCTATTCGTTGGTTATGTACAATGGTACTATTTCCCCCTTGGAAGTGGGAAAACTTTCTATTTCAGTATTTACTTTGTACATTTTGTAATCCTGGTACTTAGGTACTATGTGTGACATGTACTGTTGTGCTTTATACACATCTGCTGTTATAAATAAAAAGTTTAAAAAATAAATAAAAATGTGTCAGTGAATAAAGTGCAAATAAAGTACATTAGAATAGCAGTATCAACTTGCTATTCCTCGCTATTGTGTTTTATTTATTTGACATTAAACTCTATACATTATAAAGTTGGTCTACTGTCTTTATTCAACATTTCTAATTGCTGTTAATTTTTTCAATTTTATATAGTATATCACCCTGATCGCAATTATAATAATTTATAAGGAAAATCACCTTTAATTGACTAGATCACAATAAATAATTCAAAAGTGGATCATTCCCTTTATGTAAAGCATAGTAATGCTTTTCATCCTTAGTATGGCTAGATCTTTCATATATGTAAATGATCAATAGGTATGAATACTTTGGGGTTACAAAATAACCAATATATAATTACAGGAGAACACCCTTAGGAACTTAAACCTCCCTTTCAATCTCGCATTAATACCATTTAAACAATGTAAATAACAGTATATGGCTTAACTGTTATTATTATTATTATTATTATTATCCTTTATTTGTTAGGCGCCAGAAGGTTTCGCGGCGCCGTACACCATACAAACAGTACACTATACAGTGTGAAACAGCACAAAACAATAAACAAAAATACCAGTACTTCAGAAACTCCAGGCAAGTTAAAGCAATAAACATGGAGCAGAAGAACAGGTGAGGAGACAGGAGGGAAGAGGGCCCTGCTCATTTGAGCTTACATCCTAAGGGAGGGAAAACAGAAAGACACAAGGGGAGCCAGATGAGGCAAAGGGGAGAGCGAGTGGAGGTGAAGGGGTTATGTGGATGGTTGGTAGGCTTTAAGGAAGAGGTGGGTTTTCAGTGCACGTTTGAAGGAGCACAGAGTAGGAGAGAGGCGGATGGAACAAGGGAGGTCATTCCAGTGAAGGGGGCTGCACGGGAAAAGTCTTGGATTCTGGAGTGGGAAGAGGTGATAAGAGTGGAGGAGAGTCGGCGATCATTGGCTGAGCGCAGGGAGCAAGCAGGAGTGTGAATGCAGAGGAGGTTAGAGATATAGGGGGCAGTAGAGTGGGAGAGAGCCTTGTAAGTGGTGGTGAGAAGTTTGAAAAGGATTCTGTAGGGGAAGGGGAGCCAGTGTAAGGCGAGACAGAGAGGGGAGGCAGATGAGGAGCGGCGTGAGAGGAAGATGAGTCTAGCGGCCGCGTTGAGTACAGAGTGGAGGGGGGAGAGATGGGAGTGGGGGAGGCTGGTGAGGAGGAGGTTGCAGTAATCCAGGCAGGAGATGATGAGTGCGTGCATGATGGTCTTGGTGGCATCCTGAGAGAGAAAGGGACGGATGTGGGCAACTAGCCACTAATATATTAATTAGATATGAAATGTTTTTCAAACTTAAGAGGTGATATTAAATTGTAATGGAAAAGGGGTAATCACATAGGGAGCTGTATTCCAACGTGTTTCATTACACTAGCTTTATCAAGGCAAGGTACAGTACACTAAAAACTGTTCCAACAAACCAATATCCAATATACAAATACCATAAACCCATAAAGCTTAAGATGTCTATACCACTCCACTAAAAGATTGCAGGAAGAGTCCATGGCTGCTTTTAATAAGTGATTATCCAGTAGGCTTACTAATCTGCAGCCTAGAGTGCAAAGCTTATTGGGGAGCGCAAAAATTTGTGGGTGCAAAATTGTTACAGGGAGAGGAATAATCAGAAATTCATTATAAAATATAAGAGAATATTTGTTCTCCAAAGTAGAAAGAAAAATAAGTAAGGTTTTAAGCTTGTCATATTCCCATGGTAAAGGCTGAAGACAATGAATCATCCTTGGGTGGGCACTAGAGAAAATGTGAGTAGGAGAGACAAGGGTGGTGACAGGCTCAGGCATGGCAGCCCCCAACCCCTTCACATCTTCACCCTCAGCAGCTTTTTTTTTATAGCTCCATTCTGCTATACAGTTCTAATTTTAATGAAAACAAAATGAGTGACAAGAATGCTGTTACCCTTTTAAAAAATTGGTGGACTGAATTTCAAACATACAGAAAAAGTGGGTCTGGAGTTTTTTCCATAAACTCTCAGCTATTAGACAAGAGCCTTTCAGGCCAGCCACATAGTTAATTACCTTTTGTTCTCTTTTTTTTAATGATTGAAAATAACTAAATTATTATATCACTTGTGCATGCAGCCGTTGTGATCAAAGAAAGGACTGATCATAAATTTCTACAGAAAATGTTTGACAGGTTACCCTACTGTACAATTAAGCTACAAAAAAATTACCAACCTAGATATTAATTTCACTCTATTTTGAATGCACTCCTCTGCTGCCTAGCCCTTATCTTCAGCTTGTTTTTGGATTTCTGGTTTTCTCTCAGATTGATGCCATATTTATTTGATATCCGCCGCATCTTGGTCAGGCTGTTTTGGTGGCTGAAATCTGTGGTCTCCAAGAAGCTGAGTCGTAGAGGTAAATGTATCAAGCGGAGAGTTTACCGGCGGGTTTGAAAAACCAATCAGATTGTAGCTATCACTTATTTAGTACATTCTACAAAATGTTAGCAAGAATCTAATTGATACATGTACCCCCTTGTCTTATTGGACCTCTGGGGAAGATAGAGGAGGCCATCAGGAGCTATGCACCAACATTGCCAGGACAAATTATCAGAGGCACAGAGATTTCACACTGTCCTTACATTGGTTGTATATATATATATATATATATATATATATATATATATATATATATATATATATATCTAGAGAGAGAGAGACTTTCAAATGTCTCTTTAAATTAGAGATGGGCGGGTCCGGTTCTCCGAGAACCGAACCCACCCGAACTTTGGGTATCCGAGTACCGAGCTGAGCAGCTCGGTACTCTCCCGCCCATTCCGAATCCAAATCGAGGCCGAACGTCATTGTGACGTCGTCGGATCTCGGGACTCGGTTCTCGCGATACTTCAACTTTATAAATACACGCCTCCACAGCAATCCATCGCCATTTGACAGAGGGAGAGAGCAGGGTGTAGTCATAGGCTAATTAGAGCAGGGACAGAGAATACCATATTGTTCTTGCAATTGCTCTAACCAAAATCGCTAGTGCAGAGAGGAGGATAGAGGTTTATTATTTTTTCTTCATATTTGGCACTCCCCAGCGCTTTTGGGGTGTCCCCCATAATTGTGCATTAATATTTCTGGCTGTCAAAAGTCATATCTGTCAGCAGTATCTACTAAATAATTTGTAGCACACCTCAGTGTTTTTGGGGTGTCCTCCCTAATTGTGCATTAATATTTCTGGCTGTCAAAAGTCATATCTGTCAGCAGTATCTACTCAATAATTTGTAGCACACCTCAGTGTTTTTGGGGTGTCCTCCCTAATTGTGCATTAATATTTCTGGCTGTCAAAAGTCATATCTGTCAGCAGTATCTACTAAATAATTTGTAGCACACCTCAGTGTTTTTGGGGTGTCCTCCCTAATTGTGCATTAATATTTCTGGCTGTCAAAAGTCATATCTGTCAGCAGTATCTACTCAATAATTTGTAGCACACCTCAGTGTTTTTGGGGTGTCCTCCCTAATT
Organism: Mixophyes fleayi; assembly: GCF_038048845.1. Taxonomy (NCBI): domain Eukaryota; kingdom Metazoa; phylum Chordata; class Amphibia; order Anura; family Limnodynastidae; genus Mixophyes; species Mixophyes fleayi. The sequence continues at coordinate 54,900,971 of NC_134402.1, forward strand.
GTGCATTAATATTTCTGGCTGTCAAAAGTCATATCTGTCAGCAGTATCTACTCAATAATTTTTAGCACTCCTCAGTGTTTTTGGGGTGTCCTCCCTAATTGTGCATTAATATTTCTGGCTGTCAAAAGTCATATCTGTCAGCAGTATCTACTCAATAATTTTTAGCACTCCTCAGTGTTTTTGGGGTGTCCTCCCTAATTGTGCATTAATATTTCTGGCTGTCAAAAGTCATATCTGTCAGCAGTATCTACTCAATAATTTTTAGCACTCCTCAGTGTTTTTGGGGTGTCCTCCCTAATTGTGCATTAATATTTCTGGCTGTCAAAAGTCATATCTGTCAGCAGTATCTACTCAATAATTTTTAGCACTCCTCAGTGTTTTTGGGGTGTCCTCCCTAATTGTGCATTAATATTTCTGGCTGTCAAAAGTCATATCTGTCAGCAGTATCTACTAAATAATTTGTAGCACACCTCAGTGTTTTTGGGGTGTCCTCCCTAATTGTGCATTAATATTTCTGGCTGTCAAAAGTCATATCTGTCAGCAGTATCTACTAAATAATTTGTAGCACACCTCAGTGTTTTTGGGGTGTCCTCCCTAATTGTGCATTAATATTTCTGGCTGTCAAAAGTCATATCTGTCAGCAGTATCTACTCAATAATTTTTAGCACTCCTCAGTGTTTTTGGGGTGTCCTCCCTAATTGTGCATTAATATTTCTGGCTGTCAAAAGTCATATCTGTCAGCAGTATCTACTCAATAATTTTTAGCACTCCTCAGTGTTTTTGGGGTGTCCTCCCTAATTGTGCATTAATATTTCTGGCTGTCAAAAGTCATATCTGTCAGCAGTATCTACTCAATAATTTTTAGCACTCCTCAGTGTTTTTGGGGTGTCCTCCCTAATTGTGCATTAATATTTCTGGCTGTCAAAAGTCATATCTGTCAGCAGTATCTACTCAATAATTTTTAGCACTCCTCAGTGTTTTTGGGGTGTCCTCCCTAATTGTGCATTAATATTTCTGGCTGTCAAAAGTCATATCTGTCAGCAGTATCTACTAAATAATTTGTAGCACACCTCAGTGTTTTTGGGGTGTCCTCCCTAATTGTGCATTAATATTTCTGGCTGTCAAAAGTCATATCTGTCAGCAGTATCTACTAAATAATTTGTAGCACACCTCAGTGTTTTTGGGGTGTCCTCCCTAATTGTGCATTAATATTTCTGGCTGTCAAAAGTCATATCTGTCAGCAGTATCTACTAAATAATTTGTAGCACACCTCAGTGTTTTTGGGGTGTCCTCCCTAATTGTGCATTAATATTTCTGGCTGTCAAAAGTCATATCTGTCAGCAGTATCTACTCAATAATTTTTAGCACTCCTCAGTGTTTTTGGGGTGTCCTCCCTAATTGTGCATTAATATTTCTGGCTGTCAAAAGTCATATCTGTCAGCAGTATCTACTCAATAATTTTTAGCACTCCTCAGTGTTTTTGGGGTGTCCTCCCTAATTGTGCATTAATATTTCTGGCTGTCAAAAGTCATATCTGTCAGCAGTATCTACTCAATAATTTTTAGCACTCCTCAGTGTTTTTGGGGTGTCCTCCCTAATTGTGCATTAATATTTCTGGCTGTCAAAAGTCATATCTGTCAGCAGTATCTACTAAATAATTTGTAGCACACCTCAGTGTTTTTGGGGTGTCCTCCCTAATTGTGCATTAATATTTCTGGCTGTCAAAAGTCATATCTGTCAGCAGTATCTACTCAATAATTTTTAGCACTCCTCAGTGTTTTTGGGGTGTCCTCCCTAATTGTGCATTAATATTTCTGGCTGTCAAAAGTCATAACTGTCAGCAGAATCTACTAAATAATTTTTAGCACTCCCCAGTGGTTTGCGCTCAGAATGGATTCAAAGCAGTCCACATATGATCTAAATGAGCAACCAGGTTCTGTCACCAGTCCTGATGTTAGTGTTCCCAGTACGTCATCTGGCCAAGGCGATGTCAAACAACAGAGTGTTTTCAAATTAGTGCAAAAAACAAAAACCCAAAAAAATTTTACTGTATTGAAGCGAAAAAGAAGTGTAACTGAGCAAAAGTTAAGTGACGATAAAAAAAAAATTGCAAGCATGCCATTCTACACACGCAGTGGCAAAGAGAGAATGAGGTCTTCACCTTTGGCTATTAGTGGCAGATCCCAAAAAGTTACCCAGCCTACAATTGGTGCACAACTACTGTTACGCGTCAAAGCCGAGCTGCAAGATAACAGTGAGGCATTACAGGAGAATATTTGCTCTGATTCACAAATGACAACAATCCCTGTGGAGAGTCCATCCAACAGTGGGATGTCTAATCGTGACCATTCTGTTAGTCTACCCATAAAGAAGGGCCCTTTCAGCAGTTCTGCTGATGTGTGCCTGAACAGCCCGAGTGTAGCCGGTGATACACCAAGTGAGGATGACACTTTGTCTTTAGAAGAGGATGTGGGGGAGATTTGGGTATCCGACGATGAGGATGCGGTTGATTGTGTAAGTCCTGCAGCAGTGTGGCACCAGTGGGAGCAGTTCTGGCATGTGAGGTTCTGGCACCAATATGCACTTTCCAAACACAAGCAGGGATGACGCAGGGGGCAGACCACAACAGTTTGACATCTGGGCTGGTTTGAAGGATTTGTCAAAAAAATGTGTGACCTTGACCATAATTCCAACCAATCCTACTATTAACATGCAAAGGATGGTGGAGGGCCTATCAGGGATTAAACTGTATTTTTCATAATTTTCACTAATAATGTTTGGGTGTAATATACACCCAAAGACGAGTGCTCAATTGCTAAGAGTCATTGATGGAGAGGAAGACAAGCAGGCTTGTCTGTAGAATTTGCAGGCAAATTGTGCTGCGTTATATAGGTAACACCCAAAGAGAAGAGCTCCATTGCTCCATTGCTAATTGTAATTGCTGAAATAGAAATAATAGGGCTGACAGTCTTGGTCTAAATCTGCAGTTACATTTTATTGTACCATAGCTCATTGCGAAACTGGAGAGGTGGCAGGGTTTAGTGATAATCTTCCTCCAACAATACTAATTCATCCCAATATCCCAATATCATAGAAGTCTGTGTAGTATGATGTAATTGCTGATAATGGCCTTCCAAAGGGAATGACTAGTTGATTTTAGGGCAGAGCTGTCACGGTTTTTGGGCAATTCTTTTACAGCACAGCAAATATCAAAATGTTTAGCGGACTCATCTGCATCACCACTGGGTGTCTTGGGAAAGCAATTTCTTTTATTACAAGCAGTTGCCAGAGAAACTGAAGGAGAAGACGTCCCAACAAGATGTTGATAAGTCTGGGATCCTTGCAAAGAAAATTAAGTATTTCATCTACAATTAAAATATAGTTAGCACATTTACTTTGTTTTATTGCACACTATAATTTTATGTAGCACCTTTTCAAAATCTATTATTAAGGCAATCACTTGACTCAAGCTAACTGTGTCTGCACTTTCTTCACAGGTAACTACTTCGCTGGACTAAAGTATATTCCCCTCAAATGCTAGTCTTCTTGCAGCTGCTGTATTCTCCTACATGCTGTTGCAGAAACCACAAATTGACCCTAAATGTTTATGGACACAAACAGCATCTCCTGCATGTCATTTTTCAAAAGTTCTGTAACACCAAGTTGATAGTGTGTGCAAAACAGGAAATGTGATGGAATTCAGCCCCGCTGTAATGCTGGACCAATATTGGGGTCGTAATCAGAAATGACATATCCTCAGGAGACTCCAAGCAGGATTAGCCATCTTTCAATGACATCCCTTAGTTTTTGGAACAGTTTGTCAGCTGTATGCCTCTTAGTGAAGCTGCTGATACACAGAGTAGCCTACTTCTCAAAAATGTGATGCACCTGGGTACATGCTGCTGCTGTCCATGCTGGGGAAGGCGAAAGACCAACCCAGTGGGCTTTCACAGTCATATAATCTTTTGTTTGCCCAGTTCCGCTTGTACACATATCTGTGGTTAAGTGTACAGTGGGTAGAATACCATTTTGTCACCCAATAATGACATTTTTAGGAACTTTCCGGTACAGGAGAGAATAAGCTTTTCTAGTAAAATGGTATAGTGATGACATTTGCTAACAGGGACATAACACCTCAATTAAATGTCTTAAACCAACTGTATTAATAGTGGACATTGGACACAGATCTAACGCTAGCATAGTACCCAGGGCGTCTGTGATCCGCTTTGCGACTGGGTGACAGGTTTCATTCTTGCTTCCTCTTGCAGAGGATTGTTTACTTGCCAATTGTTGGGGGGGAAGATTGCAGGTGCTGGGATGTAGATGAGAGAAGGGAGGTAGATTATGCTGGAATGCTTGTTGTTAATTTTTTTTTAACCAAAGTTTCTGATTTTCCCAACAGTTTGCCAATAACTCGCTGAAAAATGACGAAACATGGATGAGGATCCCAGATGGTTAAGGTCCCTACCTCTACTGAGTGTGGCTTTCAAAATGTTACAAATGGATAGACAACTCTTGCCAGGATTCGTGTAAAAATAATTCCACACTTAAGAGGTGGATTTTTGGTCTTATGCCCAGGCATGACAATGGCCTTTTTGTTATCACTGGCAAGAACTGCAGCAATTTTTCTTTTCAAGTGTATGAAAATCATATTGTGACATAGGAGGTGTTCAAAATTGAATAAAAAATGACTGGAAATTAGTGTTACTGAGGTTAATAATAATGTAGCTACAAAATAATACCTAAATTATGTTATTTTAGCACCAATAAATGTAATTTTTATAACAAATTGCAAAACAAAACCAAACAAAACCAAAACCAAAACCAAAACACGCAATGGCGGTTTTGCAAAACCAAAACCAAAACCAAAACACGACGGTAATCCAGATCCAAAACCGAATCCAAAACCAAAACACGGGGGTCAGTGACCATCTCTACTTTAAATATCGCAGTACCAATACCTATTTATACAAACTGCTTTTAAGAAGCCTAACCTTTACTCAAATAAGCACCACAGAAGATGTTCTTAATATTATTTTCATATACTTTATCCTAAAAGAGTGTTTTAAAAGTATAAAATCCTCTTTAAAAAAAATAATGCAGTTGTTGTGGGTCAAATTCTCCTAAATATACTTTTTGTAATTGTATCATTAAATTGTAACAAACTCCTCGTAAAAATTAGGTGCTACCTTTTAAAACGTATTGTTAAGTTGTTTCCACTATACTTTGTTTACTTAGTAAACCACACCATGATGGTAAACAAATATGTCCAATCAATACTTTTTCCATTATTATGACTCACCAAGACTCTCTAGCCAGAATTAGGATTTTCTTACTAAACTCTCATGAACACAGTCGGATCTGGGTCAATCATGCAGTGGGAAAGTCACATTTTTAAGATGTTAACAACTGAATCGTAGCATCAATAGCATTAACCTAAAAGCATTAACATTTAGCAAAGTAATTTAGGCTGATATGAGTATCACAATTAAGATATAACTTGCACATTGCCCCAAATGAAGAACCTCATTATGTTTCACTACCACATAGTTACCAAAGTTTCCAATTTATCCAGATGCCTTTGTCTAAAAAATGATGTATTGTCCAAGAAACACAAAAAAAAAATTCAACCCCAAATTACATGTTTCACTCACTGCACAATTGTTTACATCAGAAAGGTTCCTGCTGAAATTAAATTTTATGCACCGTGGCTCTGTGGACTTGTCAGCCTTGAATAAAATAGCATTAACAATAATGCACAGAACTACACAATGGATATATATTATGTTTTTACAAAGTTTGAACTATCATCTAACAAAGACTATTTGTTAAAGTAAAGTCACACACAACTTTTATCAATTTGTAGTTTATGAGGGCAGCACATGGTGAATAACTTGTAAATGCTATTTCTCCTAAAATACTGTTTAGTTTAGTTTAAGCTTTTGTGCTTAATCACTCACTGCTTAATTAATGCAGTGAGTGATGTGGACTGTTTTCTTTTTTTATGAATTGTATTCATGTTTTCAAATACAATACAAAAAGCAGTAGCAATTACAATAAACCAGAGTACAGTCATGGCCAAAAGTTTTGAGACACAAATATTATTTTTCACAAAGTCTGCTGCCTTAGTTTTTATGATGGTAATTTGCATATACTCCAGAATGTCATGAAGAGTGATCAGATGAATTGCAATTCATTTCAAAGTCCCTCTTTGCCATGACAATAAAGTTTATCCCAAAAACAAAATTTCCACTGCATTTCAGCCCTGCCACAAAAGGAGCAGCTGACATCAGGTCAGCGATTCTCTCGTTAACACAGGTAAGAATGTTGATGAGATCACTCTGTCATGCTAATAGAGTTAGAATAGCAGACTGGAAACTTTAAAAGGATGGTGGTGGTTGAAATCATTGTTCTTCCTCTGTTAACCATGGTTATCTGCAAGAAAACACATGCAGTCATCATTGCTTTGCACAAAAGGGCTTCACATGCAAGGATATTGCTGCCAGTAAGATTGCACCTAAATCAACCATTTATCGGATCATCAAGAACTTCAAGGAGAGAGGTTTAATAGTTGTGAAAAAGGATTCAGGACACCCAAGAACGTCCAGCACGCGCCAGGACTGTCTCTAAAAGTTGATACAGCTGCGGGATCGGGGCACCACCAGTGCATAGCTTGTTTAAGAATGACAGCAGGCAGGTGTGAGTGCATCTGCACGAACAGTGAGGTGAAGAGTTTTGGAGGAAGGCCTGGTGTCAAAAAGACCAGCAAAGATGCCACTTCTCTCCAGAAAAAAACATCAGGTACAGACTGATATTCTGCAAACGTTACAGGGATTGGACTGCTGAGGACTAGGGTAAAGTCATTTTCTCGGGATGAATCTACTTTCAGATTGTGTGGAGCATCTGGAAAAACACTTGTCCAGAGAAGGAAAGGTGAGCGGTACCATCATTGCTGTGTCATGCCAACAGTAAAGCACCTTGAGACCATTCATGGGTGGGGTTGCTTCTCAGCCAAGGGAGGGGGCTCACTCACAAGTTTCCCTAAGAACACAGCCATGAATAAAGAATGGTACCAAAACATCCTCCAAGAGCAACTTCTCCCAACCATTCAAGAACAGTTTGGTGACAAACAATGCCTTTTCCTGCATGATGAAGCACCTTTCCATAAGGCAAAAGTGATGACTAAGTGGCTTGGGGATCAAAACATCGAAATAATGGGACCATGGCCAGGAAACTCCCCAGACCCTAATTCCATTGAGAACTTGTGGTCAATCCTCAAGAGGCGGGTGGACAAACAAAAACTAACAAATTCTGATGAACTACAAGCATTGATTAGGCAAGAATGGTGCGGCCATCAGTCAATATGTGGCCCAGAAGTTCATTGAGAGCATGCCAGAGGGAATTGCAGAGATCTTCAAAAGAAGGATCAACACTGAAAATATTGACTCTTTGCACTAATCTTAATGTAATTGTCAATAAAAGCCATTGACACTTATGAAATGCTTGTAATTTCACTTCAGTATACCGTAGCAATATCTGACAAAAAGGTCTAAAAACACTGAAGCAGCAAAATTTGTGAAAACCAATACTTGTGTCATTCTCGAAACTATTGGCCATGACTGTAGAACTGAAAAAAATAAACAAATAGGTAAGCAAAACTGATAAACAAGCCATGACCAAAACTATCTGAAATAGTACAAATGAGTGAACAGCAAGAGCTTGGTGCTGACTGGCATTGGTAAAAAAAAATCACACAAAACCAAAAATACATTTGGAGGTCTATTTACTAAATGGCGGGTTTGAAAAAGTGGAAATGTTGGCTATAGCTATAGCAACCAATCAGATTCTAGCTGTCATTTTGTAGCATGTATTAAATAAATGATAACTAGAATCTGATTGGTTGCTATAGGCAACATCTCCACTTTTTCAAACCAGTTTAGTAAATATACCCCGTGGACTTTTTGTATTGTTGTCATTCGTGACTATTACATTGGTTGGAGTGCACAACGAAATATGTGACATAGAGACGCAAAACTGGTCCCATTTAAAGTAATTCTGTGAAAAATCAAAGGGCTCCTCTGGAAATGCACTCTAACTCTCTATCTCATTACCATAATCTCACTATGCAAAATACACTGTTATTTATGCACTAGTTGTAAATGAGGAGCATCATTGCTCCACCATTATGCTTTGCAAGGTACACCCTCCCCACTACCAGTGCACACTTCTGCTCCTCAGCAGATGCCATTATTTTACTCTTACAACCTACGCCCCTTGGCTGATATCCAAACACTCTTGTGCAAATCAAGTCAAAGCTCAAACCTGTTTTTGTATTGTAGAGTGGTCGGTTTGCAATGCATAAATGACATCCTGTGTGTTTCCAATTAAGGCAATGAAATGTAATTATTCAATATCTCCATTGTTTGTTAAATAAATGTTTAACTATATGTCATAGAGCTACAATAAACATGCCAAGTATTTGACTTGGTGAAACACATTTCATGCCTTTACAAGTGTCTGAATTTTTCAGCGAGTACTATTCATGAATTTTCAATACTCTAACTTCAATTACTTTATGGGAAACCGACTGGAACTTATTAGCTGCAAAGTAGAGATGTGAATTTTGATTTATTAAATAATTTATGCTTTGCTGATTTAGATTAGGCAGTGTAATTTAATTAAACTAATTCAATTGAAAAGTCAACACTCTTTCCATACAGGAACTCAGCATAGGCACAGGTACTGTACTTGCATATTTAAACAAAATATCTTCATTTTTAATATTTAATAAATGGTGTGTAACTTTCTACATGTTACATTTCTCTGAACACATAACGCATAGAATAGATACACAAAATCGTACCAGTCCATGCAAAGCAACGTGGAAGATAACAGCAAGGTTCTTATACAGATGTAATCAGAGTTAGTGTAGCTTTGTTATACCAGAATTGCTTATTAGTTGCATTATAATTCAGTAAACATCTTTAAAGAACTAATTTGTTTCTATAGATAACAGGCCACAATTTTCTTAAATACTTTTTAGAAATAAGTATATTTTAGCAACATATAAATAACAAGTTAACCCATGCATGATACTCATGCATTCTAGTCAAATCAAGCTACTTAAGGTGTTAAAAAGGTTCTTGTCATGCATTTGGGCCTAGCCCAGGCCTCCTCAGGGGAAGAGCGTTACTTCCGGATGCAAGCGCCCTTGTCCACATGTCACCACCTCATCATTTTTCTCCGTCACCTCATCCTTCATCTTCATCGCCACATCCTTCATCAAGCTACTTAAGGTGTTAAAAACTCCCCACTGTCACCCCCGGCAACCACCAACCACTTCCAACTGTCACTTCTCCTTCAAGAAATATATAGGTCAGTGTATAACTTTGCCCAGCAGGTGGTGCTGCAGCTTGGTTGTTTTTTTTCCACACACGCCACTAGGCATTTATATAGTAGATAAATCCACTAACATACTACTAATCTACTAATATATTAATTACTTTACAGTTAAAATCACCTAGTTGCTGAAGCTGTTCTCTGAAGCTTCCTAAACATTGTCGGTTTTTTAAGTCCAAAGCCCCACAAGTACTTAACTAACATGTTTATGACTAGTAAAAATGCTACAAGCTCATACATTTCTACTACTAGAAAAACAACAAAACAAAGATCTCCTAGGCACTAGCTTCTCTATCAAAAGGTATCCCTATTGAAAGAGTTTATGTATAATGTTTTTCAATAGACAATCCTTATATCAGGGCGTGTGTATGTATATTTAAGATGTCTCTACCTCTCCCATGTGATACATTCTCGGAATGTCAGGCAACTGGGAATACTGTGCTTTTAATGGAGAATCAATAGTAAACCTGTTTTACACACTCCATATGATATTTATGTGTTGCTGTATGCAAGTGTCTTCTTACCACATCCGGAAGTGACATGTGAACTATATATGATTGCTTTCTACTAAAATATTCTTAATTTTAAGTGTATTAAGTCTACATATTATAGAGATATATATAAGAACTCTACATGTATAGAACTGTATTAATATATCCCAGGTCTCCCATGGCTGCTAGTGCTAGGGAAAGACTTGCCTTTAAAAGCTGTGTGCAGGTAAGCCTTAAGCCCAGATAAAATAGCATAGCATTTGATCATGTTAGGACTGACCAGAATGGGAAGACTTTGGCGTCAGTTGGTCAGCTTAAACATATATTGCAATATGTGGAACTAACATTCCCTGTTTTTAATATAGAACAGTACTTGATATAGCATTAATTATGCGTATGGAGAGTGCAGAGTATCCCTGTTTTCATATATATATATATATATATATATATATATATATATATATATATATATATATATATATAAATAATACAGATGTGTATTGCACAGATGTGTATTGGATATGTCTGTTTGCATAAATAGGCACCTGTGTCCATCCTATCTAGAACAAGAGCACATAGCTGTGTTGCATACAGTCAAGTCCATAAATATTGGGACATCGACACAATTCTCATATTTTGGGCTCTATACACCACCAGTGGGAGGAGCATATAGAAACAGTTGTACTTCCTACACTGTTCACCTGATTTGGATGTAAATTCCCTCAAATTAAAGCTGAAAGTCTGCAGTTAAAGCACATCTTGTTTGTTTAATTTCAAATCCATTGTGGTGGTGTATAGAGCCCAAAATATGAGAATTGTGTTGATGTCCCAATATTTATGGACTTGACTGTATGTCACCTTTGATAATTTATCACCTGAACCCATGTTGTGTGTCTACCATAAACCAGACATGTGTACTGAACTAATTCATTTGTTTTGCCTTTATTTCAAGTCTATAGTTCTTGCTAGTGCAGCAAATAAACCACATTGTTTGTATCAATAGCATTTATTTTTCAACAACATCCATGAAACAATCCAGTAAAATATTTAATGTTAAACCAGGCTGCTGTATTCTGACATTACTTTCTCATATATTTGAAACAAGTCAATTAAATTTTTCTCAAGTTTCTTGAATTTTTTTCTTAACATCACTGATATCTGCCCATAATCCTGTAAAATATTCGTTCATATTTTCCATCTTCTCAACCACACCTTTCCCATCACCAGAAGGACTACAAATATTGAAGATAATTTTTTTAAGTTACCGTTCCCCATACCCATCGCACAAGGGGTGCAGGAAGAAATGTCATGCTTTCTGCACGGGAATGTTTTTTCCTAGGGATGCTCCACATTTTTTTGTGTTCCCTATTCCACTTGGGAATTTAGTTCTTAGCTGAATGAGCTATAAATGGTAGACTTTATGACAGGGGGACCCCATGCTGTAGCTTCACTGCTATAGTGTCACCAGCCCAGACCGCCAGAACGCAGCGCTGATAGAGACTTTTCTGGAGGAGGAGGACATGCTGTTTTATTTTTAATTGTATTTAATTTCTTTTTTTTATCTTCCTTTAAAGAAAGCACTCAGTCCAGCATGAAAGTTTTGTTTATGCCATAATTTTTTATTCAGTTTTCAGCTTTAGAATGGAAATCTCCAATTGAAAAAAGTTCCAAAAAATATCGCTTATGCACTATCTCTCTGAATGTCAATGTCCATGCCGTTGGGTTCATATTATTCTAACTTTACTGACATCTGACAAAAGGTGGATATAATGGAGGAGAAAGAGAAATAAAGAGGAAGAGATGTGGGGAGGAGATATAGAGACATTTAAAATTGTGTTTAAAAAATGTAATTTTGTCAGGGTAGTAGTGTTTAAAAACATATATATCGTTGTGCAAAACAAGAACTACAGTACATTATTCTGCTTATAAAAGCTATGTTGCTCTTATTTGTGCTTGTATCCAGATAAGAAGTTACCATGGCAATGCTGTGAAAAGAAACATCCAGAGTATAGTCTTGTTTTGTTTTATTTTTTCATGTAGAAAGAATATACGGGTGATGTGCATCATTAATTCTATAATTATAGATTTTCTACATAATTAATTTAGGTTTGCTAATGTTTATTGTAGGGAAAAGTAAATATTTAAGGACTATTAATATGTGTCATCTGAAACAATGGATATTTCCTAAACTGGGACTGGTGTTTTTTGATTATTTTATATGATGCACATGCAAAGGAACTGTAAAAAATTATTTTGTCACACTAACTGCTTTTGTTTACTGCGCTTTAATTACATGCTTTTTGTCTCTTTAGCTAATTTCTTTCATATAGGAGGCATATGGCTCACTAATCCCAAATATTTAATTCCTTAAATTGCTTCACTCACCTCTAATCAAAAATATACTGGTTGTCATCTCCATATAAGAAAATGTAGTCTAGCTTCAGGCGTGTGTGAATTACTATACATGCTAAACCATGTAAAATGTGTCTGATCTAAAGGAGTTCACAGTGATTGGAACATCTGTCCTTATTTCTAATAGATTTGCTTACATGCACATCAAAGGTTTTAACAATATGTAGCATAGTCATTAAAACTTGAAACAGTTGGTTACCTGTCTTACTTTTTATTGTATAAGCATTTAGGATATTTAGTGGGCACATGGGAACGACAAAGCTAATGTCTAAAAATCTGAGTAATACACCCACTGCCTAACAATGTCTTGATATTTGTATTATCAGAAATTACTATTAGCCGCTGTAATTATCATGAAACATATGTCTATAAAAATAACAATAAAGGAAATAATTTTGATAATAAAAAGCAGAAATTAACATGTTTTATACCTTTTAATTAAGCTTTTGGATTTTTTAAATACAACCCAATGATAATTGAATGCAGTTTTAAATAAAAAATTTAAAGCACTGAATCAAAGTGTGTAGGTAACACAATTAAAGGCATGCTCTGTATAAGCTATGAACAAGTTTAAGGATATTTGTTTGTCTCTCCCATGATAGCACTCTGCCAGGCAGGCCCGGCGCTCCCATTAGGCAACGTTAGGCAGTTGCCTAGGGCGCCGGGCTCTGAAGAGCGCCACAGGATTAAAAAGCAGATATACTTTATATTGTAAAATGGTGCCACGACCGCGGGCATACCTTCCACGGCCGCCGCACAGTTATGGATCACCATCGCCACAACGGCCCCCTCCAACAGCTGATGGGGCGGGCGCACCTCCGTCTCCCTCACTCCCCCTCACTCTCCCTCCCCTCACTGACTGTCGGGCGTGACATCATCAGGGCCCGACAGTGTCAGTCAGTGAGGGACGGGACCCTGCAGAGAGGAGCAGCGTTATGGAGTTTAAGGTAAGGAAAGTCCTGGGGGCAGATATTTTAGGGGGGGGGGTGGTGGATTTATTTTTTGGGGGGGGGCGGATATTTTGGGGGTGGGTGGCGGATTTATTTGGGGGGCGGATTTCAAAATTGCGCCTAGGGCGCCGGGGATCCTAGCACCGGGCCTGCTGCCAGGCCTGCCAATATCTCCAATGATAATCACCAACACTCCCACTTCTATTAGCCTCTGCAGCAATCATTGGACTTGTGAAAGCATTAAGACATATAAGTATGATGCCCTCAATTGCACAGCAAGCTCTGAGAGTTGACTTTGTGATAACTTTTTATAAGCACAGTAGACCTTAAAATGAAAAATTGGTATCATCTCTTAATATTTACATTAGTCTTACAAATAAGAAATAAAAAATAGTGCAACTGGGACATTAATGCACTTAGGTGTCTTTATATTTGAGTGTACAGCAGCCATGCTGGTGAGTTGTATAAAGCAAGCTCAAATAGCTAATTGACATTGCATTGGGGTTATAACCTGTAGTGAAAGTGGGTGATATGCCATATCACCACTTCTCCTACTACCCTGATTGTTAAACTATCAAATTCCATTCACTTACAATTTCCAAACCGCAACTTGTACATTTCCACTTTGACCACTGGTTATGCCAGTTACCATAATATGATGCAACTAGACACCATAACCGCCACCACCATGTTTACAAATTACACCATTGTATAACTATGCTAAGATAATTTTTCATCCTTTAGAAGGTGAGTTCCTCTTTTTTATGTGGGAGTACACAGACTGAGATAATAGATCCTCGAATTTCTTTGTGTTCACACACACAGTACGGAATAAAAATATTAGCTCCCAACATAATGCTAGATGTTGAAGGAAAAAGATGAAAAGTCAATCTAATGATGGCTGCAGTCATAATCCTCCTTGCTGGTCGCGCATTGTATTACAGGTCCATCAACGGTACACATTTGTGCAAAGGAAACAGCTCCAGGTCAACAGTATACATTTGTATAATAGAACAGCCTTTCGCATGACCAGGGCCTAGTTCCACTCGGATCATTCAGGATCACTCTGGCTAACACCACTTCATAGGGTTTACGTTCAGTCTGCTGCCCATGGTTTTTTATACTTCCTCCCCAAGTTTAGGAGGATCATTACATCACCATATTCATCTCTGTCAACTGCTGGACTATTGCAACAGAAGGCCGCAAATTAACCTTTGCTATCACACTACTGAACTAGGAGCAATAACCAAAATATCAGGCATCACTTACTGGAAACATAGCTGGAGCTGATTGAGAAGACTTCTGGCCTGTTCCAACAAAAGACTTCAAATTAATCAATGTGATCAGCGGCCATGACCAGAATGCCTGGTATCACCTCCACTACTACGCAGTTTAAACTGCAATCTGATTATATCTACTACTTTCTCAATCAAAAGAAGCCTCTCTCCAGACCTCCATAATTTAGTGAGTATCCAATCCCTATATTCTAGTTGATATAGAAAAACTATAAATTGACCCAATGAACCTGGGCATACTGAAAGAAAGGATGCCAGGCAATCTCTTCATTATTCATATAAGGTGACATCCAGCAGCAATACCAAATTCGACCCTACAGTCTCTTATTTGCAGACTAAAGATATTGCATATTTTACATTGTGATCTACATTAATCAACTACATCTTATTCATTCGTACACTAAGTAATACATATCACACCTTAAAGCATCTGTCTCACAGATTTGGAAAATTGGTTCATTCTATAGCCTTCAATATTCTGGAACAAGCTTTTGTTATTAGCTAAACATTAAACAAGAGATTGAGACATTGCCTTGAAAATTTTCTAAGCCTTACTTAAAAGCAACCAACCTATTAGTTGTTTACTGACAGCCTCGGACTGGCCAGCCGGGGAGCCGATCTATCCACCGGTAGGCCCCGCCGCATTGAAGCTCCGCCCCCTCCGTTGTTAGGGCGGAGTTTCAATGCGGCTAACTTCCGACACCTCAATTAAACGCAGCGCTAGCTGCACTATGTGTGGCTCACACTCAAGGGCACTGCACGTAACTGTGGGCGCTGCTGTCACCGCGCAAGTTATATAGTCCACACAGGAAAATCAATTACCCCACTTCTTTCATATGCATACATCTTTTATGCTCAATTTAACACTAACAATCTAACACTCCAAACCTCCCTCCACACTAAACTCTTTAAACTCTTTGTTTCCTTTTACAAACCTGCATCATACTGTTTAAACCTTTTCCCATGGCCCTATGTATAATTTTGTGCAATTTAAAAGAAAAGAGTCTACTCTAGAAACATCCAAAACTTTCAAACCATGAAGGTATATTCAGTTTTCCTTCAGAAGCACTTTTATGATCAAAGACACACATATATTTTCTATGCATTCAACTCTAGGCAGAAAAACATGGGGAGGCAATATTGGCTGCTCGTTTCCTTATTTATGAGACATTAGAAAACCAGGATCAATTAGAATTAGGAGATTTCAACCTCTTATTAAAGATATTGCCTTACAGATGGTATTCCCATAATATAATAACACAATAATATTGCCCCAATAATATAATGAAAAATAAAATTTCCCCCCATAGAATAATTATGTTCTGAACGGCAGGATAGCTCAAAAAACATGTTTGAACTATCTAGCCAATCAGAAGCAGGTATTAAAAAACTTGTCTTTTTTCCTGATAGTTTTGAATGGCGGTTTTGATGGTGAGTTTGACTAAACCATTAGTGGTTTAGCTGTTTTCAAACCGTTACACATCGCCAGGCATCTAACATTCCAGTCTCAATTCGCCCTATAGTAAATGTGGCGCTTTGGAATACTAAACCCTTGGGGATATGTGGCCCTCAATGTCTTGCTCCTCCTCCAGTGGTCCAACCTCCTCCTGACCCTCAACATCTTGCCCCTCCAGTGGTCCAACCTCCTACTGGCCCTCAATGTCTTGCCCCTCCTCCAGTGGCCCAACCTCCTCATGGCACTCAATGTCTTTCCCCTCCTCCATTGATCCAACCTCCTCCTGGCTGTCAATGTCTTGCCTCTCCTCCAATGGTCCAACCTCCTCCTGGCCCTCAATGTCTTGCCCCTTCTCCAGTGGTCCAACCTCCTCCTGGCCCTCAATGTCTTACCCCTTCTACAGTGTTCCAACCTCCTCCTGGCCCTCAATGTCTTGCCCCTCCTCCAGTGATCCAACCTCCTCCTGGCCCTCAATGTCTTGTCCCTCCTGTGTCTCAATGTCTTTGATCTCCCCCTCTTGTGGGGATCAAAAAATATAGTTTAAAACTTTTTACACATGATACATTTTCAATAGAAATTGTATATAATGTTTGCATTACAATTTTAAAAAGACAAAAAAAAAACTGCCATTTTTTTTTTCAAAATCACAAAACATCTGAGTGGCTAAAGAAAAACAGAACTAGGGCGTTGATAATAATTCAAGACAGAGTAGTGTGTTTAAGGTACTAATTGTAAAAGCGTCAATCACAGTGTACTAAACAAACACAATTGCATTACCTAGGCAAAGATAATTGTATACATGTTATAAGCAGAAAAGTTTGTCTACATTTTAGGAAGTGCTATCAGTTGGAGAGGTCAATCCATAATCATCAAATTAAAAGCATCTAGTTAATGTTGCTGATCGTCATCGTGATCAGTGCATCTCGTTGCACCAGCCCATCATTATCCGCAAGACAGGCAAGACAGATGCATGTACGCCTGACAGACGTACATGCATCTCATTGCAGTGATGTCTCAATTGCAATTATGTGAATGCTCTCTTACTGTACTTAACTTATGTTGGCCAGCCCCAAGCCCAGGGCCGGATTAAGGGAATGGAGCCCGCTGGGCTAAGGGGGCCTCCATTCCCCTGTGAAGCCCCCCTGTTAGCCACCCGCCGCAAGAGTGCTTACCTCCTTCTCCTGTCCTTCCGGGGAGCGCTATAAGCTCCTTACTGAGGAGATCTTGTGACACTCTCAAGCGATTTTCTCAGTAAAGTGATTACTAAACGTCACGGAAGGACTACAGTGACAGGCTCAGCAGCAATGATCGGACCGGGGCAACCCCGCCCCCGCACCGATCAATAAGGCTGCTGAGCACTTTCAAGGGCCCCCTGGATGCCCGAGGCCCCTGGGCTGTAGCCCAGTTAGACTTCGGGTTAATCCGGCCCTGCCCAAGCCCCATTCTACCTCTCCAGATGTGAGGTCAGAGTGTAAAATGCAAGCAACTCTGCTCACGGACATATACGGACGCTTTTGTTTTTGGGCATAAGCAGTACTAACTTACGCTAAACAAATGGACATAGGTCCAGCACGGCATCAGCTCCTTTATTTCTATTTATGTCTATTTGGTGTCATCATTGTGTTTCAAATACCCAGCACAAATAGAGTACCAAGTCCATCCTATATAAATATATATTACACTTACTTTTCTTTTAAGCGTGAACAGCTTATAGAGTTCATTTATTTTATTATTTATCTATTAATTTACTAAGTTATCTATTTTGCAATGGCAATGTTTCTGCATTCAGGGATTTTAGCATACAAAAATGCTGTGCATGAATATTACATTACCCATAAATAGTTGATGTGATATTTATATTTAATAAAATAAGACATGGAAATATTTAACTGATATATTGTGCGAAAATATCTGTCTGCTAAATAATGCACATGTTGCAGCATCACTTAAAATTGTAAATTTGGAATGCAGTGTTTGTGTGTGAAGCAATGGCTGTGAGTCTTTAACTAATTTAGCAGAGTCTGAAAATAGCGTAACTATCTCCTTAAGGAGGAACTAAAATCCCTAATAATCTGTCAAAGCTAGGTAAATACTATTAATGATGAATGTTTACATTTGTTGCTACTGCACAAAAATACTGTCTAAGCTAAAAAAGCTGAATTGAGTGTGTTTTTTTTCTAAATGAATTGCTGGGTACGCCTTAAAACAATTGAGAATAATAGTGAGTGACGTGAGTGAAGTGAAAATAATGGGTTGCTACAGGCAACCAAAAGACTGCATTAAGACTGCAATAACCATGTGAATTTATGTTCTTATTCATCCTGAAGCTTCAAGAAATAAAACTAGCAGTGCATGCTACACACAAGCCAGCTGTAGTACAAGTAAAGTTGTATGCCAGTTCTTTATTTTATAAGATATAATGTCTGATTTTTCTATCCTATACATAAATTTATCTGCATCAAGTGAATATTTGTACTGTTCGCAATTGTGCTGTTTATAAAAAAAAATGCACCTGAAAACCTGTGTTCTAAAGATAGATGTATTTTGTTTAAAATTCAATAAATGAAATAAAGAATAACAACATGAGGCTGGATGTTTATCCTGCTGAGCCAGGCAGGGGAGAAACAGTAATTTCAAACTCTGGTAGGGCATGTTCATATAGGCAGAAAGCAGATAAACAGGTATGAATGTGTCAGCAGCATTTTTGTTCATCTATGTTCAATATTACTTTACTATGTAAAAAAATAATATAACAGTAAGCATGAAGCATAAACAGAGACAGAAATATTAAAAAATGCCCATGTAAACAGACGCTTTTGCAAAAAGCAAAAAGCTATTTATTTGATCAAAATCCTTATAAATTGGTCTACTATGGCAGTAAAATCCATCCAAAGACTTAACAATTTTCACTAAATATGCTTTCCCTGAAATCCTCTAACTAAGTAGATATTATAATATTTTTAGAGTTGAGCAGAATGTTTATGGTCTCACATTATATATCAAATAAAGAAAAACCCACAATATGTTATACAGATTTGTCCTCCTTGGACTATCCTAAAAATTCCAACAATGACCACTCAGTTACATGAGATAGACATGCCCTCACGCAATGCTGTCACCCGTCCGACAAATGGCAATACATTGTACACAGTACAGGGCTAGTGCTTGTGAACACTTGTGTAGTCTTTGTTTATACAATCAATGTTGTGTGGAGCAGCATGAGACATAGGACCTCATTTAGAGTCGGACTCAATTTACACTGAAATCGTAAGTGTAAATTGCATCCCGCAATTTACACAGTATTATAAGTGGCACGGATCTTTAGATCTGTGTGCAATTTGTGCAAATTGCACAAATACACCCCTTTATCTGCCTTATGGCAGATAATTATAAAAAAAAATGTAAAAAAATAAAAATAAATGTTCCCCCCAAACAGCACAAGGGTTGGTTATGCTGTGGGTGCACAACTTTTTTTTTATAATTTATTTTTTTTTTACTCGTTTTTTTTCATCACCAAGGTCTCTTGCACCAGCTGAAAGCACTCGCAAAAAATATGTCTTCTAGAGACCTATCTACATTTTCTTTCAAATCACAATAGCATGTATAGTGCGTGAACACACCTTTACATTGCTAGGCTCGCCCACTACCTTCCCCATTCCACTTTTTAAGTGCAGAGAGGTGCAACTGGGAGATCCATCTCAATCAGAGTGCAAACTGAGAAAGATCTTTGCCCAAAACTGCTTTTTATGCTGAACAAAAGAATTTGCATCCGACTCGAAATCAGGCCCATAATGCACAAAGCAATACAAATATAAAGAAATCCAAAAAATAGATAAATGAAGAAAAAGCAGCAAGTCCCCTCCCCAAAAATACAACCTGCCCCAGGACTAGACAGCCTAAGCTGGCTTCCACTATTTATAGGGAGACCACAATGCAGGCCTGGTGCCTCAACTGAATGTAAAGTTAGACTGCAAAACAAGGTGTACCCCACCTCTCAGAGGCCTCAACCTTTTTGAGGATTTTTTTATTCTCTCTTACATTTTCCTCTCCATCTCATGTTGCAAAGAACTGGTTAGGTCAGTGTTGTATGCTTGGTTCAAACTGTGTGAAGGTAAATTCCAAATTACACATGAATGGATCAACATACTTAAGCATAACTACAGAGAATATCTATGTCCCTTAGTTGTGAGGGTGCATTAATGTGAATAGTGTTATTGAGGATAAGGTCACCTCTAAAAAAGAGAGGTTTTAAAAGAGCATCTAAAGATTTGAAGGCAACACAGGAGAAGTCTTGTAGGCGGGAGTGAGAGGTTATTAACAGAGATGGGACAAGGTGCAGGTCAGAGGTAGATCTAAGAGGGAGGGAGGGAGAGTATTTTGATATGAGATTTGAGAATTATGCAGGGGTAGTGTTGTTGAGAACTTTGTAGGTAAGGGTGAGTAATTTGAATTAGATTTTTGAAGACACAAGGAGCCAGTGTAGGGATTTGTAAAGTGGTGCAGCAGATGTGGTTCAGTGAGAGAGGAAGATCAGTCTTGCAGCAGCATTTAGGATGGATTGAATATATGGGTGTCAAGAATGCAGGAGGTTGCAAAAGCGGGAGATGATAAGAGAATGGAAAAGAGTTTTGGTAGCATGTTGAGTAAGAAAAGGGCGTATTCTGGCAATGTTTTTAATGTGGAGTCGACAGGACTGGGAGAGAGTCTGGATGTGAGGAATAAAGCAAAGGCAGAGTCAAGTGTGATACCAAGGAAATTGTGGTGTTATTGACAGTGAGGGAGATTTGAGGGCAGGTGGTGTCTGGCATAATGAAAGATAACAAGCTCTGTTTTGGACATGTTGAGCTTTAGGCAACTTTGGGACATCCATGTAGAGATAGCAGAAAGACAGTTGGTTATACAAGTTAGTATAGAAAGAGAGAGGTCAGGGGAAGAGATATGGATTTGGATGTCATCAGCTTAAAGGTGGTATTGGAGGTCGACTGAGCGAATTAGTGCCCCAAGAGAAGAGGTGTACAATGAAAAAAGTAAAGGGCCAAGAACAGAGCCTTGTAGGACCCCAACAGATAGTGGGAGTGGAGGGAAGGATGTGCCAGATGTAGAAACACTAAAAGAGTGGTTTGATAGGTAGGAAGTGAATCAGGAAATAACTGTGTCACGATGACCAATGGAGTAAAGGGTACGTAGAAGAAGAGGGTGATCAACAGTATCAAAAGCAGCAGAGAGCTCCAGGAGAATGAGTATGGAGAAATTACCATTAGATTTTGCAGTAAGTAGATCATTGGTCACTTTATAAGAGCAGTTTCAGTGGAATGTTGCAGAGAATTGAGAATGGAATGAGAGGAGAGAAAGTGAGACAGGCAATTGTACACTAATCGTTCAAGAAGTTTGGAGGCAAAGGGGAGGAGAAATATAGGATGGAAGATGGAGAGAGAGGATGGATCGAGAGATGTTTTCTTTAGAATAGATAAGATGAGTGCATGTTTAAAGGAGGATGGAAATGTGCCAGTGGAGTAGAGATGGTCACTGACCCCGGTGTTTTGGTTTTGGATTCGGTTTTGGATCTGGATTACCGTCGTGTTTTGGTTTTAGTTTTGGTTTTGCAAAACCACCATTGCGTGTTTTGGTTTTGGTTTTGGTTTTGTTTTGCTATTTTTTGGGAAAATCAATGTTTTTGGGCCTAAAATAACCCAATTTAGTTCTCCAATTGTTTTCATAGATAAGTAATCTAATTGTAGAGCTAATAAATCATCCAAAAAACAGTTTAATTCCTGGTCGGTAATCCTTTATTTATTCTACACACAAAACAGACTGTCTTCCTCTCCATCTATGCATATTGGCAATGCAGCCATCTTTTTTGGATGTATATTACACCCTACACTTATAGTTAAATATGTAAAGAAATGGAAAAAGGCAGTTTGCTTTCTGTTGCTATAGGCCTCCCTTCACTTGTTTAAAAAAACAAAAAATGCAGCCGTTATAGACTACAATATTAATTGAAATGGACAAAGCCAGTTTGGTTTCTGGCTCTATAGGTCCCCCTCCACTTGTTGAAAATACAAAAAAAATCAGCCGTTATAGACTGTACAATATTAATTGAAATGGACAAAGCCAGTTTGGTTTCTGGCTCTCTAGGCCTCCCTCCACTTGTCGAAAATACAAAAAAATTCAGCCGTTATAGACTGTACAATATTAAGAGAAATGGACAAAGCCAGTTTGGGATCACTCTGTCTATGACACCCTACCCTTAAGGAGAAATTGCCCAAACAGCAGCCTTTCAAGACGGTACGTGATATGGAAATGCCACAAGTCCCTTTCCTCTTTGGGGGTAGATTGCACCCTACATTTACATAGAAAGTTTTAAAAAGATGTTATCGTCATCATCTTCAGCTTCATCCTCACCCTCATCAGTGTGTACGTCATCATCACAGACTATCAATTCATCGCCGCTTGAATCCGCCATTAGAGAACAGTCAGTGCTTGGATGTCTTGGATGATGAAGGCCTTCCTCGTGGAAGATGTAGTTCATTTTTATAAACATCATTTTCTCCACATTTTTGGAAAGTAACCTTCTACGGCGATCACTGACTAAGTTCCCTGCTGTGCTGAACACTCGTTCAGAGTACACACTGGAGGGTGGGCAGCTTAAGTATTGCAAAGCAAGTTTGTACATGGGTTTCCAAATGTCCTGCTTTTCTTCCCAGTAAGGAAAGGACTGTCTGACATTTCCATATCAACTTCCTCTTAAAAGTAATCCTCCACCATCCTTTGCATGTTTATACTCGTATTGGATGGAGTGACACATTTTTTTGAAAAATCCTTCAAACCAGCCCAGATGTTAAATTGTTCTGGTCTGCCCCCTGCGTCTTCCCTGCTTCTTTTTGGGAAATTTAATTTTTTACGAGCAGCAGCAGATTGAGAAAGTGAAGGAGGACATGTTGTCAAGCCGAAGCCCAGCTCAGCGGCCAAATTGCTGAGCAATAGCTCCTTGCAAAAGTTCACATCTCGCTCATTTACAAGTAAAGACTCAATGTAGGTTTTAAACCTTGGATCAAGCACAGTGACCAAAACGTACTGATCCGAGTTCAAGATCTTAATAACTCAAGGATCATTGCTTTCAGCTCCTCCTTCATTTTCTCAAGCTGTTTTTCCAATAGTCTAATTAAAGGAATGACTTGGCTCAAACTAGCAGAGTCTGCACTCACCTCACACGTCACAACTTCAAATGGTTTCAGCACCTTGCACAGCACTGAAAGGATTCCCCACTGTGCAAGAGTGAAATACATCCCCCCTCCTTTCCCAATGTCATGGCTTGTGCAATATGCTTGGATGGCTTTGCGCTGTTCCTCCATCCTCTGAAGCATTTCCAGGGTGGAATTCCACCTAGTTACCACCTCTTGCTTAAGTTGGTAGCAGGGCAAGTTAATCTGCTCTTGGAGCTGCTGTAATCTCCTACATGCTGTGGCTGAATGCCTGAAATGGCCTGAAATTTTACGGGCCACCAAAAGCATCTCCGGCACCTCACGGTTATTTCGTAGGAAGCTCTGCACTACCAAGTTGATGGTGTGAGCAAAACAGGGAATGTGTTGGAAATCACCCAGCTGTAATACTCGCACTATATTGTTGGCGTTTTCAGAAATGACATACCCTGGGGAGAGTCCAAGTGGTATAAGCCATGCATCAATCACATCTCTCAGTTTGCGTAACAAATTGTCAGCTGTATGCCTGTTAGTGAAGCCGGTGATACAAAGAGTGGCCTGCCTGTGATAAATGTTACGTAGTGGTGTACATGCTGCTGCTATTCCTGCTGGTGAAGGTGAATGACCAACCCAGTGGGCTGTCACAGTCATATAGTCTTTGGTTTGGCCACTTCCACTTGTCCACATATCTGTGGTTATGTGGACAGTGGGCAGAATGCCAATTTTCAGCGCAATCTCTACATTTTTACACACTTTTTGGTATAGTTGTGGAATTGCTTTACAGGAGAAATGGTGTTGCGATGGAATTCTGCAACGCGGACACAAAACCTCAATTAACTGTGAAAAATCAGCTGCGTTTATTGTGGAGATTGGACGCAGATCTGACACTAACATTGCAGCCATGGCGTCTGTGATTCGCTTGGTGACTGGGTGACTGCTGTCATATTTGCTTCCCCTAGCAAATGATTGTTTCACAGTTAATTGCTGAAATGTAGGACTGCTCATTTTCTTGACCTGCCTCTGGGATGACGATTCACCCCCAGCAACAGCAGCAGAAGTGGGACTAACGCTTTCTTCAGAGGAATCAATAATAGTGCAGGAGTCATCCAGCCTTAAGTGGGATGCCGGGCTAACTCCGAGCGCTACTGAGGATATTGATAAGGATGGTGTGGTGGGTGTATTTTGTAGCTGTCTAGATGTCGGTGAGCGGAGGGTCTTAGCTGATGGTGGAGTGCTTGTAATTTTTTGGGAAGAACTTTCAGCTTTTCCCAACACTTTGCCATGAACCCTCGTTAAATTGCGTAACATAGACGAGGTTCCAAGATGGTTAAGGTCCCTCCCTCGACTGACTGTGGCTTGACATACACTACAAATGGCTATAAAATTGTTGTCTGGATTTGGGTAGAAATAATTCCACACATAAGAAGTGGATTTTTTTGTTTTATGCCCAGGCATGACAATGGTCTTTTTCTTGTCACGTGCTAGAACTGCTGCCACTGGTGCAGGACTTACACAAACAACCTCATCCTCATCAACATCCTTATAAGCGCCCTCGTCGCCTACACAAATCTCCCTCTCATCCTCTTCTAATTACAAAGTGGCATCCTCAATTTGTGTATCACCGGCTACACTCGGGCTATTAAAACACACATCAGCAGCATGCTCACGATTAGACATCCCACTGTTGGATGGACTCTCCACAGGGATTGGTGTCATTTGTGATTCAGAGCAAACATTATCCTCTAATGCCTTACTGTTATCTTGCAGCTTGGCTTTGACTCGTAACAGTAGTTGTGCACCAATTGTAGGCTCGGTAACTTTTTGGGATCTGCCACTAATAGGCAAAGGTGAAGGCCTCATTCTCTCTTTGCCACTGCGTGTGTAGAATGGCATGTTGGCAATTTTTTTTTTATCGGCATTTAACTTTTGCTCAGTAACACTTCTTTTTTGCTTCAAAACAGTAAATTTTTTGGGGGTTTTTGTTTTTTGGACTGATTTCGAAACACTGTGTAGTTTGACATCGCCTTGCCCAGATTACGTTCTGGGAACACTAACATTAGGACTGGTGACAGAACCTGGTTGCTCATTCTCATCATATGTGGACTGCTTTGAATCCATTCTGAGCGCAAAGCACTTGTAGTGGTTACAATTATTTGGTAAGATACTACTGACAAATATGACTTTTGACAGCCAGAAATATTTATGCACAATTATGGGGGACACCCCAAAAGCACTGGGGAGTGCTAAAAATTATTTGGTAGATACTGCTGACAGATATGACTTTTGACAGCCAGAAATATTTATGCACAATTATGGGGGACACCCCAAAAGCACTGGGGAGTGCTAAAAATTATTTGGTAGATACTGCTGACAGATATGACTTTTGACAGCCAGAAATATTTATGCACAATTATGGGGGACACCCCAAAAGCACTGGAGAGTGCCAAATATTAAAAAAATAAAATACACCTCTATCCTCCTCTCTTCTCTAGCGATTTTTGTTACAGAAATTGGAATAAGAATATTTTATTCTCTGTTCCTGCTCTAATCAGCCTGTGACTAAACCCTGCTCTCTCCCTCTGTCTAATGGCGATGGATTGCTGTGGAGGCGTGTATTTATAATCTTGAAGTATCGCGAGAACCGAGCCACGAGGTCCGACGACGTCACAATGACGTTCGGCCTCGATTTGGATTCGGAGCGGGCGGGAGAGTACCGAGCTACTCAGCTCGGTACTCAGATACACAAAGTTTGGGTGGGTTCGGTTCTCGGGGAACCGGACACTCCCATCTCTACAGTGGAGACAGGTTGAAGAGGTGAGTTAGAGGTGGTAATGCAGGGGAGGAGAAAGAGTAGAGTAGTTGGGAGGGAATAGCGTTGAGTGGACAGGTTGTAGGTTGAGATGATAAGATGAGTGCAGAGACTTCGTCTTCAGTTACTGGAGATAATGAATTAAAGGTAGACTGGGGAGTGTAGGTAAAGGTGGGTAGAGAGAGTGGAATTTGGCACGAGGAACTATCTTTTTGAATGGTGTCAATTTTGTCCTTGAAATAGGTGGCAAAATCATGGGCAGTGAGGGAGGAAGGAGAAGGAGGTGCATGTGGGCAGAGAAGTGAATTGAAGGTGGGAAAGAGGCAACATGGGTTAGAAGGCTGGGTGAATATTAGAGAGTTGACGAATGTTTGTTTGGCAATTGAAAGGGCAGTTCTGTAAGATGAAATGATGAATTTATAATGAATGAAATCAGGATAGGAACGAGATTTCCTCCAGTGGCGCTCTGCAGTGCAGGAGCATTTTGCAGGTAGCAATCCAAACCTCATACCTTGGGTTTGGATTGTCGGAGACTATATGTAGTAGCTTGGACTGCATTGTCTGAGGTTGAAGTAAGTGCTTTTCTATAGAGAGTTTCAGCCTGATTAGGACAGGACAATGCAGTCATTGGAGAAAATAGTTGTTTTTATGGAAAATGAGAAGTAAATTGGGTTGAGAGTACTTAGGTTTTGTTGTGTATGTGTGTATTTGGGTGCAGGGGAAAGGGCATGAGGTAAAGTGAGGCTGAAGGAAATGAGTTTGTCATCAGAGGGTGGGAAGACTAAATTGGAGAAACTAGAGATGGAGCAGTAGTGCAAGAAGACAAGGTCAAGAGAGTGCACATCATAGTGGGTGGGAGATGAGGTCCATTGGGATGGACCAAAGTTGGAAGTAAGTAAAAGAAGTTTAGTGGCAGAAGAGAAAGTGGAATTATCAATGGGAATTTTGAAATCGCCTAGTATGAGTGTATGCAGGTCAAAGGATAGGAAATAAGTGAGCCAGGCTGCAAAATTGTCAAGGAAATGGGAAACTAGACTAGGGGGGCAATAATTGACAGCAACATGCAGATGGAGAGGATAAAATAGATGGATAGTGTGTACTTCATAGGAAGAGAAGGAGAGGGAGGGTTCAGAGGGTATGACTTGAAAGGTGCAGCTTGGAGAATGTAGAATGCCTACTCCACCACCTTGTCTGTTTCCGGGTCTGGGAGTGTGGCTGAGGGAGAGTCCCCCATAGGAGAGAGATGCAGGAGATATAGTGTCAGAGGAAGTGAGTCAAGTTTCTGTAATGGCAAGGAGGTTAAGGGATTTAGAAATTAATAGATCATGGATGAATGTAAGTTTGCTACAAACAGATCTGGCATTCCATAGTGCACTGGAGAAGGGAAGAGAGGGTAGTGAAGATATGTGGATAAGGTGTGCGGTATTGGAAGTACAGGATAGATGGAAAGGTTTGGGGTGGAGCGAGGAGTGTGAGCAGATAATGGGGATTGTACGGGGTCTAGGATTAGGCGAGATATCACCAGCAGCCATGATAAGGAGCAGGAGGAGGATTTGTGGGTCTGAGGTTGTTAATGCAAGCTGGTTAGTGTGGTGTGTGGAGGAGACAAAACAGTTCATGTGTACAGACTAGTGAGTAGGGAAGCAGTGAAGGAGAAATCATAATCAGGGAGGGAGGAATAGGATGATGGAGAAAGAAAAGGAGTTTGGAGAGAAGTATGGTGACAGTAAATAAGAGAGACTGTAAATTGAGTAGGTGCATGATGGAGAGATATGAATGAATGTGTATTAGCTAGGGTAGGTAATGAGAGAGTAGAAAGTAACAATTCATCCAAATTGTGTGGGGCAGTGAAAGAGGTGAAGGATGCTTTACCACCCCCTGGCTGGGGTTGATGGAGTAGGCAGTTTCTGCCGCTCTGACACGAAGAGGTCCCGGAGGAACCTGACAGTTGGGTGCAGAGGGTCCAGCAGTCAAACAGATGTGGTGGTCAAGACTGATGGGATTTCCTTCCATTACCTTGTCCTCCAGACACGAGTTAGGTTCTTTTTTGGTCGGATATCCGGTGGTCAGGAGATAAATACTTCAATGGAAGGGACAAAGATTGGTAAAATAACTTGGGTTTATTAATAATGCGGTAAAGATAATTTTGGCCACCGCGCCACTGACCCCTTCAACTCAATGGTAATGACAAAATATTCATTTGATCAACATAGAGCACAATAGCATTTAACATATAATATACAACTGGTGAGTATAAGGCACAATTGCGATAAAATCTTAAATAACAATAAATCAATTTTAGGTAAATCACTTAACATTAACATTCAACTAAAACATTTTGTGCACCAATATTATCCCTGGTAACGTTACCATATTTTACACTTAGTCCTGGGCTGACCTGTGCACAGGAATTTTGTAGTACATTAAATCTGTCAGCATGGAGGAAAGCAAGTGGAGGAATCTGTGACAAAGGTGATTTGCAGACCTACTGTATTTTCAACTAGAGTTCCTTCATATGATCGACTTCCAGCAGTAATACCTCTTATCTCTCTCAGCTTGTTCCTGATGTAGTGAGCGGCTACATGGAAAGATTCAACTCAGATTTCTTATCTTTCGGTCTGTCTTCTTGTCACTCATAAACCTCATCTCTCTCCCTCAGAAGTCTAGAACTTTCCTCTCCCCACTGCCTTCTGGGAGTTCACAGTTATTACCAAACTCAGTGGACTTGTTGCTATGACACAAACTCCTCCTTCCTGCACATCATCCTGGGTACGCCTCTTCAGTTCAACTGTCAACTGTCATTCCCACTGTTTCTTTCTCAGCCTCTATTAACCTCTTGTAGCTCTGCATTTCAAAAGCGTTTATGTACTTCCTCTGTGCTGTTTAACAGGGTTTTGGGGCACCACACAGAGATTGTAACAATGATCACAATTGAGCTCAGTGGGCAGCTGAACAGATGTTGAAACAGCAATGACAGTTGAGCTCTGTGGGTCCCACAGCTTGACAGAGATAGTAGTTCCGCAGATCCTAAAACAACCTTGTTTTAGGTATGAAGTCGATCCTTAGCACTGCTGTGACGTTTCCAATAATATTTCGAACTGTCCAAAGCATTATATTTGTGAGAATAAGGATAAGTGGGAGCTTGGGCTAAGAACTGAGCTCACTCCAGCTCACTCCAACTGCCATCCGCTTGCCATACATATAAGACTGTTTTTTTTGGGACATAATTTCTGTTTGCAGTTTAGACAGAAATTGTGTTCAACTCTACATGATGCCCATTGTTGTGTGTTGATAGACATATCTAACACAGGGTTAATTTACAACAGAAAAAGAGTAGCATTGGGTAAACTGGAATCTGCTTTTGTGAGTGGTCAATGACATTAATGGCATTAATTATTAAATAGTCATTAGCGGATTTGTCTTGCTAGTCCTTCATTGACATTAGCACATCCTTTTACATATATTCACTCCCTTGATTTAAGGGGTTGAATGCTTGAACGATGACCACAAATCTGATAACGACAAGGCCTACAAACAAAATCCGAATGCATCAAAAAACGATTGCAAAATAAACAGACTTATACAAGTTTTAACACCGCACCAAGAAAAGTCATATATCCCTATGTCTATTGTTTAGTTAGATTGTGACTACTGTACACAATTTCTTTTTATGAAGGGAGGTGTACCCACACATATGGTAAAATTCAAAAAGGAAAAAGAAGAGAAAAGTGTATATATTGTACACTCAATGACTTATATATTTTCTATAGTAAATAATTTATGCATTACGCTTTATTGATATATTTTAAAAATGGAGAATAATCATACCTCCTATCATGGCTCTAAACTAGTGAAATACTTAAAAAAGGGAATTGGAATTTCTATGGAATAACTAAAATATTGCTGTTAAAAGGGTAGCAAAGCTACCGAGCCACCTTGCTGCTCACTTAGTTATTAATATTGGTAATATATGATCATATTTCCACCTTAGAATAAAGTAGTTTATTAATTGTGTGTGTTGTGGTTATTATTGTTATAGATTAACATCAGGGTATAATTACATACATTTCCATCAGTTCTAACATCCACATTGTTATTATTTGCCTCCAGATTAAGGCTAATTCATATCCATTTTATGTTTCATATAGGAGTTTCTTATTGAACCAGTGCTGCATATAGAGCTGCTTTACTGCCAGATATATAATAGTTTGATATAGTCTTAAAGTTAAGTATTGCTGCTAAATTATGGAGCAGTTGCTGAACTACCTTTTCTCCAAAAGTTTTATGCAGCCTTATTCTCAGGTGTATCCCACTAGTGAGAAACTACATCTGATGATGACCAAACAATCTGTTTTGGAAAGTTATACAGAGTGCATGTCTATACACCATGTTCTGAGAGTCACACACACTATTGAGTCATTCATTCAGTGGTGTACCCCCCTAAAGTGACCGATATAATAATCGGCTTGTAAGAGGGTAAGTATATTAAGTTTGTGTGTATATATAAGTGAGTGAGTCAGCGAGCGTGGCGTCTCGCAGACGCGCGTTTTGCTAGGTGCTTTTTCAAGGAAAAAGATCAAAGATCAAATGCACATTGATAGAGGGCTAGTGATGTCTGTTAGCATATACTTCTGCGCTTAGCTGTGATGGTCTCAGACCAACAAGTGTGCAATCTTTAGCTCCAAAATTATAAGTGATCCAGAGAGATTATAAAAGGCTCATGCCATTGAGCATTTTAGTGCATTTAAGACACTAGTAAAGTACTTAGAAAATGTTGCTTGTGTAATGCCTACTACTTTGGAGAACACAGATTGAAAATATCATGTGGCCATGAATTGTAAAGCACATAATAAATTGTTTTGGGCAGAAATTGCGTTGGACCATGTAAGCTCCAATACATTCAAGACTAAGGAGGTTCCTACGGTTCAGCCTAAATGTCTTAATAACCTCCTAATCAGAGAGGGATTTCAAGGACAACTTCTCCCTAAAACCTCTAACCCAGCAGATCAACAACACCTGCTGCTTCCCCCGGGCCGCTCAGTCTGACCCCTGTTTCCCCCCCCCCCCACCTACCCCGGTTGATGTCAAATTTCATTAATATTATCGGCGACCGCATCGCAAACCACGTGATGCGGTCGTGTCAGCGCACAGGCGGCCGCAATGCGTGTCATGTGATGCGGCCGCCTGTGCGCCCCCCGGGCTGAGACTTGCCAGCCCGCGCCTGCCAAAACAAGTACTGAAGATTTAGATCTAACTACTTAAAATAATGCTGTTTAAAGGGTGCTTTTTGACTTTAGTAAATTACATGGTCTACAAACCGCAGTTTGGACAAACCACCGTTTAGTAGACTTCCACCTGCACTGCAAATTCTTTTCCATTTGTCAGAAAAAATATCATAATTGAGATAATAACAATAACAACAGCAGCAGAAGCAAAATAGTCCTAAGGATATGTCTGGTGCAAAGTAAAACCAGTGTGCTGCTATTCAACAGATATTTCAAAACACCATTTTAACAAATGAAGAGCATAGAAACTTTGACATTTCTGAATAATAGTCTTCAGTGAAAGGTTAAAAGGAAAAAATGCTAGACGAAAAGGTTAATTATAAGCACTTTTAAAGGCATGCTTCCTTTTCTAGTATAGAAAAGTCTTGCCTTGAGCATGTCTCCATAGTAACATATTTTCTCAGGTTGGCCCTTACACTGTTTGCTAGATAAAACTACTAAACTGAAGAAACATTGAAATCATAAAATGTGTGTATATCGAAAAGATTCCTTCCGTCTAATGCAAGATATATAAATTAGGAAATACGCAGGAGGGAGAACAGTTGTTTCTGCCATTAACAATCATGATTGTCAAAAAAATCTAAGCGTACATGTATTTTTTAAAAGTATACAAATACTGTATTATTGTTTGAAATCTCGGGAATTAAATAAAAGTAAATAATACAGATATATCTAATAGTACAATGCTGTGGTTGAAATAGAAGTTGGGTTTTAACTGCCTGCGAACATTTATGTCAAGGTATTTGTTCTTATATATTTAAAATGAACTACATAAACCATCTGTTATGGTTAAAAAAGCATTGTGATAGATGTTGTATAAAATGTCTGTTAGATATTCAATCAAGTTAATTATTAAAATAAGTGATATTATGCAATCAAGGTAATTATTGAAATAAGTGACGCATCCATCATTTGTCATACGTACACAAATATATGGGTCTGTACAATCCAAAAGAGGTGGAAATTATAGTGTGCACATTTTAAAATAAAAAGAGAATAAAATGTTGTTTTATTAGGATTTTGTTTGGAAGAACTGCAGCCTGACCTTTCAATCAGCCGTCATAAAACCAAAATTATTATTTTTTTTTTGCTGATAGCATCATTTCTACCATCAAGACCTATGGCTCTCAGTATTATTAATAATAGTAAGCAGCATTACTGATCATTGCCCATGAACCATACATTAATGATGGTTGCAACAATATGAATTGTACTAATAGTATATAGAAATCTGTTGAAAAGTAAAGAATATTAATTGTGTGTGTGTGTGGGCTTGCTATTGATATATCTATATATATATATATATATATACAGTATGTTATTAATAAGTAGTATTATGGAGCTTTGTTTTTTGTTGCTTTATTTTAGGATGAGTCTTTGTTATTTGAATATGGTACATACTCTACTATATAGCCATTCAAACTTGTCTGTTTACAGACTTATCGAAATGAGTGGCTTACAGTATTTTGGTATTTGTACTCTACTGACGTGCTATATGAAACATATAATATAATTTGGGCCAGGTGAAGGAATTTCATAGAAAGATTCCACTTTAACATTTCTCAAATAAAAATGTACATTTTATAGTACTCATATAAATATATATAATACAAGTATAACAAATATGTTTATATAATGTTACAGTATATGCTCATCTTGCTATAAAATAGTTTACAATGAAGGTTAACTGACATCCTTCTTTAAATTGTCTATAGTATAAGTACAAAATAGCATATTGGGAGGACTATATAGCTATTGTAGAAAAGTATTGCAAATCAATTCATGATACTGTCATAATATGTTACTCCTTCATGACATTTTATATCTTTGTTATTAGTCCACATTTTATAACTTTGATGTGAGTCTGTTGAAACAATATTTTATTTTTACACGCCTCATGTACCCTAGTAAATTTTTCATTGTTTATGCTGGGCATATAAGACTTTCCTCTTGTAATATAGTGAAATTAATATATTTTTATAATTACATTAATCTATGAAAAATAGGGGAAATTAGCGAAAAGATACACGTTTCCATTACTCTGTTCCAAGGTAGAGTTTATTGTTACACAATATTTTCTTTATTTATTTTAAGCCAATAAGCTTGTCTTACCTCTCCCTTATTGCCAGCATTAATCTATTTTGCGTTGTATATAGCGGAGTTCGCATCTAACAGCAGCTAGAGTGTCAGCCCGTGATAGGCAATGGTTACATTGGGTCTATCAGTACTGGAAGACTGCGTATATCTTGTCTTCTCTACACTTTTGACAGATGATGTTACTATTTTAATGTTCCACATTCCTTTTCATTAATATGGAAGCCAAGACATCTGCATTTTATATGTACACAGCATTGGATTTGAATGGTATATCGATCAAGTGTCAAGAAAGTTATAGTAGTAGTGGATCCTGTATGAACCATAGTTATCCACAACCAGAAAAATCATACTATACCAAATGTACACTAAAGCAAAGTATTTCCTTGAGACATAAATTGCAGAGCATTATATTTTTTACCTTTTAATCAATACAATAACAAACTATTCTGGAGTACTTAGAAATTCAAACACTAGAATAGTATATAATCCATCTTTTATAACCCTTGTTTATCTTAGAATATTACAAAGCACATATTCATGGTATGCATCTACCTTTGAACTGCTGAGACAAACTTTTTTTATCATATAGGCTTCTATTTTGTGTCATCTATTTAATTCCTTAAACTTGTCAAAAATTGCAAATATTAGCGTTCTGCTCACTGAATTAATGAGAAACATTTGAATAGATTGAACTATATTATTTTGGCATTCAAAATTCTTTTGATTATGTGAATGTGTAGATTGTGTGTAACCTATTTAAGTCAATACAGGATATACCCTTCACATTGCTAGCTCACTTCCATACACTTTGTATTTGAACTGGAAAGAACAATTTTAATTGTCTCTGGAGAGAATTAAGAGAGGAAGTCATAAATAAATTACCCACATTTTTGGTGTTTGTATTAAGCACTCTGGTGCCATGTGAAACAATAGAGGTGCTCAAAAGTATGCCAGGCACCTCTGTTGTTACAAGCACACAGATGGGTCACAGCCTGGGGACCTGGTCCTCTAGGGTCCAGTCACAAATGCCACCAATGTGAAGTCACTGTGTCATCCTCTTCGGCACTGAACCTCCTCCTATTTTAAATGTCTTCATCCAATAACTGTTAAGAATAATGTTCACAGTTAACTGATTATGTGTACAACCCATTTAACCGAAAAAAGTGTAACTGAGAAATAAATGTAAAGTACAGTCATGGCCAAAAGTTTTGAGAATAACACAAGTATTGGTTTTCACAAAGTTTGCTGCTTCAGTGTTTATAGACCTTTTTGTCAGATGTTGCTATGATATACTGAAGTAAAATTACAAGCATTCAATAAGTGTCAAAGTCTTTTATTGCAAATTACATTAAGTTTATGCAAAGAGTCAATAGTCTATTCATGGCTGTGTTCTTAGGTAAAATTGTGAGTCAGCCCACTCCCTTGACTGAGAAGCAACCCCACACATGAATAGTCTCAGGATGCTTTACTGTTGGCATGACACATGACTGATGGTAACGCTCACCTTTCTTTCTCCGGACAATCGTTTTTCCAGATGCCCCAAACAATCTGAAAGGGGATTCATCAGAGAAAATAATTTTATCCCAGTCCAATCCCTGTACCTTTTCAAGAATATCAGTCTATCCCTGATTGTTTTTCCTGGTTTCTTTGCTGGTCTTCTTGACACTAGGCCATCCTCCAAAAGTCTTTGCCTCACTGTGCATACAGATGCATTCACATCTGCCTGCTGCCATTCCTGAGCAAGCGCTGCACTGGTGGTTCCCCAATCCCGCAGCTGAATCAACTTTAGGAGACGGGTCCTGGTGCTTGCTGGACGTTCTTGGGCGCCATGAAGCCTTCTTCACAACTATTGAACTTCTCTCCTTGAAGTTCTAAATGATCCGATAAATGGTTGATTTAGATGCAATCTTACTAGCAGCAATATCCTTGACTGTGGAGCCCTTTTGTGCAAAGCAATGATGACTGCATGTGTTTCCTTGCAGATAACTATGGTTAACAGAGGAAGAGCAATGATTTTAAGCTCCACCCTACTTTTAAAGCTTCCAGTCCGTTATTATCACTCAATCAGCATGACAGAGTGATCTTCAGTCTTGTCCTCGTCAACACTCTAACCTGTGTTAACGAGAGAATCACTGACCTGATGTCAGCTGGTCCTTTTGCGGCAGGGCTGAAATGCAGTCAAAATGTTGTTTTTGGGATAAACTTCATTGTCATGGCAAAGAGGGACTTTAAAATGAATTGCAATTCATCTGATCACTCTTCATGTCATTCTGGAGTATATGCAAATTGCCATCATAAAAACTAAGGCAGCAGATTTTGTGAAAATAATATTTGTGTCATTCTCAAAACTTTTGGCCATGACTGTAATGTTTATTTGTAACAATCAGAATAATCTACCTTTTTACAATACAGTAAAATAACTTGGACAAATTGGACTGATGGTCCTGATTTCAAGAGCGTACAATCTAATTGGCATCAAGCTAAGTGATGCCAAAACATAAGTGAATGAATTTGTTGAATGGTCAAGCCACATGTTAACATATATATTTGTCAAGTACCCTTGATTTACACAAAAAGTAATTTGTAGCATATTGTATAATGTCATTTTATTGTGATTACATGTTCCACAGTGGCACATAGTAGTTATTCTGTAAAATGAGTGGACTAAGAAATTGTCGATTTTTTTACTTTAAATAATGTGACTTCATAAAAGATAAACAAATTAACCTTTTATTTAAGTTTAACAAATTTGAAACTTATATGCTCCTCTAAAGGGAAGTGTCATAAACAAGTTGATGTTAATCCCATAAGGTCAAAGAAGGTTCTGGCCTGAGAACATTAGAAAGAATAATCATATGATCTTAGAACACAAACAATCATGTAGCATAAAGCATCATGCAGCATGAAGCAAGCATACAATCAAAGTGGAATTGAATCTAACATAAAAATTATAAGCAAGAGAGAGTTATTTCAGGGAAAACATCAATAGAACTAAGTTCCTCAGTAGAGCTAAAGGACATCTCAAAAGAGGTACACAATGACCCAGCAAAGCAACACCCGAATTTAACCATTTCAGGTACATTGTATCAGTCCTTAATCTACTTCAATATTTGTTTTCATTAAAGCACTTAATGTCGCCAGTAAACTGTATTCTGGGCTAAGCAATACCAAGAACTTTGTAAAAAGACTGCAAATACACATCCTTGTTGGCAAAGTCAAAACCATTGGTTTCGATATGCAATTTTAATTGTACAAACTGTAAGCAACAACTTATTGAACTTCTCTCAAGTGTAGTTTACTAAAGAGAGGTATGAAATAAATAAAGAACAATTTCAAATTAAGTAACTTATAACACAAGTAACTAGTAGTTTTCAGCAAGATTAAAGGCGCTGGACCATACCCTAGATAAAACAGTGATTATTTCTGCCTGAAAAGTATATCATCATGTGATCCTTGCATGCAATCACTGTGTACTCCCTAGGGCCAGTAATGGCAACTGCTTCAGTCTCTCCTTCCTGGTGTTAAATAAAGTTATTGTCTGTTTCAGCAATGGGGTAGTCTGAACCTTTTAAGTGTGGTGAGCTGTGATGAGTGATACTGCTAAGGAGGAAATCCGGTTGTGAGCAGTAGTGAAAAGTATGATAGACTATGAAGCTGCTGAAGAAAGAAAGTGTGGTATTAAAAAATCATCAGGTGAAAGGTCGCTTAAGATGTTTAGTTACCTCACCCCTGACGAGGTTTTGGATTGCTCCATATAACATTTTCAAACTTTATTCTTACAATTGTAACCCAGTTTTACCTGGAATATTGTGGGACTGAATACCTTGCCTAATTATCCTCTCTGGTGAGCAGCACAATGTATTACACCAATGCAGATCTAATGCTCAATACTGCAAACGTATAAGTTGACCAGGTTATATTGAATCCCAGAAATTCAGTTCTCCCTCATTCAGCCAAATTGTGGCTCAAAATTTAAGAGTTGCAGAATCCTAGCTCATACATGCCTGGCTCCCTTTCTGGTAGCCATCACAGTATCTGTGGGAGCAGCAGCCAGCACATCACAGCAAATAAAAACCACGGAGGATACTTGAAAGATAACATTTTGCTCTCTTTTTAGTGTTAAAATATAAGCTTTGAGAACTACCAACATGAATATTATCATCACCATCAGCAAGGACAAGTGCTAGAGGTACAATTAACATCTTACTTTTTCTTTTTAAAATTAGCATCTGGTTCGCCAGATCTTGAATGTTTCTCCCATGGAAGCTATGACATCTTTCCACATTTTGGAAAAGGGCTGACATTCCAAGCTTTGTTCCCTGGTAACCTCAAAGGCAATTGGTTTTTTAGATAATGTTTGCTTTTGTTTCTTAGATTGAGACCTTTCTTGGCACCTGTTTGTAAGGTTGTAGTTGTTGGAGCTGCCATGGCTCTGTCTGGAACAGTGTTACTAGTTTCATTTACACACTTTCCTTCACAGTATCACTTTTTCACAGTATCACTTCATCATAATCATCATTTATTTATTTATATAGCGCCACTAATTCCGCAGCATTTTTATGGGGCTTCTCAAATGAAACTGGTGCAACAGGCAATATTTTTATTATCATCATGTGCCTGCTTAATGATAGCTGTATCTAGTTGCATGACTTTCCCTCTTTATCATCCCTGTTTGATACAACTCCACAAGCAGTTCCTGAAATTAGTTTGTCTAATGCCATCTTATTTTATGAGGCTACGTCACATGCCACTGTAATCTGAAAATACAGATTGTTTTTCCAAAATAAAGATAGTGAGATAATCCAGCAGGTGCACCAATGAGTACTGCACACACATCAGTAACAGTCTCTCCAAAACGTAAATATAAATGCACTAATAAAGAGGGTAAGCTGACACGCTTATAGTAAAGACATAGCAAAAAATGTCAAAAACCACATTTTCTGTGGTATATATAAAAAGACTAAACCAAAAAGAGGAAGAAACAAGTCCTTTTAAAAGTCCACAGTGAAACAAATTCTTCTAGATATACACAGGATCCACTTGCTAACCCTCTGTGAGTATACTCACAAGATGCATAGAAGGAATGGAAGATGTAATAATAATTCAGATTTATCCAAGGATTACACATGTGGGTGTTCCTGAAGATTCAATAGAAGATAGGCACAGTAAATTCCTATATGCCAAGGGTTTCTCCTCTCTTGTTCCAGTGCCACATATGGCCGTGAGTATAAAAAATCAATAAAAGAAACCAAAAATAGTGTGGTACTGTCAAAATATAACACGAAAGGCAAATACACTGTTTGCACTCCCATTTATACAAAACAAAGTGGGTAGAAAAATGCATTTCTTATAAAATTTAAAAGGACTCGCAATTGCTTTCCAGATGTAACTATTCTCACACCAACCCGTAGTTGTCAAGCACAGGAGATTATATCAGATGCACACAAAGGTGGAGTATTGGCTCTTTCAACAGGAGATACCGTGCCAATAAACTGTGTTCCATGTAGTTAATAGTGTAGAGACTCCTCTAATGCACATAAAAAAATAGAGTGAACAGGAAAAATATATAGCATAATTCTGTTTTATTGGACAAGGAATAAAAAGATAAAATGCCACTCTGACATAAAATAACATCAAACAACAATAAAATCAAAACTGCAACTCTGATAAATGAGATTCATACCAGATGGAGTTCATATATCATGTGACAGAAAGTTGTAATCTCCCGGGATGTGTGAATCAGACACGATACAAGCAGTCACTGAATATTCAAATAGTTCAGAGTTCCAATAAAAATGACTCCCACATCAATTCACCGTTTGCATTGCTCACAACTGAAAAAAAGGTTTGCCATCTAGTCATTTTTTTTCTCAATATGTTGAATAAGGAGGAGGATCATTAGCACTAATTTTCTGTGCTTCATTACCCTTGGCACTAACATTGCTTCTTTTCTAGCACAATGTACAAATGATTTAGATTTGTATGAGCAGGGTTTAGGCTTGTTGCTTGGTGATAAATGTTCATCCTCATTTGTCTACCTTTGATCATAAATGTTTATCATCATCATCCCTCTGGGGTAGAATATCACACTACAATACTGCTGTCTCTTAATGCTCATCCTCAAACTGCTTCTAATAATCACTAGCACTTAACTAATTTCAGATGCATTTCAATTTCTATGGCATATGTCCTCATTATCTGCAAAATTAGGGCTAAATAAAGAAAGTTGAGACACCAGTTTAGATGCCGATGTATTATCTGGATGTTTGCACACTTATACAACAAATTTGATTAATTATGAGTGAAGAATAAAATATTGCACCGTTCAGCCAAGGCAATTTCTAAAGAGCAAAATGACCACTTCATAGCCCAGACGCAAGTTATAAATTTATGATAACACATAGTTAATGTATAACCGAAATACCTTTAAATAGTTAATGATTGATTTAACCTCTTGAGGCAACTAGATTTGAATGTATTTTAGTACAACAATTAAAATTTAAATTTATCTATATTCAACACAAGGGACAACAAAAACTATAATAAAGAAAAGGAAGAAGCATGTGTTAAATTATTCATTGCTAGTTCTGTGACGCCCTGGCTGCACAATGAATATTTGTATCAGGGCATTTCAATTAGTTATATTATTATATTTTTATTAATTTGCAAATGCTAAAACATAATCCTAAAATATCGCCCAGATTACTATATGAAAATGTTTTATATTTGTTACATTAGTTATATATGTTTTTGTTTACTTATTTTTCTTTACTTGCAGAGAATTCTATTTGTATATGCACTGATTAACTAATTGGGATCTGAAGACTACACAGCTTGTTACTAATGATAACTTTAAATCCATTGGCTAATCATTGTTTAAATTTAAGTCCAGATAAGTGAGTTTATGCTTCAGATGGAACTGTAATCATAGCGAAAAAACGCGTCAAGTCAGCATGTCAAAGATCCTTATTTGTCTTCACAGTTTGGATTTAAAATTTGGAGACAGCACTTTTCATACAACTTGGATGTTCCAATACTTTCCTCTATAAGGAAGAATGATCATTTGGGAGAACTAGATCTACGATAGTCTGCTGTTTTGATGGGACTGATATAATTCTATAGACTGTATCACCTCCTTTACTTGAGACCAGGGGGAATATTTACTAAACTACGGGTTTGAAAAAGTGGAGATGTTGTTTATAACAACCAATCAGATTCTAGTTATCATTTTGTAGAATGCAATAAATAAATGAAAGCTAGAATCTGATTGATTGATTGAATGATTGATATAGGCAATATCTGCAATTTTTAAAACCTGCAGTTTAGTAAATATACCCCCAAGCTGCTTAAGTTGCCCTCCTAAAAAGAAGAACTTTCTTGGGACTTAATATATATCCTAATTTATGATATATTTATTTACGGGTTTATTATTGAACTACAGTGAAATGTAAAGCATACTTACCAACCTTCTGTTTTTTAAATCCGGGAGCCTGCGGAGGAAGTGGGCGTAACAGGGGGGCGGGGCTCCAAACGCTGCGATTCACCGGGAATCGCGGCATTTGGGATATAATTCTGCTTGAAGTGGGCAGAATTATCCAGATGCGGGAGATTGCCTCCCTCGGGAGTCCGGGAGACTCTCGCAAAATGCGGGAGTCTCCCGGACATTCCGGGAGAGTTGGCAAGTATGATGTAAAGCTAATAAGTTTAAAGCTATATAATTGAATAGTCATCTCTGTATTCATTTGATAAAGGCAATAGAGAGCTGCTCATATCTTCTTCTCTTGTCATGTTAATTTTAGTAGAGATCACAGAATCTCTCAGAGCGGCTGCTATTTGCCTGTTTTTGCACAATGTAGCACTGTAAGGTACAGAAGAGGTGCACCAGTGTGACTCATTTTGTGAAGCTTTGCAGCTGCAACATTTTATTTTGTGAAGAAAGATTAATTTACTGAGATTAAGGTGAGGAGAGGGTGCACTTTCAGGAATATACCTTGCTGTACATGACATTCCCTGAATTAAGCACCAGCAGACACCTGGTGGAGATTTGTTCTTGTAATATAGTTTTAATGAGACAAAATACTATATATAATGTGCTACATAAAAAACATAAACAAAATAATTTAAATATGAGCATAATGTCCCACCTCCCCAAAAAAGTAACCAGTCCCAGCACTATAAAATATGGTCCATTTTCCCAGGCTAGTGAACACAAGACTGGATACCCTGTGAGGGAAACAAAAAACAGCCTACCCCTCTCACAGACTACCAGCCCTATGCTGAAATTGCTGGGGCTCTTCATGTCCACATGACACCTGGATTGGAAATTTTGCTACCTCAGAACGCTCAATTTAATGGACCTAAGACTCATCTCTATTATAGTAAAAAAGTACAAGAATAAACCATTTTAAAATAAGCTGTTATTGAATAAATTACAATTTTATAACTAAAATACATTATAGAAAATGAATAAAAGAGTGTATTCTTGCAAAATGGAATTTCTTTATTTCTATTCTCATTGTCTTAATTTACACTTTATTCATATTAGTATTAATCAGTCCATTACTTTATGTGTCATAATTATTACTGTGCCAACAACTCTCACTCTTACATTAATTTGACATTTTATGACTATACTATATTTAGTCCAAAAGTATTTACACTCCACCATCTGCTCTAGGAGTGTCTCCATACTTCCTCACCCACAATCATAAAGCTCCTATGTGACTGCCTTTACTGGTGCCATAACCAGAAGACTATTTTGACTTTTTAAACACTTAAAAAGCAAAAACGACTTAAAAAACAACAATTTCCACCCAAACAAAAATAATCCAGTAAACACACTCATTCACCATACTACACCCATTACAACCTGATACAGACCCCACAGTGCACAATATAAATGTTGCAAGCAAAAAGATGCATTCTTTTTGTAATAATCAGATGTACCATATGTCTAAAGCGCTCTAAATACATAACTGGTAAGTGCAACAGTTGTGTAATGAAGCTGTTATTGATCTATGACTGTACTTACAATGTGCACAGTAAACACACTGTAGACTATAATGCTTGGTCCTAATAAATATTCAGACATTACACAGTGGACTACTAGTGGTCAAAGCTAGTGTAACATGCAACAGTTTAAATTGCCTTATTGGGAATATAAGCTGCTACCTAAGAGATAAAATGATCCAGCACGAGGAACCTTGAATACAGGTAAATAATGCAGTGACTCAATCGTAAAAAATAAATAAATAACTTGACTGTGTTTAAAATTATTTTCTTCAAAGCCTGGTTCATTAAGAGATCCTTGAGGACTGGTTAACTGGTGATCTCAGAGAGGCTCTGTTATCAGAGAAACTTGGTATATTATCTATTTGAAGTGGAAATGTGGAGAGTTACAAAATGAAATGAGAAAATTCCCAAACCTTCACACACTTTGACTTTTTTATTTTTTGCAATACAGTTCTAGTTTTGTCAAATTAACGTATTGATTTTTAGTAATCTAACCACATCAGTTATGCACACTGAGCTCAGTGGTGACCTGGAGGTCAGAAGTTTGCAGAAAATATATTTAACTTCATAGAATATGTTTCCCAAATCCATGAAACTGAAAATTTCAATAAATGTTGAAGATTCTTCAATAGGTCCTTATACAATGGTTTGTAATTGCACCAATATAGTTCATGTGTATCACTTGTAATGTTATTCACTTGGTATCATATCCAATTTGATGCTACTTTAACTCAAATTCAACTCGTAGGCAATTTAAATTCATAGACCTTAGATTTAAATTTTCACAAATTCTTTATATATTATACTTATAGTCTAGTTCTGTTTCAGATCTTTGGGTAGTAATATATAATTTTCATTATATCTGAAGTTTTTTTTTATTATTATTTGCAATCTTTTTATGCTGTCATAAACATTGTGATTGCTGAAGGCACCAATGATGTCATAGAGAGGTTGACTATTAAATATATTAAAATGAAGGTATTAATGTAAAGCAAAGTTCATCTCAAGAGTAAGGAAACCCATTAAAAAAAGACTTGCTAATAAAGCCCTTACTATTACTGCTACATTATCACAAAACTTAATATCTGGGAAATATACAATTGCTTTATTCAGTGTGATATGGAAAACAGATAGGGTACACCTAACCTAATAAACTTACATGCAGGTACATGGAAAGTACGTGGACATGCAGAACAAAAGTATAGTAACATGGCTGTTTTACCAGTGCTAACCCAGGTATATATCCTTTTATGCCTACATAGTAAATATGGCCCTGAATGTTACCCAGCCCAAAGATCATTTTTTGACAAAATAGGCAGCAATAATTCATTACAATGCATTACTGTTATATATCATATATCATATAACATTACTATATATATATATATATATATATATATATATATATATATATATATACTGTATGTATATATATATATATATATATATATATATATATATAGCCTCATTGAAAATATTTAACTCAGAATTTAATTAGTGTTATGAGTGTTCTACTCGAATAACTAATGGGCTAATTTATCCAAAATCAAAATTAGTGTTTACAATAGTTTTCACTGCAAATACTGATTTCTGTAATTTCCCCTAAGTATTATGGGTCTTCTTTTTTTGGGAAAAATAATTAATTTAGCTTTTATAACCTT
Organism: Mixophyes fleayi; assembly: GCF_038048845.1. Taxonomy (NCBI): domain Eukaryota; kingdom Metazoa; phylum Chordata; class Amphibia; order Anura; family Limnodynastidae; genus Mixophyes; species Mixophyes fleayi. The sequence goes on from NC_134402.1 coordinate 54,945,037, forward strand.
ATGCTTGTTATTGGATAGAATATTGAGCTAGGAAATAAATTGATATGCTGTGTCTCCTCAGATAGTGGTAACTCTCCAGTGTTTAAGACTCATTCTGAATTAGGCCTACAGTACCTCTGTGCTATCAGAGGTTCTGCTGTTGTACCTGGACAGTTTCTTTTTGCCTGCAAAGGGTTAAGCTCTCATCATCTGAGCTGGATCGTGGTCACCTATGTCTGGCCTTTATTAGACTGCCTTTACCTACAGACTGGAGCCAGTTCATCAATTGTAACTGCTGCTGGTCTCCCAGTGAAAACTCCTGTGAGCTGATCCTGACTTCCTTACTGGCATTTGACTCCCATTTGTTCCTACGTTTTGCACCTCATCTTGTGACCCAGATCCCGGCTTCATTTCACCTTGCTCCTGCTTACTCGCCAATATTTTGTGGATCTTCTAGCTTATAATACCTGGCTTACCTAAGCCTGCTTTTGCTTGATCCTCCCGTGGATCATCGAGTGTCTCATGCCAACTGGCTAACCTTTGCCTCATGCCTCCAGTTCTGGAATCCTACTTTATCTGTCAAACCTGGTAATCCTGTTTATCCTTCTACCCAGTGCTGCAGTTAATCTGTTAAATCTGGACATCAGTCTTTCCTGCTCCAGCTTCCCAGCAAACCCACTTATCCTGACAATTATGTGTTATTTATCCCATTGAACTCTGCAATTGCTAGCTGTTTAACCACTGACTGTACACTGACTGTGCCTAGTTATACCAGCTTGATCCTTGTTCAATAGTAAAGACATTCTGTTTTCACTAACACAATTCTCCGTAGTGTTCATACTGGAAATCTCTAAAATCCAGGTACTGCATAAAACAAGTAAAAGCCCCCTAGCACAAGACTAGAGACTATCTTGTGTACTAAGGATAATGTTAGAGCAGGCTTCAGCATTGTAAATATTTTGAGTCTGATTGTCCCTTGGGTTACATCACAGCTAGACTGAGGCAATTCAGAATGCTGAATGTCTGACCTCTGGCCTCCAATGCAGTTATTTAAAAAAGAAAGAGTACAACTCCAAGTTTTAAACACATAAAATTCTGTATTGTAATGTAGTGACTACATTACAAATTGCATATCTGTGAAAGAGAAAATACAATGCAACCTCATTTGGCCATTATGTAATGGAAAGCTCATTCTAATTAAGTTTTTAATAAGTAAAAAGTAAACTTGGCAGATCGTAGCAACAAATTCCTATAATTATAATATTAATAACAAATATAAAAAAATTCTGAAAATGTTCTAGTAGATAATACATTTTTTTCTTCTTTCAGAGTGGAAGATTGTTAGAGCATTGGCTATGTGGTTTGGTGATCATGCTGTCTACCCTTATCCAACACACATCATATGGGCCCAGTCAAACCATGGGACTCATGTAGAGTTGGACGAACATAATTAGGAAACGCACACATAAAAAAATGGGGTGTACTTACTCACAGTTATAGTGTAGAGAAAGCATATGGATAGCATCAGGGCTGCCATCAGAAACTGTGGGGCCCAGTACAAATTAATCTGGCGGGGCCCCCCCTCCCTGGGTCCAGTACTAATTAATCTGGTGGAGCCCCCCTCTCCATACATGTGCCCCCCTCCCCATACATGTGCCCCCCTCCCCATACAAGTGCACCCCTCCATCTTTGCCATACATGCGCCCCCTATCCCTCATCACAGTACATTTCCCCCACTCTCTCATCACAGTAAATGTTCCCCTCCCCCCAAAGTAAATGTCCCCCTTTCCCCTCCCCGCAATCACAGTAAATGTCCCCCTCTCCCCCCACAGTTAATGTCCCCCTCTCCCCCCATAGTTAATGTCCCCCTCCCCCCACAGTTAATGCCCCCTCTACCCCCACAGTTAATGTCTTCCTCCCCCTCCACAGTTAATATCCCCCCCAATTACAGTTAAGGTCCCCCTCTCTCCCCACAGTTAAGGTGCCCCTCTCCCCTCCAATCACAGTTAAGGTCCCCTTCTCCCTCTCCCCCCTCCACAATTAAGGTCCCTCTCTCTCCCCCTTCCACAATTAAGGTCTCCCTCTCCCCCCTTCCACAGTTAAGGTCCCCCTCTTCCCCCCTCCCTCCCTCCACAGATCAGGTCCCCCAGGCTCTCCCTGTTCCCCCCTCCCTCCACAATTATGGTTCCCCAGGCTCTCCCTTTCCCCCCTCCCTCCACAGTTATGGTCCCCCGGGTTCTCCCTCTCTCCCCTCTCAAGAAAAATAATAGCTCATTTACTTACTTTCTGCTCCACGATGCTGCAACTCTGCCTCCCAGTCACTGATGCACTGGGAGTGCGGCGCGGGGTGATGACATGACCGAGCCGCGCTCCCAGCCTATCAGAGTCTGGGAGGCAGAGCTGCAGCATTGCGAAGGTAAGAAAATAAAAGGCAGCACGGTCAGTGACGGTGGGGCCCGGACAGTCCAGGGAGTCAGGACAGACGGAGAGGTCTGTCCGGGCCCCCTAGTCTGTCCGGGCCCCTCACAGCAGTACTGGCCGTACCCCCTGATGGCCGCTCTGGATAGCATATAGATAGCTAAAAGATGCGTTTTGGCAGTGTTAGTAGTAAATATTTGTAAACAATATAGTAATGTAATGAAATGTAAAATATATATAAGGGGAGAATATTGACTGGACAGCTATTAATAAATGTGAGAGATGGATTTACCATATTACAAGCAATTAAATACAAACAAAAATACAAAATAGCAAATTAAATTAAATTAAATACAAATATCAGTTGTTTTCACCTTTAAAAATCAAATGAGAATCTCCTTCCCTGTCACTGCCCAATTTGAATTATCAAATACGTAATGCAAATAGACAGTCACAATTTACAATACAGTAGCTACAAATGTTAATTAAATACTATCAGCTACAGGCTCAATACTCTATCACCCAATCAGAAGGGCTAACTAGTGCTGCCATTCTTCCTCATCCTCATTGTGTATTCTTGCACCAGCACTCCTGTACCTGTAATAGATACGACCCCTTATAGGTGGATGTGCATCTGTGTCCAGGTCTACCCAAGTTACATAAACAGGGCCGCCGAGAGGGGGGGGGAGCGGGTACTAATTACCCGGGCCCGGCATGTCAGGGGGCCCGGCCCGGGCCCTTGCGCTGCTGATTTTTTTAAATTTTTTAATTTTTTTTTTCAAAACGTTTTTTTTCCTTTCCTTTTTTTTTTTTTTTTTTGGCGGGGGGGGTGGGGGGGGCTCGGTCGTTGGTGGGGGGAGCAGGCTAGTTTAAAAAAAAAAAAAAACATACTCACCTGATCGCGGAGCCGGCATCCCTCCTCTCTGCTGCTCTGTGCTCTATTCAGACTGTCTGAATGCTGGGTGTGATGTCATCATGTCATGCCCAGCATTCAGTCAGTCTGGAGCAATGGAGCACAGAGCAGCAGAGAAGACCAAGAGAGGAGAAAAGGTAAGTGAAGGGAGGAAAACGAGGGGGGCACAGAGGGGTTAAAAAACGGGGGGGGGGGGCAGCATGACAGAGGGGTTAAAAAATGAGGGGGCACAAAGGGGTTAAAAAACCGGGTGGGCAGCATGACAGAGGGGTTAAAAAATAAGGGGGGGCACAGAGGGGTTAAAAAACGGGGAAGCAGCATGTCAGAGGAGTTAAAAACGGGGAAGCAGCATGTCAGAGGGGTTAAAAAATGAGGGGGAGCACAGAGGGGTTAAAAAATGGGAAAGCAGCATGTCAGAGGGGTTAAAAAATGAGTGGGGGCACAGAGGGGTTAAAAAATGGGAAAGCAGCATGTCAGAGGGGTTAAAAAATTAGGGGGAGCACAGAGGGGTTAAAAAACGGGAAAGCAGCATGTCAAAGGGGTTAAAAACGGGGAAGCAGCATGTCAGAGGGGTTAAAAAATGAGGGGGAGCACAGAGGGGTTAAAAAATGGGAAAGCAGCATGTCAGAGGGGTTAAAAAATGAGTGGGGGCACAGAGGGGTTAAAAAATGGGAAAGCAGCATGTCAGAGGGGTTAAAAATTGAGGGGGGAGCACAGAGGGGTTAAAAAACGGGAAAGCAGCATGTCAGAGGGGTTAAAAAATGAGAGGGGCACAGATGGGTTAAAAAATGGGAAAGCAGCATGTCAGAGGGGTTAAAAATTGAGGGGGGAGCACAGAGGGGTTAAAAAATGGGAAAGCAGCATGACAGAGGGGGTGAAAAAATGAGAGGGGCACAGATGGGTTAAAAAACGGGGCAGTATGGCACAGTGGGGTTAATAAACAGGGGTCAGCATGGCACAGTGGGGTTAAAAAATGGTGGGCAGCATGACACAGTGGGGTTACAAAGGGGGGGGGGAGGCATGGCACAGTGGGATTGAAAAAGGGGGGGAGCAGCATAGTATAGTCTGATGAAGGGGAGCCAGATGAAGGGGGCAAAAACAGCATGGAGGGCACAGTGTGATCATAAGGCATGGCGATGATGAAGGGGCACATTATTGTAATATTGGAGCTGGAGGAAGGCCTAATTATTAATCGTGGGTGCTATTGATTTAACGCTGGGGCTGGCTGTAATTTTCTAAATGTAGCCATTTTTTTTTCAAAATAGGTCCTTCAACATTTCTGGATCCGGACAAGCCACAACTAAAGAAAGCAGCAGCCACAGGTGGAGAAAGTGAGAAGAACAGGTAGGAGAGAGCAGCACAGTGTGTGAAATGTTGTGATTCTAGTAGGGACAATACCAATTTTTGGTGAATGTTGTGTCCAATGTAAGGTGTAGGCCAAGACTGAACTGTTTGTGTACACACTGCATTGTTTGTATACTACCCTGTGGTGGTAGATGTCCTGAAAGTCAGGAGTGCTTAAACATATGTGACGCTCCGGCGAATTGAGAGCCTAGTGGTTTTTATGTTAGCCACGCCCCAATGGCACGTTTGCCACGCCCCCAAATGCATGACCGCACCTCCCAAAATTTTTGCACTGCCGTTTGGCTAGCCACGCCCCTGAATATATGACCATATAGCAAATCTTTACGGCGGCGCAAAAAAATTTTGGGGCTTACTTCACTATGAGGGGGGCCCCATGAATTTGTTGTACCCGGGCCCTGAATTCTTCTTGGCAGCCCTGTACATAAACACACCTTTACTGTACTTGGCTGACCCTTGCCCACCCCATCCCTCCCCTATTCCGCCTCTCCAGCATTTGGAGTCATAAGCGTAAGATGTGACAACATCTGCGCATTTTTTGTGCACAGTATGGAATTACATATTTAACACAAAATTAAACAGCCCAATATGTCTAAAAGTACACTTTATCTGTATAGTCCCCCTCTGTTTTGGTAATCCCGACGCCCATAACGTGATGTTAAATTTTTGTATAACTGATAATAGTGTTATTACACTGTTCATAGAATCAGTTATGTATAAACAGAAATAATACAGTCTGGAGTGTAGATTATAAGGATATGTTGAAGTTATTTTTTCTGTATAAACGAAATAAGAGTGTGTTATCCAATTCTGTCATCATTTATAATAAATGTGGGGCTCTTAAAACTATAGAACAGAAAACTGGGACATCAATGTGACATGATGTTTGCCTCAAAAAGCCCCCCTTTACTATCTAGTGGGTACTAAGTGCTGTAAACAGCCATAAGTGTTCATTCCTATCCATATACTCCAGATGTACTGACAGCCTAAATACAAAGTGAATTCGAGTTAAAGGCTTACAGTGGCAGAAAATTGTAGCTTTCCTGTTAAAGTATTAACACATGGGAGCCCTAACGAGCTCATGCATTGCCCCTATCTTTACTGTAACAGATGTCAGATGAATTAGTAGAACATGTGTTCATATGATCAGTAATTTGGAGAAATGCATCAGATAGCAACAGACATTAAAACCTAGAAAATAATATTTTTCTCAGAACTAATGATATTAATGGTAATATTTCAAAGATGTTAACTCGCTAAAATTGTCATATTTGAAAGGAGAATACAGTTCAACATCAGGACGAAGGGAGATTACTGTATGAGATTATTTTAATCTTTATACCGCAGTAATGCAGCAAGTAAATCTCTAGATTTGTGTACTTAGTGATGCTTTTCCCTTTGGCAAATGTAAACCTCAGGCCTTCATCGTTCTATATTTACACATAGGACATATTTTAAAAATAGAAAACCTGTCACAATACTGCATTGCTGCATAAATATAGCAAAATGTCTGAGATTAGTAATGGGAAATAAAGGAACCCTTCAATATAAATAACCACTGCCATGTATTTTTAATTCTTATGATACATATATTTACATTTAATATGTTTAAGATAGTAAGCACTGAATGGCATTATCTGGTTACTTTAGAATGTAAAAAAATGACTCTACAATACAATTTTAGATTCATTTTAAACATATGGAAAACAGACTAATTAAAATAAATGTTTCTCTAAAAAAACATTATTTTTCTTTTGCTTGAAACATTAAATAGTCGCATAAACTGTTCTTTTGTCTAAATACCTGAGTTGATTGTTAATTTGTAAACTGACAAAATGATGAAAGAAAGATACCCTATACTTCTCTTCCCTTTCACCACAAGCCAATCACAAGTGTTTTCACATCCTGGGCAAATGTGATTGGCTAGCGGTGAAGGAAAGTCTTAGGGAATCTGACACATAGCCTATGCAGCACGGTGGCTAAGTGGTTAGCACTTCTGCCTTACAGCACTGGTGTCATGAGTTCAATTCCCGACCGTGGCCTTATCTGTGAGGAGTTTGTATGTTCTCCCTGTGTTTGCGTGGGTTTCCTCCGGGTGCTCCGGTTTCCTCCCACTCTCCAAAAACATGCTAGTAGGTTAATTGGATGCTAACAAATTGACCCTAGTCTGTGTGTGTGTGTGTGTGTATATTAGGGAATTTAGACTGTAAGCCCCAATGGGGCAGGGACTGATGTGAATGAGTTCTCTGTACAGCGCTGCGGAATTAGTGGCGCTATATAAATAAATGGTGATGATGATGATGATATAGCCTATACATTAGTTGTGCAACTGACACTTATGTTTTATATATATATAATATAAAAGTGTCAATTTATAGGTTATATGTCAGATTCCCCAAGATTCTCCATCACCGTTTGCCAATCGCAATTTTCCAGCATGTGAAGGTACTTGTGATTGGCGTATGTTAACTGTTTCATCATATTACTATCATAAATTCTAATTTTTATAGTATGACCACATCACCTGTCTCAATGCTACGGCCACTGGTGCTCACAATCGCTCGCCGTATATAATGTTGAGTTTAAAATCTTCATATATCTCCAGATATCACTTTTCTTTTTACACTTACAGTTTTCTTTTAGTAAACTACCTCTGAGTGTGATGAATGATGAGTGTGATTGCAGTTAAAACTGCACTGTGCAATCGGATACCTTAGCAATTGTTACTGGAAATCTGTCAACCTTTTTTCGAAGGCTGGTATATATTTGCTCTGTAATTCTGGCAAGATCTAATTTTGTTTTCCTTACAATAAATTGAAAGTACTTCTGGATTTCTGTGTGAAATCTCCAGGTAAGCATTGACTTTTAGACTGCTTGTAAAAAGTAATTGGTTGTTTAATTTTTTACTTCATGAAGCACATATAACAGGTAGTGAATTCAGCTATATCAGCACTGTTGTACATTTATAAACACTAGCTAGACAAAAGTATATGCAATCATTTATGTGCCTTGGGACATATCCAACATCTCTGATTTCCCACATAGATTATAATGGTCTAAAGCAGATGTGTCTTAAAATAAGAACTCATCAAGCCATGAGTGTTATCATTCTGACGGCTTCGTCTTAACTCATCCCTGTAGTGCACACCTGTGGTCAAACATACATCATGTACATTTTGCAGAATAAAGTAGACATCCATAGAAAAGATAACACAATCTTATTTTTATTGTTATTGTGTATTCAATTTATTTAGCCTGAGTGTTTACATTTACAGGAAGAGAATGTATATAAATAAATATGTGTGATGTGCGGGTCCTGTAAATAATCCTAAGTGTTTCATCCAATTAGTAATTTTTAAATTATTTTGCTGATGTTCTATAAGATACTTACAACATTAATATTGTCTTAGGGGTAGATTTACTAAAATCGTGTTTGGTTGTGGTTTGAAACTGCCTAGATTTGATCTTTTAAAAACGCAGCATTTACTATAGGGCGATATGTGGCTGATTGAAAACAGCAAATCTGCCAGTGGTTTAGTCAAAGCCGCCATCAAAACCACCGGAAAAAAACTGTTTTTTTAATACCTGCTTCTGATTGGCTAGATATCTCAAACAAGCTGTTTGAGCTATCTTGCCATTCAGAACTTAAGGAGAGGCACCTTTGACTTAAGTATTATGGGGCAATCATAATTTATTGATCAATGGGAAAAATTAATTTACAGTTATTATTAAAATTATTATTATTACAATATTAAAGGGGCGATATTATTGCATTACATTATGTGGCCAATATGACTATATAATTATATTAAGGGGACAATATTATTTGATTGCTAATGGGGTCAATAATTATTTATGATGCACACATCTGGCACTACATATTGCTCTCATAATATAATTATACAATAATGGTGCCTCCTCTTATGTTCTGAAAGAAATCATAGCTCTAACAGCATGCAGTTCTCGCAAACTTCCAAGACCAAAACCAAAACCAAAACACAAAGTAAATACAGATCCAAAACCAAAACACAGGGGTCAGTGAACATCCCTAATCAATAAATAATGATTGCCCCATCATTTATATGTCAATGGGGCTTCCTTTTATGTTCTAAATGGCAATATAGTTCAAACAGCATGTAGTATGAGCAATCACGCCTCTCACAACCATTCTTGCTGTTTTCCCGGTGGTTTTCCCAGCGGTTTGTCAAACAGCAGCTTAATAAATCAGGTTGTTTGTATTTTGATCATGGTGGTGGTTTGTGAAACTGTTGTTTTCAGACATTTTACTGGCGGTATGGACTTCAGCAAATGCAGTGGTCTTGAATCCACCAGGAAAACCAGTGAAATCCGAACGGTTTAAGCAATCTACCCTTTAGCAAATTTATCCCTTAAACTTAACATTGGTATTTCACATTTGTATGACTGAAGTAGCCTGAATTGCAAAATTGAATTCACTTGGCCCACCAATGGGCACCAATTAATATTGCTGTAATACTTTCCTAAGAAAGTGAATGGAGACTAGCTTTGACATGCTTAAAATTTGCACCACAGTGCATCATGGAAAGTACAAAAACAGCTGTTATCAAGCAGCACTTTGTGCAGCTGATGTAATCTGCCACACATCGCCAGGGCCGGATTAAGGAAATGGAGGTCCCTGGGCTAAGGGGGCCTCCATTCTCCCATGAGGCCCCCCGTGATCCACGCCGCCCCCCCCCCCCCCTCCCCCCCGGTTAGCCGAGCCGCCCCCACCCCCCAAGGCATTGCAGTCCTTCCCCGGCGCTCTGTACACGCTTTACTGAGGAGATCTCATGAGAGTGAGAAGGACTGCGGGAAGGACCGCAGTGAACGCTTTGAGGATTGAATATAAAACCACCAGGGTCAACACTTATTATTTCATGATAGGCGCACCATTTATATTGCACACATATGGCGCTACCTGCAGTATGCTGTTTGAGCAATCTCACCTCTCACAACCACCTCTTTTGTTTTTGCTGTTTTGCTGGTGGTTTGTATGTAGTCAATATTAAAACTCAGGACGGCAATGTTGAATGCTCTTGCAGGATGAAACTGCAGTGTTTGAGCAGTTTAGCAGTGGTTTTGCTTTAAAAACCTTTTGGCATGTGACCTCAAAATCTATACACCCCTGACATCGAAAAATTTAGAAAGATGCAGTTATCTTATTTGATGTCATTTGATAGTTATTTAAGAAGCGCTGTGCCCTTATACCCCACTGTGCATTATAGAAGGGAAAGTCTCCCCAGACTAAGAACATTCAGTAATACAGTTAATGATGTAATTGTTTAATGAAATTTTATTTTTATTATTATTATTATTATTATTATTATTATCTGTGAGAAATGTTAATGATCTATAAAAGTATAATCTGTAAATATAGTAACATCATTGCAAAATGGCATTACTCACTGGGCCAGGGGCAGGCTGGGCCGGGTGGCAGGAGGGCATCTAGTCCACTTTTATGTTACCTTGGGCTGGGTCACTGGGCCACCAGTATTTTTTCCTTAAAAATGTTCATAATAGGCTGCTGAGTCGAGTCTTGCCCCCTGGGTTAAAATTTGCCAGCCTGCCCCTCCACTGGGCAGACAGACGGAAAATGGTGACACATTCTGGAAAGAACTGGGAAAAATGGTGACAGAATGAAGTCAGGAAGAGACTAAAAAATGCTACTAAACAGTTGTAACACTTACAATCTTCACACTTCCATTTTACCACCTCACAGCCTTACAATATTTAGACCCAAAGAAGTTTCTTATGTATTCAGTGTCAAGGTGACATAATACTGAATAATATCAAACATGAGAGCCACGGTCGCCTGTAAAAGAAAAATTTTATATCATGTAGCGACATTATTATTTCAGTATTTTATTAGTTCTGTGCTTGTACATGGTCAAGGATCTTTTCAGCAACTAGTCTCATAATCTACAGTGGAGTATTGTGATGCAGCAAAAATATTGTCCTATTTAAATAGCATTGTCCTTTAACATCATTTGTCAAGTGTTCCTCACAAATTCTCAATGCTTACTTGTACCTAGCACAGAGGAATATATTAATTTGGCTTTAGTTTAATGATATTTTTCCAGAAGTCAGAAAACACTGTAAACAAAACAAATATGCATTGATTAAAATCAGTATTAAAAATGTATTGAATATTATCACTAGACAAATACACGTTTTGGAGTTGCATTTCGACCTGTACACAAATGTACATACATGTACATACAATGTGATTTGCAAATATTACACACAAACGTGATTATGGTTTTATATGTATTAGAATATGGCCACATCAAGATACATTTAAAGCACATCAAGATACACAGTATCAAGATAATAGTCATTATCGTCATCATCAGTCATTGATGATTATGATTGTGAAACCCATCTGGTCTTGTGTTGTGTGGTCAGTTACTTGGGGTGCACTATTGTTGTGTGTTACACCACTCGCTGTCACTCTCCTCTTCTGCTATGATGATGTCACTGCTGTGGCATCCGCAACCAGGGGTTCTCCTGAATACTCAGGAGTTTAAACGCGAGTGTGGTATGGAGTAGCCACTACTAGCAATGCAGTGTAATCTAAGAAATATTGGGTGTCAGGCTATAACCAGTCAGAATGAAGACATTCTTGATTGGTTACTCCATAAGGAGCAAGTTGTTGTCTTTTCCGTTTCTTTATTTTTTTGACCATTGCCATAGAAGAAAGAAGAAAGAAGAAAGAAGATGGAAACAAAGAAAAAACATCCCTGAAAATTTAGAAGCATAACAAAGTAGACAAAGAGGTACTGGTGGGTATTTATTTAAATAAAATATAAAGGCTTTTAATACGGTATTGGTTTTCTTTTTATTTAGTATCTTATTATTTAGCATTACTGGTCTCAGTGGGCCCTATATGCCAAGTATGCTGAAGCTTATAGTCATCCAAGTGACAGCATATCCAAGCAGTTTATGGCTGCCATGGCTTGTGGAGCCCAGTGGTACCACATACTAAAATAATATTTTTTTTTACTTTTTACAGTAATTACCCCAACACTCACTGCCCAGGGTTGTTGGAATGAGCCCCAATACTATCAGCACAGGATTATTTTTTCAAAATGTCTTTTGCAGGCCCAATTTCACTATGAAATTCAGCCCTGTGTTGGACAGGCTGATTCTGTTTCCCACTATGGCAGGGGGACCACATGGTGCAGAATTTCTTGTTATAGTGGGAACATCCCAGCATGTCACAGCCTGGTGCTGGTTGCAGCTTTGTGGAGTGGCTATAAGTGCTGGTGTTTTTTTTTTAAAAAAAAATATTTTACTTTTTTCTTTACAATGCAAAGATCCATTCTGATGATCTTTGCACAAGCTCTCCAGCATCCCCAAGAGACACACTTCTTAGATCTGTGTATGCATTCACGTCTAACTGAGTTATATTTACATGAACATACAGGTGTAAAGAGATGCAAGTCAAAGATATGCAAAAAATGGGTTGGGTTCATTATACCTGTGCTTGGAAAGTCGACACCCAGTATAACGACCAAATAATTCCGATCGCAGTATTTCCAATATATAAAAAATGCCTACTTACTATAATGAAGACACAGCAGATGACCATTAAGGCGGCACTTGAAATTGAGGTCAGTTCTAATGCAGACAGTGTTATTGCAATGACAGGACCTTAACCCTAGCCCCTGACTCTAACCCTAACCCCTTACCCTAACCCTTGAATTTGTTTCTTAAGGCAGCGGTTTCTGGCATTGCCACTTTAAAAACAAATGTATCGGTGTCTGCATTAGAAGAGACATCAATTTCTACTATCGGAATGTATACCAGCCATGGGAAAGTGTTATCGGTCATCTGCTGTGTCTTCATTATAGTAAGTAGCCATTTTTTATATATTGGAAATAATGCTATTGGAATGATTTGGTAGTTTTACCGGATGCTGGCTTTCCAAGCAGGTATAACCGGTATAACGACTACCACCACAAAAAAATATATACAGACATGTACATGCACATTTATGGTATGCATTAAATATACGAAAATGTGTTATTTAGGCAAAAAAATGAAGATACGTGCATCCACAATGCAATCACATGCCCCCTTCAGACTGGAGGCAAAGCTGGTCCAATGTACATTTTTTACAGACACATAGGTTTGAATAATGAATAGAAATAAGTACTGTCTTTAGTTCACCTCTACAATGTAATCTTGGGACTTTTTTCAATCTGGGCCTGACTCCAGCCACTTAAAAATCTTTATGCATGCTCATGTGAATAGTGTATTTGTTACAAAAATTAATTTCAATGAATCCTTAATTTCCTTAAATATTTCTGTAGTCATTTCAATTTGGGACGGTGTTTCCTTGACAGTTGCTTCCCATAAGTTGACTGGCAGTGGACGGTGAGGTGCCCCAACACAAAACTTCTCTTCTTCCAGGAGAGTTGCTTTGAATGCTGCAGAGCAGCTTGGTGGATAGTTGCTGGGGAATCATGTGAGCTAACTACAACCAAATTTGGCTGCAGGGGATTTACTTCTAAAGAGTGTTTTGATTGCCTGCAAGCTTATAATGCAGACAGCTCAAGTTCTAAGTTTTTAGTTACAGGTACAGGTTCTTAGAACTGCGTGCTGCAAGTTTTTCTTGTCTCCTGGTTACCCTGATCCCTGCTTGTTCCTGATTCTGACAGTCTGGACTGCTGCCTGCCTGACCTATTGGTTGGATGCTGAATATTTTCTGTATTACCACCTGCCCTTACTTTTTCCCTGCACACAGACCGTTCTCTGCATTGCCACCTTCCCTTTCCCTTTTCCTGGACACAGATTAGATTCTGAATTGCTGTTTACCTGACCTCTGCCTGTAATCTGAACCTTGTCCGGTCTATCCCTGGGCAGTATGTGCATCTTGTTTCTCTTGTGTGGACAATTCTCTCTGTATTTTTTGCATGTGAACTCAAATTTTCCTTATATAGAGAAACGCGAGTCACCGGGAGTTCCATGTCTTCTCTCAGTCTACCCCCTCTCCCCTTACCACCCTCTCCCTCTCTTCTTTATTACATTACAGAAATAAAACCTTACACTCCGATATATCACTCAATGGTTTTATATTTATTACCTTGATACAGTTCAGGCCATCTAAATGAACAAGTATTTTATTTGTCTTCTTGTTACACTTTTTGTATGTTCTTCTGTGTAATGGCTCGGGCTGTCATACAGCCCCTTCCAGACATATACACTGTCAACTATTCTGGCCTACTTAGGCTCTCTACGCTGTATGTATACATTGTGTGTTGGTACTTTATAAATAAAGTTATTAAACAAAAATTGTGTCTCCAATATCTCTGGTGCCTGCTTCTATTTCAGATTAAGACTTTAGTACTGCTTACATAGGACTTGTGGGAATCTGAGAACTTTTGAGCAATTCCAGGAAAAGCTGCTATAGATGAAAATCTCAACTAGCCAAGTTCTAGATGTTTATACTGGGAATTCAGCATCTGCAAGTGCCCGCTTACCCATGAACAATTGTAGTTTACTATGAGTACAAGTCAAATACAAATCGAATGAGACTTGGAAGAGTAACTGGGCAAACTGACCTTATTCGTTATGGCAGTTTGTTGGATAACATTAAGATTCTAGAGTCCAGGACATGAAGTTCTATGTTAAACATTGGGGGTCCTATAGCAAGGTCATCTATTCTGACTTCTGTGGTTCTGGGGAATCATTTCAGTGCAGTCTAAGCTGGCGGTGCTGTTTATCAGTGTATGTGTGCCACATAGGTGGTTATGATGTACATTGTGGGCCTCATCAGCGCACATTTTTTATGCTGCTGGTCAAAGTGGAGATTAAGTATTTCTTGTTCTTTTTCTACCTTTCTAATGTTTTAAGTCTACCCCATGTCAACATTTGTTAAACTGGCAAATCGTAGTATTGTAGTTGCACTAAAGCAAGTCAATGTTATGGTGTCACATCTATTTTTACATTAGCTTCTCTGTGGAAGGGAGGTGGAATGAATGTGACTGGTTAAAATCAGTCACTTTGGACGAAACTGCTGTGTATACTACTGGAAATAACTACTTTGTGGTCAGTGTTACAGCGCCCTTTGCAGGAGGCTGAAAACGGAAAAACAAATGAGAGGCTGCAATCACAAACATTTCATGTTCTGATTGGTCCTTCCTCTCACACAACTTTTAAAGGGGTCTATCATTCCTTGTGCACAACTCTATACTCTGCAATCTACAAAATAAGAACACTGGGATTTTTAAATTAGTATCTACTTATTTATAGCTGATATCTAATATTGATTTGAAAACATCAAATTAACATATTAATTTCCAAAAATACAAGTACTCCTAGTTGTGTGAATGATATTGTACTCTCAAATCATCTTCCTAAAAAAACACTACTTGCAACAGATGAATTTCTGTTCAAAATCGTGATACTCTATATATGAATCATGTAAGCTATATAACTCCTTGGGCTAGATTTACTAAGCTGCGGGTTTGAAAAAGTGGGGATGTTGCCTATAGCAACCAATCAGATTCTAGCTGTCATTTTGTAGAAAGCACTAAATAAATGAAAGATAGAATCAAATTGGTTGCTATAGGCAACATCCCCACTTTTTCAAACCCGCAGCTTAGTAAATCTAGCCCCTTGTGTCATTGTTTAGGCACATTGATTATTATTATACTTGGCCTTAGTATTGTAGAGGAGGGATAAAAGTGACCTCAATCCCATTGTCATCGTCATAATCGTTTATTTGTAAAGGTCAGAAAATGGGATCACTGGGTTGTCAAAGGTGCCAAAGCAGGGTTAGGATTTTTACCTAATACCCCTGAAGCCACTATAGGCCCCACGCTGAACACGTAGGTGGTGGATCACATTGCAGTAGTACAAATTAACTAAATAACTTAAATAAATAATATCTTTTTACCTGCTTCTCCCTATTCATGCATTGACAACTACTCTGTGATGTGTGCATCCCGGCACATCTCTTATTGCAGCAAATAAACTAGTGACATCACAGAGCAGAAAGAAATTTAATTTTATTAATTACTTTTTTAATGCTCCTTAAGAGTTGATATTGGTGATTTAAAACTAACACTATTACGGAATGAAGGAGATTATGCTATTATTACATGATGTGAATCGGTAGCATATAAAGAGTGAGATAAGTTTAAAGCATGACACATCCAGTGTCATATCAAGGCTTGTAAGTAGTGTCAGCCCTGTGATGTCCTTCTTACTAACATGTGATATAGACTGAATAGCTACACAATGGCTACATTGGGTTACAATAATACAATAGTGCACTTACTGTCACACTTCAAAGTAAGAAAGTAACAGCTATGGAGCCTATGATGTAATAAAGAATATAGGTGTTGAGATGAATGGAAACTGGTTGCAAGCAATACTGCAGATACAGGAGGATTGTTTAGATGAAGAGGGATCCAGAGTAGTAATGTGAAGCCCAAGAGCACAGGAGAACCAGGCGACAAACCAAAGGGGAATGCAACAATGACCAGCACAGGAGAGGGAGAGAGGCAGGTATAAGTAGGGAACACCCAGGTGCAGGAGATAATTAGTCCAAAAGGTTAACCCCTAGTAGTGAGAAGAATAAAGCATAATTGCAGCACCTCTGAAACACTGGAGATTCCTGGTTAATTTTGCAGCTTGTGCAGGTGTTCAACCCTGCCTTGTACCTGGTGAGTTATTTTCTCTATGGAGTCTTGTGTCATCTGCTTTTATTTCTGTCTGTGTCTTGCTTAACCTGCTTTCCTGTTCATGTGTGTGTTTTTACCCATTGTTGCTGTTATCATTCCTTTTTTTCTTCTCTGGCCCTGTCACTTTCTGGTTGCCTGCTTGAGTTCTAGCTTACCTCATGTGGTACCACATCCTAAGGGAAGCCCCAAAGGGAAAGAACACCCTATCTCTCTGGCCCTGTTGCTATCAGTTTGTCTGCTGGAGTTATGGAATAATTCATGTCTTACCAAGTCCTGAAGGAATACCAAGGGGAAAGACGGTTACTAAAGGCAAAAAACTACACTGTGACTGGGAAACTGGTTTGGGTTGGATGACATTCTTGTGTCTTTCTAGCTTCTATCTTGTCTGTTATCGTTTATTGTCTCTGTGTCCCATCAATCTGTCTCTTTTGACTCTGGTATTGACACCGGCCTCCCCTTTTTAATCAATATTCAGTTACAGTATATCTCTGCCTACTAGAGCCTTTGACCCTAACTTGTTTAACCATTCTCCGGTTTATTACTTTCATTTGTTTATTTCAGTTTAATATAATATTTGTAATAAGATTTTCTTGAATAAACTACCAACCTGTTGTTGTGAGCAAAAATCAGCTTACATTTAGGTAGATAGGTCACAATTAACCTAGCACTATCTACAATATGCAGCTAAATTTGGCACCCCTTGTAGGTGCCACAATCTTGACTCGCAGGCAGAGGAGCGCTGGCAGACTTTAGCCTGGGAGGCAAGCACACAGCACTGGCCCATAAGTAGCGACCAATCGTTAAAGGGTCGTTTTGGTACAATATATATTTAGCTATATATAAAGAGGCTATTTTAGTGTTGCTTAAAGCATATATATATTTTTATGCCCAGGCCCAGAGCTGGATAAAGGCTCTGGGGGCCTTGACACTTTAGACAGGGTAACCCCCTATGATGTAGCATGGTTATCATTTCCGACAAATACACAGGCAATACTGTGTGCACTACTGTTAGGTGCACAAAGATCTGCCTTCACGAGCAGTACACAGTGAAGCAGGGCATACCTCCCAACTGTCCTAAGCGAAACAGTCACCTAAAATCTGAACTGTCCCACCAGATTCAGGACAGTTGGCAGACTGTCCTGCTCTCTCCTACCTGTTCTTGTCACTGTCACCACCTGTGGCTGCTGGTTACTTTAGCTCATTTTCTGGTTGTCTGGATACTGGAATATTGAAGGCCCTATTTGGAAAAATGGGTACATAAAATTTAGAAAAATCCAACCAGTCTTAGTGTTAAATTTATAGCATCCACGTTTTGTAACTAGGCCTCCCTCCAGCCACAACATTAAAATAATATTCACATTTGCTAAATAGATCTCTTTCCCTCCAACCAAACCTGACATTAGATAGCAAACACATTTAATATATAAACCTATTTCCCTCCCTCCAAACAGCCTCAGCAATAATTTAAATAGTATTTACATTTAACAAATATTACCATTTCCCACAACAATCACAGGCATTAAAAAATAAATAATCACATTTAATAAACAGACCTCATTTTCCACAAACAGCCTACAATCAATAAATAGCTCCCAAACCACTCCAGCATTAAATTAAAGGTCTAAATACCCCATTATAAATTCAAAGGCAGCACTAATAAATTAAATTGCCCCACCATCACCGCATAAATGATATAGTACCCAATAATTAGCCCCCACCTGCACTCCACAATTAAATTAAAAGCCTACCTCCCACATTACATTCATTCACTGCAACACACTACAATCATTTACTGCCCCCCCCCCACACACACACACTGTGTCAGACGCCGTCTCCGTGCTATGTCTGCTGCACAGAGACGGACGTCTGCTTCTGTGACAGAGCGCTCGGTTGCCAGGCAACCGGGCGTACTTCCGGGTCAGCGGTCGCGCGTTCCATTGCTAGGCAACGGAACGCTTTCCAGTAACTCCGGCGGTGGTGTTTAGTGCCAATGATTGGACTACAGCTGTATAAAAGCCTCACTCTGGCACATGGAGAGTGCCAGAGTATTAGGTCTCATGCTAGCTCCAGCGTTCCTGTGTACCATTTCCAGCGCTTCCTGTGTATTACCCGGCTTGTTACTTACTACTCCTGTTCTGTGCTCCCTGTGAACTTGACTTCGGCTTGATATTTGATTCTTCCTCCTGTGCTTCTGACCTCGACCCGGCTACCCTGACTACGGCTTTGAACTTTCCCTTGGACATCTCCTGAATTCACGGTTTGGACCCGGCCTGTACGACACCGCTTTCATCTACTGCTTCACTGATTACTCCCTTGGAGGACCGCGACCAGCGTGATCCCGCAGCCAAGACCACACTTCCTTGCGGGGGTCCCTGGTGAAGACCAGGAACACGTTAGACTCCGCGCCTCTTTGGTAAGTAGTGCAAAAACCAGTAAGCGAGTACCCTAATCTGTGACAGTATACTCTGGCCATGACGTCAGATGGAAAAGGTGAACCTACAACTCGGGATCTCATTATCCACCTGGGTCGCTGAGTGGAACAGCAGGAGGCAGACCAGGCTCGTTTACTCCACTGTGTGCAGGAAATTGTATCTCGCCTGGACTCTCTACGGGCGGAACAAACTCCTCCTACTGAACCATCTGCGGCTCCTTCTCGCTCTGCGGTGGTTCCCGTAGCTCCTGCTGCCCCTCCAGCTGCCACTACTGGACTGAGAATACCTTCTCCAGATAAGTTTGATAGAGATCCAAAAAGATGTAGAGGGTTCCTTAACCAGTGTGCCATTCACTTTGAGTGTAACTCTTCAACATTCTCCTCGGAACGTAACAAGGTAGCCTTCATAATTTCGCTACTTAGTGGGCAAGCCCTGGCCTGGGCCTCCCCGTTATGGGAGCACAATTACCCTTTGCTGGAGGACTCCGCGGCTTTTATTGACATGTTCCGGAAGGTTTTCGACGAAGCGGGCCGAGTCTCATCTGCTGCATCTAGCCTCTTAACCCTGCGACAAGGTTCTATGTCTGTCGGGCAGTATGCCAAACAATTTCGGACCCTCTCTTCTGAGCTTCGATGGAACAATGAAGCCCTCATTGCTTCCTTCTGGCAGGGTCTTACCGACCGAATCAAGGACGAACTGGCTACCAGAGAACTCCCCTCGGAGTTGGACTCCCTCATTTCATTATGTATCACGATCGATCTTCGTTTCAGAGAGAGAATTTCAGAAAGATCCTCTACAAGAGGCACTCCCCGTTTGGCTCCCCAATTTCAAAATCCCATATCTTCCACAGAAGAACCTAAGCAGCTTGGCCGCTCTAGGCTAATGTCTGAAGAACGCGAGAGACGGTTCAAGCAGAGATTATGTCTATATTGTGGGGGGTTTGGTCATGTTCTTAGTCTCTGTCCCAAGAGACCAGGAAACGCCTCCTCCTAGACGGTAAGAGGGAGGCCGCCTTAGGAGTTACTGTTTCCACTCCCTACTCCACCTCCAATCTCGAGTTTCTCATGCCTGTCCAGCTTTTGACCACTAAAGGACCCCAACGAACCTCTGCCTTCGTGGACTCCGGTGCCGCAGGAAATTTTATCTCGGCCTCTCTTGCTTCACAGCTCCAATTGACCATCCAAGATCTGCCTCAACCGCTTACCCTCACTGCCGTGGATGGTAACCGTGTCAGCAACGGTGTCATCTCCAGCATCACGAGTGCGGTTCAATTGTTGGTAGGAGCCTTACATCAAGAGTGGATCCAATTCCTAGTGTTACCACAGTCAATTAACCCACTGATACTGGGTCTTCCTTGGCTCCGGAACTATTCTCCTCAATTTGACTGGGTTCGTGCGGAGGTTATTTCCTGGGGCCCTCAGTGTCATAAGCAATGTATCTCCTCACCACGCTTTCAAGTCTGTCATACTCAGACGAATTTTAAAACCTGTACATTACCTTCGGTCTATCTAGCCTTTAAGGACGTCTTCTCCAAGCAAAGATCAGAGATTCTTCCACCCCATCGTCCGTGGGACTGTCCGATTGAATGATTTCCGGGAAAACAGATTCCTCATGGTAGGACCTATCTCCTGTCCTTACCAGAGACCCAAGCTATGTCACAATACATATCTGAGAACCTAGCCCGAGGGTTCATTAGAAAATCATCTTTTCCAGCCGGAGCAGGATTCTTCTTTGTCAAAAAAAAAAGACGGATCCTTACGCCCTTGTATTGATTATCGGAAACTAAATAAAATTACTATTAAGAACCGTTATCCATTACCCCTTATTATGGACCTTTTCGACAAGATTAGTGGAGCCCGCATCTTTACCAAACTAGATCTCAGAGGGGCATATAATTTAGTACGGATCCGTCAAGGAGACGAGTGGAAAACAGCGTTTAACACGTGGGACGGACATTTCGAATATCTGGTTATGCCGCTCGGGCTTAGTAACGCCTCAGCAGTATTCCAATCCTTCGTTAATGAGATCTTCCAAGACTGTTTATATCACTTCGTCGTTGTCTATTTGGACGACATCCTAATCTTTTCCCAAGACATTGCCTCCCATCGACACCACGTTAAGGAAGTCTTACTCCGATTACGAGCTAACCAACTCTTCTGCAAATTAGAGAAGTGTATCTTTGAAGTGGAACAAATTTTGAAGGTTCACATCATCCAGTAACAGTTCTTACCGATCATAAGAACCTGCTTTATATCAGCGAGGCTCGATGCCTCAATCCACGCCAAGCTCGATGGGCATCGTTCTTCGTACGCTTTAACATCATCTTGACCTACCACCCAGGATCCAAGAACATCCGAGCTGATGCTCTATCTCGATCTTTTGACAACACGGATCTCTGTACTCCCCTGGAACCCCTACCCATTCTAAATCTGACCAGGGTTATCGCCCTTACCAAAACCACGGCCAAGACACCCCCGAGTGGCTGTTCCTTTTTGGAGCCTAAATTACGAATCAAAGCTCTCAGGTGGGCACATTCCTCCAAATTTGCAGGACACGCCGGTGTTAAGAAAACTTATGAATTCCTTCGTCGGAGATATTGGTGGCCGACACTACATTCAGATGTACGAAGTTTTGTGGCTTCTTGTGATACATGTGCCTGTTGTAAGAACCCCAGAATGGCCCCTTCTGGGCTCCTTCAACCACTTCCCATTCCAGATTTTCCTTGGCAAAGCATATCCATGGATTTCATCACGGATCATCCCCCCAGCAATGAATGCACCACTATTTGGGTTGTTGTGGACAGATTTTCTAAAATGGCCCACTTTGTACCTTTGTCCGCTCTACCATCTGTTTCTCAGTTAGCTTCTATCTTCATTAAAGAAATATTTAGACTTCATGGATGTCCTCGTGAGATCATCTCTGACTGTGGAGTGCAATTCGTTTCCAAATTCTGGAGGGCCTTTTGTAAAATACTTGGGTCTGACCTCAAGTTCTCATCAGGTTATCATCCTCAAACCAATGGTCAAACGGAGCAGGTTAACCAAGATCTCGAAGTCTTCTTACTATGTTTTTCTTCAGATAACCAAGCAGAATGGGCTAATCTCTTACCGTGGGCGGAGTTTTCTCCCAATATTCATCATCACGAGTCTACTGGTGCCTCTCCATTTTTTATTGTTTATGGTTCCCAACCCACCCTCCTAGATTTTTCCAGCCAAGGTTCCTCGTCAGTTCCCGCAGTGGAGGATGTCATGTGGAACCTTTCTCAGATTTGGTCTAATACGAAAACTAGACTCCAAGAGACTTCCCAACGCTATAAGCAAGCAGCAGACCGCCATCGGAGACTGGTCCCTCTCTTACAGGCTCACGACAAAGTATGGTTATCCACACGTAACCTTAAGTTAAGAGTACCTTCTCAAAAATTGGCTCCCCATTATATTGGGCCCTTTTCCATAACACATGTGATCAATGCAGTAACCTACAGACTCCGGTTACCTCCTTCCCTGAAGATCCACAATGTCTTTCATGTCTCTCTTCTCAAACCACTTGTACTCAATAAATTTCATCAGTCTCCTCATCGTCCAGCTCCTGTACGTACTACGGAAGGTGAAGAATTTGAAGTAAGTCGCATCCTGGATTCCCGTATCCTCCATGGACGACACCAATTCTTAGTACATTGGAAAGGCTTTGGGCCAGAAGAGAGATCATGGGTGCAAAGAGAAGATCTCCACGCCCCACGGCTATTAAAACAGTTCCTCGAACAAAGATCTATCCAACAAAGTAGGGGAGGAGGTACTGTCAGACGCCGTCTCCGTGCTATGTCTGCCGCACAGAGACGGACGTCTGCTTCTGTGACAGAGCGCTCGGTTGCCAGGCAACCGGGCATACTTCCGGGTCAGCGGTCGCGCGTTCCGTTGCTAGGCAAAGGAATGCTTTCCAGTAACTCCGGCGGTGGTGTTTAGCGTCACCACCGCCAATGATTGGACTACAGCTGTATAAAAGCCTCACTCTGGCACATGGAGAGTGCCAGAGTATTAGGTCTCATCCTAGCTCCAGCATTCTTGTGTACCGTTTCCAGCGCTTCCTGTGTATTACCCGGCTTGTTACTTACTACTCCTGTTCTGTGCTCCCTGTGAACTTGACTTTGGCTTGATATTTGATTCTTCCTCCTATGCTTCTGACCTCGACCTGGCTACCTTGACTACGGCTTTGAACTTTCCCTTGGACATCTCCCGAATTCACGGTTTGGACCCGGCCTGTACGACACCGCTTTCATCTACTGCTTCACTGATTACTCCCTTGGAGGGCCGCGACCTGCGTGTTCCTGCAGCCAAGACCACACTTCCTTGCGGGGGTCCCTGGTGAAGACCAGGAACACGTTAGACTCTGCGCCTCTTTGGTGAGTAGTTCAAAAACCAGTAAGTGAATACCCTAATCTGTGACACACTGCATTCATTTACTGGTCCTCCCACACACACACACACTGCATTCATTTACTGGCCCACACACAATATATTGGTCCCTTACTCACACACAATATATTGGCCCTTCAATCAAACACATTATATTGGCCCCTCACTCACACACAATATATTGGCCCCTCACTCACACACAATATATTGGCCCCTCACACACACACGCACACACAAACACAAACACACACAATATACTGGCCCCATACTCATATATATACAATATTCTGCCACACACACACACACACACACAATCACATACAATATGCTGCCACACACACAATCACATACCATATCCTGCCACACACACAATCACATGCAATATGCTGCCACATACACAAACACATACAATATGCTGAATAGCATATAATGGGTGTCCTTCCTGCGCTCCTATATGATGGGGGAGGGGATGGGGAATGCAGCCCAATTCTCTTGGAAATACCCACTAGATTTCCAAAAATATAAACAATAACACAGAAAATTGGAATAAGGCGCAAATGGGACGGTAATGGAATAAACAGGTTTTCTGAGTATCGCAACACAAATAGATGTACATCAATAACAATAAATAAAAAATGAAGAATAAAATAAAACGTTCATAATCACAATGTAATGCGATAACAATCCCAGTACATATTGATTCTGAATCTAGTTCCAAATGGGCAATCGAAATGCGCTCTCATACGTTTTTCCAAGATTCACCATACAGTTCATATAGATATGACACTTAGACACGTCTAAGTTCCTGCTGCTACACCAGAGTGTGATCGTGTCTCTGTAACTTTTTCCGGGTTCAGTTGTCCCAGTTACCCATTTTTCTGTGTTATTACATACAATATGCTGCCACACACACACAATGACATACAATATTCTGCCACACACACAATCACATACAATATGCTGCCACACACAATCACATACAATATGCTGCCACACACACAATCACATACAATATGCTGCCTCACACACACAATCACATACAATATGCTGCCACACACAATCACATACAATATGCTGCCACACACACAATCACATACAATATGCTGCCTCACACACACACAATCACATACAATATGCTGCCTCACACACACAATCACATACAATATGCTGCCTCACACACACACAATCACATACAATATGCTGCCTCACACACACAATCACATACAATATGCTGCCACACACAATCACATACAATATGCTGCCACACACACAATCACATACAATATGCTGCCTCACACACACACAATCACATACAATATGCTGCCTCACACACACAATCACATACAATATGCTGCCTCACACACACACAATTGCATACAATATGCTGCCTCACACACACACAATCACATACAATATGCTGCCTCACACACACACAATCACATACAATATGCTGCCTCACACACACACAATCACATACAATATGCTGCCTCACACACACACAATCACATACAATATGCTGCCTCACACACACACAATCACATACAATATGCTGCCTCACACACACACAATCACATACAATATGCTGCCTCACACACACACAATCACATACAATATGCTGCCTCACACACACACAATCACATACAAATATGCTGCCACACACACACACAATCACATACAATATGCTGACTGACACACTCACTCACTCCCACCCCCACACCTACCTTGTTCTATCCGCACTGCGCGCTCTGCAGTCTTCCTCTGACATGGGACGGCACCTATTACGTGGTGCGCGTCCCATGTGACAGCAAATGACCAAACCATTAGGTGAAGTGAGGGCGATCAGTCGTTGGATTTGCAGGCCAAGGAGAAGGTTGCTGGTCACGGAGGAGGGGCCAGCCAACAACTAAGTGAAATTAGCCATCGGGCCGGCCCAAAAAAAATTGGGGTCTGGCCTGGGGGGCATGTGCCCCCCTGCTCCCTGGCCCAGCCCGCCCCTTCTCACAGGTCAATTAATTTCTTGTTAAAACAGACATAACTGTACAGAGATAGGGACATGCTATCACTAAAAAACATACATATTAAGTAAAATTACTTGTATTGTATTTATCTAAGTGACATAAACTCGTTTATCACTCCACCTAATTAAACATTGCAAGTAAAAACTGTCTAACTTAAATAAAAGGAAAGTTAATATAAGGCTTCCATTAACAAGAAAACTCAATTTTACACAACATTTTAGTAAAACCATGTTATTTGGAATTACTTTTGCTGATAACAAAATGTTTTCATACACTAATAAAACAGATGAAAATAAACAAGTACATAACACTTCTTGCATTTTTTATGGAACGTGTGCTGCTTGAAATCATTTTTAAGATATTCTTGAGTAGTGAGACCTTTAGGATTTGGAAAATATACTTATACAGCTGACAACACCTGGAACAGCAATCTCCCAAAAGAAAGATGGTTTTATTGAATTACTAACTCTACCTAGCCAACATTAGTATAGCAATTTATATAGGTAATTTAAATTTCCATAGCCATTAAAACTTTTTTTGTACTTTGTTTGCTGCTCATTAAACCTTCATTTGCAATGTGCAGCTTTCCTTAATTTAAAATTCATCTGGTAATTATTCACTCATTTATTTAAAATTGATTTATCGTCTTAACAGTGATTAATATTCCTAACCTGGAAAATATTGATTGATTTAAAGTTAAGATAGAAGTCACTTTCAACCAGGAGCAGTGCCTTACAAAATGTAAAACTATTAAGATAACAAAATACTAAAAATAGGTAAAATATACATTCGTATCAAGTTTATTTTTCAGGGTCAATGAGTTTATGAATTTCTGATTGCTAGTTCCATACAGCCTTTCGTTAGTATGTAGGACGAAATCTAATTACACATCAATCATTTGTGCTGAGGAAAATTTGCTAAATCTAATTTTATGATGAAATCTAATTAATTTGCTGCTAAAATTTTTAACACATGCATAAAAGTTTAGAAGCTGTTTTGTTGTCTTAAGTATTCGAGGGCTAGCTGATAAACATAATCAATTTTATTTGTAAATTTATAGCACCGATGTATCATGATGTTTACATTCTATAACATGTTTGGAAGAGGAAAGAAGGTTTTAAGATATAAATATATTTTAAATATTAGGGTATTTAATAATAATGCAAGTATCACAGTTCAGCAATTCAGTTAATTTAACTAAAACTTAGATCCATTGTGCTTTTACTTTGTTTTAAGTCTTGTTTCAATTTTTACAAAAAACATTCCATGATTGTGAAGGCTTTGAAATCAATACTCTATAATATTAATAATTTTCATTCCCATTGAGGATGGCTATTTAGTTGTGTGTAAATAAGTGCAATAAATGCACATACAGAGAAAACATTAGTTAAAGACATCTGCAAAATAAAATAGATTATTGATAAAGTATGGATTTTTCCATATTGAATCGAGTACTCTCTCTGGAATTACTTTCATGCACTATACCGATTTATAGACTAAATGATAGTGCCCTAAAATATAAAGCACTATAAGGTTGATTTAACATTAACTTTGCCCGAATGCCCTTATTAAGATGTATCTTAACTAATAAATAAAGACACTTGACACTTGTTTGGCAAAGAACAGTCTCAACATTTTCCTGATAAAAAATAAAAGTTGTGGCAAATAAAAAGCATGATCATGATCAGCTACCAGCCATTCCAGCCAAAACAGTGGCAATAAAAAAAAGAACTCAGGCACTTTTAGACAGTGGAACCCCACTCTGCCTTGTTTGCCTCAGTAGCTGTAACCACCCTGAAAAGGCAGTGCCCCATAACTCCCCAAAGGGGAGTGTTACTAATGATGAACTTCCCTTTTAAGGGAGAGAGCTCTTCTGCCATCCGAATGGCCGATTATTAGCTGCTTTTCTGTCACCAAGATCCTTCAACCATTAAATAACAGTTCAACAAGACGATTAAATGAAGGGACTGGGTGGGCGAGTTAATGTGAGGCAAGAGAGAAATGTCTATTCTTATGAAACCTCCCAAGGTCAGGCCATCTCCCAAAACCCTTACTAACTGGCTGGCTAACTATAACTAACAGACCTAGTAAGATTAACCCTTGCGAGACTCAACTTTTTCTTCTTCAGCTCAAACTGAGAGCTTATATGCCCTCGGATCAATTCCTGTCACCTGTTATCCAAACCTATATATCTAAAACAACATATACAGTACGCTATACCCTAATATCTATCATATATGTTATACCTCAATGCACCTGGTCAGGGGAGGGGTGGTAAACCTCACGGTTAGGGTTATCTGACCTTTTATTGAGTTATCTAAACAATAATGCACAGTAGTAATAGTTTAAGACAATAAGATAATATATGAATACAAATTACATAAGCAAGCTCAATGCAACAAAATATGAATAAAAGCAATGTTATTGAAGCACTTTAAATTACTCTTAAGGAACAAATATTTTTGGCTCTGAATTGACAGGCAGCTGGGGCACGCGTGACTGCAATCACATGATCACAGTCGTCTATGCTGGTGTGGGGTTGTGCGCTTTTCCTC
Organism: Mixophyes fleayi; assembly: GCF_038048845.1. Classification (NCBI taxonomy): domain Eukaryota; kingdom Metazoa; phylum Chordata; class Amphibia; order Anura; family Limnodynastidae; genus Mixophyes; species Mixophyes fleayi. Next base: position 54,972,834 of record NC_134402.1, read on the forward strand.
TTTCTCTGATTGGCTACCAGGAGTTGATAAGGCAGAGAAGGCTTAGCCTTCCTGCTGATTATAGTGTATTTGCCCAGCAATTTGCTGACTAGCTCCTTCTTATGAGAATCACTATCTGACTACCTGTGGCTGACTATTGGCTTGTTACCTGGACCTTGCTTATTTGCTGATTTCCCTGACCTCTTGGCTTGTTCTCTGGATTCACCCTCATCTGCTTGGGCAGCACGGTGTCTTAGTGGTTACACTTCTGTCTCACAGCACTGGGGTCATGAGTTCAATTCCCGACCACTGCCTTATCTGTGTGGAGTTTGTATGTTCTCCCCGTGTTTGCGTTGGTTTCCTCTGGGTGCTCGGGTTTCCTCCCTCACTCCAAAAACATACCGGTAGGTTAATTGGCTGCTATTAAATTGTCCTTAGTCTCTCTTGGTCTGTGTGTGTGTATGTTAGGGGATTTAGATTGTAAGCTCCAAAGGGGACGGGACTGATGTGAATGAGTTCTCTGTACAGCGCTGTGGAATTAGTGGTACTATATAAATAAATTGATGATGACCTGTTACCAGCCCTGACCATATGTCCTGTTCCTGCGACCCTCCTTACTTGCCTTTGACCCTCGACCTTTGGCTTGGCTCTTGCTATCCTGTTCCTCCTATCTCTGTGCTTCCAGTTCTGGTTATAAGCTTTTACAACACTGAGTACAAGTCCTGGGAGCATCTAGCTCTCGGGAAAGGTGGCTGCCAAAGGTGAAGACCTCTTCTGTCTGTTCTAAAAGCTTATGATGGTTCCTGAAAAGTCATAACATGAGGCAGCAATAAAATGTATAGCAAACTTAATGATAATACTATAAATGATAATAACCATGAAGGTAGTCAATGAAATTGAGGATAGCTTGCAAGATAAAGAAGACAATGATAATGGGAGATATAGGGGCAGATTTACTAAACAAACCCTTTAGATGGCAGTTTTAAGCCGCCACACATCGCCGGTGGCTTAGTGCTCCAAACCGTACCATTTACTATAGGGCGGGTAAAGGCTGCAATATAAAATGCCTGGTGATGTTTGGCAGATTGAAAACTTTAAGAGAATGCATCGCTGACTTATAAACTATGAAGGCAATCATTTATTGATTAAGGGGCAAAATTAATTCCTAATTAACTTGTGGGGCAATTTTATTTTTTATTATATTAATGTATTGTATTATTATATTATGGGAGCACTATTTAATGCCACATGTGTGCATCAGAAATAATTATATCCCCCAAAAGCAATCATATAAGCCCAGTTAATATAATTAAATATTTATATTTCACCCATAATATAATACACTAATAGGGTCCACTAATAATGAAAAAAAGTTGTCCTCATAATTTACTTAGAAATTACTTTTACCCCTTAACCAAGAATAGAGAAGTTCAGACTCGTTTTTCTGAAAACCAAACTCACCCGAACATCACCAATCCGAGTAACGACTTTCCCATTTCCTCGTCATTCTTGCGTCGTCGGATCTCGTGGGTTTTGGATTCCATATGTACCTCCCTCCCCAAGAGATTCAGTGCCATTGCTCACACAGAAACAGGGGTAGTAGTGTTCTTGTTACTGTCCAGTCTCCAGTGCCATTGCTCATACAGAAATAGGAGGGGTAGCAGTGTTCTTGTCACTTGACATAAATTGACTGGAAATTACTGAAAATTAATGTTATTTGCCTCTCAGCACTGGGGCCATGAGTTTGATTCCTGACCATGGACTTATCTGTGTGAACTTTGTATGTTCTCCTCGTGTTTGCGTGGGTTTCCTCCCACACTCCAAAAACATACTAGAAGGTTAATTGACTTCTATTAAATTGACCTTAGTCTCTCTCTAGGTATATGTATGTTAGGGAATTTAGACTATAAGCTCCAATGGGGCAGGCACTGATGTGAGTGAGTTCTCTGTACAGCCCTGCGGAAATAGTGGTGCTATATAAATGCTTATGTTGATAAGATTCAGTAAGCAATCTCTATTTAAATAACTAATTGAGTGGTAAATTCTTTTAAATTACAGAATAATGAACTGGAAAACAATTTGTGATTACATTGCCAAATAATAAGTAAAACTTTAGATTTTCCATTTATTTAAAAATGTCAGACAGGTCTTTTTCCATTCAGTAAATATATTCAAAATGGAAAAATAGCATATAAAATATAATTATAATCTATGCTGTTATAATACAAACAGGTTTGAAGAATGCAGCATCCTTCTTCAAATAATGAGTAAGCTCTCTATAAAATGTGTAGGTGATCTGATCTCAAACAGAGGAAATATCTCCATATCACATTGGTAACACTAACTCAAAGGAGACATTTGATTTATAAAGTTCATTTTAGTTTGACATACAGTAGCACAAATTATCTTTGATTTAATGAGAAAATGAAAGTTTTTTTTCTTTACTATATAAGACTCATCACAGGATACTACAATAGCTAGAAGGAAAAATATGCCTTGTAAGCAAATTCTCTTTAATTAAAATAGTAGAAGCATGAAAGCCTAAAAAAGGAATTTAATTAAAGATACTTGATTAATTTAAAACAGAGTGCTTGGTGATCTGGATTGATCCCATCTGCCAGTAAAATTACTTAAAATATAACATGCATTTAGATAGATGGATAGACAGACGGGTAGATAGAGAAATGCAATATAAAATTGTACTCTCCTGTTGAGGAACATAAGAAAACTCTATACTGTAATCACCTAGGACTCATTGCAAGATAAATATTTAAATGGCTCACGGCTTAGGTCTGCATAAAAAGGACTAAAGCTTTGAATATACTAAAAAAAAAAGAAAGCAAAAAAAAACTAGTTGACATCTATTATAACTTCCTTCTCTATATTTGATGTTATATTCTGTATAGATAGAAGTGTATGGAAAGTTTAAACAAATCTGGTAAATTTGTATGTTTTCTCTGAAAAGATTGCATTGTACATGCTTAAACATTACATATTTCTGTACATTTTAATGCACAATTAGTACTTATTTGACAGTTTAAAAAGAAATAAACAGCAATTGTGGCATGTGCAATATTTTGGACACCCTGTCAGTTAGTGTGTGTGTCCCTGTCAAAATGTGAAACCAGACCCAGCCTATTTAGCATGTGGTAAAGTGCTACGGAATATGTTGGCGCTATATAAATAAATGATGATGATGATGATGATGATGATGATGGTGGAACTCACTAGAGAAATTGGGCCATGAAGAAATCTGCAGAATAGCACTGGGCTCTTCCTAGCATCTCTTGTATGGTGGGGGCATGAACATGCTGGACCTTGTGAAATTACAGGCATCAGTATACTGTAGGAAAATGGAAATATGTAATTAACATATAATTGATCCTTTTTTGCTTGTGGTATGGTACAGTATACAGTAACTTCAAAACTCATGACTGGACCAGTTCGAAGACAGCACTCCATCGGCTAGATTTACTAAACTACAGGTTTGAAAAAGTGAAGATGTTGCCTATAGCACCAAATCAGATTCTATTTATCATTTATTTAACACATTCTAGAAAATGATAGCTAGAATTTGACTGGTTGCTATAGGCAACATCTCCACTTTTTCAAACCTGCAGTAGAGTAAATATACCCCCATATGTCAACTTCCAGGAGATGTTTTGGCCATGGTTTTATTGAGAGATGGGTTTTATTCGTAAATGATAGTTATGAAAAAATGTTCCAAAGCCACTGATGTTCCATCTGTGATTATCATGTAATTGAATTCCTATCTAACCAAGTATCCAGAAGCTCAACAATAATGTGTACTCTCTCACTGATACACAAAATCAAGAAATGATATGTGAATAAAATAACATTAATATTTGCTTTGACTACAAATGTTAATACAAATATATATATATATATATATATATATATGTGTGTATAGTAGCAAATAGAGGGATTTCTCTGAAATCATCCATAGATTAAATGTATAAATTCTGAAATCTTGGATCACGTGATTAGGTATGTCTAGCTGTATATATGTATATGTATATATATATATATATATATATATATATATATATATATATGTGTATATATTACAAACAATAGCAAAAATACACAATGGCGCGTACCTCAACGATGCTTAATTGTCCAGGAAGTCCATAGTTTATAAACACTTGCTGACGTGCAGGCGTCTGCCAATTCCCAGTTGTACCAGATGGTGTTTCTGTAAAAAATCTAACAGCAAAAGAAAAGGTATAGGGCGCCAAAATAGTGTAGTACTGTTAGAATGACAGCAATGCTTTTAGTAACTTAATTATGCATACCAGAAAGATGGAATATTACCAGTATATATATATATATATATATATATATATATATACTTTCCCAGGGTATTCCAAATTTCATAGCAGACTCAGAGACAGGGTGATTTGAAGTATATAAGGCAAGAAAGACTGCATAAACCTTCGTGATTTAACCAAATACATCAAACCCATCCAAAGGTTTATGCGTGTACCAGAAATATAGCATTTATAGCTTATCTGCATGTAGTCCTGAAGTCTTCATGTGTTCAATGTTACTATAGTTTGAAATGTCCTTCCTCACAGCAAACAGTCAGGGTGTGTCTGTGTTTTTTTGCCTGGACACAGACACACAAACATTTATTTACAATATTCTTCTTCATAAACATTTTGCTTAAAAATCCTCACTGATATAGACCTTGTAATGGAACTGATCATTTTTCAACAGTTGATAATAATTTTTAAATATAACTGAGTTAATTCATTTATCAAACGGAAGTCCCACATCTGATAAACACAATGCAAAACACTGCATCTCATGAAATCTGAAATTGTTACCATATGTTTTAAATGAAAATGTTGTATGTATAAATTTTGCAGGAACACAAGTAATTAGTAATTGGAAGTTAAAATGGTTTGAATGGGTAGTATTTTTTTTATAGATCTGATGAATTTGGAGCCGATATTGAATTAATAAATAAAAAAAGAGAAGTCCAGCATTTGGTAATCCAAAATGTACTAATGTCATTAGAAATGGTGCCTGAGAAATATTGTAATATAACTTTGCAGGATGAAGATTATAAAGAACAATTTGAAATTAATTAAGTATGGATTATTGACAGACATTCTATGTACTGATATATATATAAAGTTTCTATGCCTTACATTTTATCAGATGACATTTATTCTGTATGTGGAAAGAGAGCATATAAATGGTTTCCTTAAGTTCAGAAGTAATATGGCATCCTGTTAGGAAAAGGAAGCGTGATGTGCAAAAAACAGCACAACTAATTAATGAATCAGCAGTTTTTCAAGTATCAGTTGGATTGGATTTATCAGGTATGTCACATAGAAATTTTAATTGGGTTTAAATACAATGTTTGGCTAAATGAATTGATAATATATCTTGCAAAAGAACTACAAGCTTTTAAGACTGAATTGATAATGCATAGGATAGTGTTGAATTATCCTACAGCTCAAACTGGTGGTTATTGTGTGACATTACAATTAAAATAGGAAACACAATGTTGTACATATAGCACAAATGATACAGATAATCCAGAAAGTATAATTGATCATTATGTGGATGAATTAATACAAAAGGTGAAAGATTTTTCTAAAGCTTAAATGATGTCCTTATTTGAATTAGACATATGGTTCTCTTGGTTGGATCCAACTACTTGGTTCTCTGGGATAGATACTTGGTTCAAATTATTGATATATTCACTGGGAAGGTTTCTTCACCCAATATTGGGAATGTTATTAACTGGTTATCTAATAATGAATGTATACCAGTATTAATAAAATGTTGTAAAAATGTATTAAGAAAATCTAAAAAATAAATTAAGAATACAGTAATAATCCCTAATGTACGGTGCTGCAGAGCACTGTGGCGCCTTCCAAATCTAAGATAATAATAATAATAATACAGGGAAGGAAATTCTATAATTATAGGAGCCTAAAGGACCAACATAAGGAACAAGTCAGTAATTAAGTAATAGTTTCGGATACAATCAAAAGGTGGAACTGTTAAAGAAAATTATATTTGACTGAAGGTAATCTAGAAGACATTTAATGGCAGATTGTAGAATGAATATAATTATATTCGTTTTTAAAATGTTTAATGCATGAATATATATATATATATATATATATATATATATATATTTGAGAATTATCTGCCATGCGTTATGGTTTTATCCAGTTCTCTAAAAGACAAAAGGATTCCAACTCCAGAATAATCTCCCAGAGTGCCAAGCAGTGAACCATACCCACAGGACCAGCCCAGATGATTATTTTAAAATTCTCCTTTTTTCTGTACTCTGTTAAAGCTATCTGTTCATAGGAAAACTTTTTAGAGAGTGTTCAGACTGTTGAGGCTTGCTATCATACGTGTTATGCGCATGAGTCTATTTTACAGGTATGAAAAAAACAGCATTACATAACTGCAAATGTCAAAATACATAATTACAATCTGCAAAATAACATTATTAGGTCAGAAAAATCTTGGAGAGAAGGCCCTGCTCATGTGAGCTTACATTCTGAGGTGAGAGAAAAAATCCCCCTGCAACAATCTTGTAAACCAGTACAAAAGCTACTATACTACTTGTACATAAAAGTGCAGAATTCTCTGTCACACACATTTGCAAATGTGTTACAAGCCACCCACCAAATCAAGGCTCTTCTGCTAATAGGGTGGTCCTAATTCTAAACAATGTGAGTTCCTATATATTAAGTCATAAGCCTACTGATACCAAACATGCCTCACAAACAACAATACAGAAATGCTCATTCAATTTATAGGTTCACAACAGGTGCTGGGAACCTATAAATTGATTGAGCAACTTCCATTTCAATTGGTGTCTTCCATTTTCATTGCTGATTGGGAGAAAAAAATAGTGAAAGCAGAGAAAAAGAGAGAAAGAAAAAGAGAACATGAGAGAGAAAAGGACAGAAAAAGGCTAATAAATATGGCCGCATAAGAAAAACAAATTTGCAGCGCTTTATAAAGTCCTGAAATATGATAATTTCTGCAATTGCATGCAAGGAGAGAACTGTAGAAGATCAGCTAGTGCAATAGTAAGGATATTCAACCATCTAGCTTACACTTTTTCTAGTCTTTTTTAGGTCAGCCTCTATGCAAGTATTTATATTTTACCAATTTGATAGTTTTATTAATATTGTCAATCCACTTGTTTAAGTTTGGGCGATTCATTCCTGGAAGATTAAATTGTGAATTGTTTTTTTAATTTACTTATCTAGTATGTGACATAACTGAGGGGTTTATTTATTAACAGAGTGAGATGACATCAATATGCAGCATTGCAAATCGCAGCAATGCATAATGAAAAACCATTATAATTTACCATGCTGGGGCTGCTCTGGGAGCCTTGGGGAAGACATCCCTCCTCCATGAAGTCTTCTTTCTATCTACTGGCCTGCCAGTGAATGGAATAAATGCTATGCGCATATCACTTCCAGGGTTGAAGACACCTTGCTGGGAAAAGTAAAAAAATAAATTGATTAGTGCTGCTGTCCCAATAGATGTCTAAGGGGAAAGCGGTAAGCTCCGGTAATGGTGCTTAGGACAGTAAAAACTCTGATTTCTTCAACATTAACCCTTTGTTAAATAGCAAATAGCAGTGAAAGACCTTTATGCCGGCATTTACACCAGCATTTTGGCTCTTCAGTGCTTAAAAGAGTATTGGCATGGTAGCACATATTCTGCTCTTAGCTCTTCAAAGGACTTCAAAACACTATACTTATACAACTGATGCATTATTTTTACACCATACACCATCTACCCTCACACTTTAAGCTCAGCACCTCCCTATAATTCACATTACCCCATATTAGTGTAAGTTTGGTAAGCCCTCTTATATTTACCAGTTTGTACACTCCTCCAGACTGCTATTTTGAACAGTATAAAAACACTTCTACTGACTTTTTCAGAGCAAAATGCAATACATAATGTTTATTAAACATACAGAATATAGAATTTATATGCATAGAATATGATTATTTGGTGAAAGGCAATATTGTAATTCCCCCTTTTGAAATTCTGTGCTTAACCCTCTTGTGCATTCTATTAAATATCGCAGTGTACTAATGACAATTGTAGAAAGTTTTTGTTTCCAAGTTTGTTATATTATTTATTTGTGCTATGTTGCTTTGCACTGTATATAAATGTCTTTCAAAGCATACATACAAAGCTCATTAAAAGTAGTGCAGCTCTGATAATAAAAGTTGTATTTCCAGAAAGACAAAGTTCAGTAAAATTATCACAAAAAGAAATTAGAAATGTTTTTTTTTTACTCTTAAAAAGGAATTCATTATTGTCTTTGTTCCTACAAAGAGCGCTCTTTGATCCCCTTTGTCTAATGATGTCAATTTATATTTAGTAGATTAGAAAATGTGAAATTTAAAAATCTAAAATAGTTCATTGGTAGGCTGAGTACTTTCCCAACAAATCAAGGCATTTTTGCCTCGCCACACTGTTGTTTAATAGAGCACCTGGCCTATAAAATGTAAGGTAGAACCCTCCCTTGTGTACTTTGCAAGAAGAAAACAGAATAAAAAATGAAAGAGATATTCAGTCTCAATGGAGCTTACACAGCTTTATTTTTCTCTTTCGCCATCTGTTTGCCTGAAATAACTATGGGCACCAGAGTGTATAACAAGTGATAGTGTTTGTCCAACTAAAGTTTTCAGTCAGCAACTTCATTTCTATTTTTGCATTGTAGGCAAAGGTTAGTAAGCTGGCGTTAAGCAAACACATTTTCCATCACTGGTGTCCTATGTTTTCATGCCAGTTTAAAATAAATGAACTGTGTCATTATAATTCATTGACCCTTTAATGCAACATAGAATGTCATGATCAACTGCTGGGTTTAATGTAACAGAGCCAGGGTTCATTCCTAGACGTGTTTTTAATGGGGCAAAACAAGAATTGCAGATTTGCAAATTATTTTTGCTATTTATAAATTTAAATAAATGCATTGAGGTGAATCATAACATATCTGTGTGATTAGCACAAAGTAAGAGATTTTTCAGACTTAATAGCACAAGTGCCACATCACAGGAATCCTTATATGGGGGATTGACAGAGGATATATCCAATAGAGCCAGTGGAAGACTTCTGTAAGCATGGTCTTGTGTTATGTACAATTGGACCCACAAACAGTCTCTAAATATTTTTTTTATTAAAGTAAAACAATACCCATAGCCCTTATCCTGTGTGGGGCTTCAAATCCCTGCTCCACAATAAAGCAAATTATTTATCCATATATCCAGGAAAAGATTGAAGTAATTTAACATTATTTTGTATAGTGTTATTACTTGGAAGCTCCCAGCAATACATGGTAAACATTTTTATTGTACAGTAGATGACTGTTTGGCAGCTCCAACCAATCCAAAAGTATATTAGATAAATGTGGTATGATTAAAAAGGATAATAACATGCTAATAGCATGAACTGTATTTTCTTACTTTATTGTTACTCGTTATGTAGTTCTATACCATACTTTAAAAATATAATCCTAGCATGGTAAGTGAAAATGTATTTATCGTAACTCTACCCAAAAGCTTATCTTTTAGTTTTTGGTGAGTTATTATTTAAATGATCAGACTTGTCTAATAAAATTATTTCATGCATGGATACATTCAGAAAATAGCCTGAAATGTCTTGGGGGTATATTTACTAAACTGCAGGTTTGAAAAAGAAGAGATGTTGCCTATACCAACCAATCAGATTCTAGTTATCATTTATTTAGTATATTGTACAAAATGACAACTATAATCTGATTGGTTGCTATAGGCAACATCTCAACTTTTCAAACCCACAGTTTAGTAACTATAACCTTTTGTCTTTTCTATTTGCTTGCAGCTGCATGCAATGCCATGGTTTCTCCCACATTAAATGTTTATTCTGAGAGCTAACATAATACTTAATACTTAATACATAATATTTATGAAGTAATAAATGTCTCATAACATAATATGGTATATAAAATACAAGAAGTATATTTTAAAATTAGTTTTATTTTATATTCTTCACTGTCAGAAATATGTGAGGTACAGACCGCTTTAACTAAAGAAATCCTGCAGTGCTTCATTATTTCTCTTATTAATTATTATCCCATTTAAAAATTGATTTATCAGTACTAAGGGTAGTTATCAGCATACTTGTGTTAAAGGAAAAGTGCATAAAAAGAGAACGTACAATTTTCTAAGACATTTTTCATGTACAGGGTACATTTTTAATAATATGATACTTCATTAAGTCTAATATCTTTTAAATTCAATATGACTCAATATGGAGTATTGTCCTACTAAGTGCTATATGGACATACTACAAGGACTTACCACTAGGTTCTAAAATACCAAGTGTAAGTTTAATTGTCACGGTGCCAAGACAAACCTAGTCTACCCAGGAACCCAAGATCTCTAATATGGTACTGTGAAATGAGAGATAGATAGATAGATAGATATATAGAAAGATAGATAGATAGATACACACACACACACACACACACAAAAGGCGAAAAGTATCACCGCACTAAACAAGGAAATAAATAAATCCTCCTCCAAAAAGTATCATGATATGATTAATAACCCGGAATAATTACCCGGGGGGTGCACCCTACACTATACAAATGTTGAACAGAAAAAAGAAGAAAAGAGGCGTAACTGGGGCACTCCAATATAAGAGGTTAAAATGTCTATAATTTATTGGTATGCATTAAAAGGTAGAAATGAGAGTGAAATATTAAAAGAAACAAATAAACATACAACAACATTTTTTATATTTTATATTTTGTTATCACTGTGTTTTCTGTTACACACACAAACACATGTATACACGTATAAATATATATATATATATATATATATATATATATATATATATATATATACACAAGTTAACCCGTGCATGATACTCATGTATTCTAGTCAAAACAAGATACTTAAGGTCTTAAAAAGGTTCTTGTCATGCATTTGGGCCTAGCACAGGCCTCCTCAGGGGAAGATCGTTACTTCCTGACACAAGCGCCCTTTTTAATGTGTGTTCATGAGGTAAAATTACCTCACGAAAATGAGTTTGACCCCTCAACTCGTAAATTTAGCCTTTACTACCCCTCCCACGGGGGGAAGGGGGGATGATGGAAGTTAACTGACTTGACTATTCTAATTTTTTTGTCAAATAATGTCAGTATACCAAATTTCAGGTCATATATATATATATAATGTGCTTAAAGAATGAAAGAAACACATTATAGTCAATTATAAGTGCATAGTTCACAAAATTGAAGTTTTATGTTATAAATTCACTTTATGTTACTTTACAATGCAATAGTCATCTTGGTTTATTACATTGTGATGTCTATCAAAGCTTATTTCTGAAACATACAATCCTAGACAAATAGAATTGTTTTGTGTTGTTTGACATTAACCTACCCCTTGCCTTGATTAAATACAGAAGGCTGGTATCTCCATTTACATTTTATGGTACACTACTGCACCATCACCAGGTCTTGTATAACTTTCAGCATTAGTAGAAGTTGTACTTTTGGTACAGATAGGTAGATAGTTTAAGGGGATGAAGTGATTTTAGCTGTTATTTTGCTTTTTTTAAAAAAATAATGTGTACTTCCAGCAGGCAGTGGGGTCATATAGAATTCCTGAAAAATTGCAGAACAATGTGGAATGAAACTTAATATTTATTTCTTCCTTGGTTTGAGACAATTAGTTACCCATTGAGTCATTTTAATGTACTAATGCACATATTAGCTCATCACTGTTCATGTTCTTGATCCTTATGCTGGGCATATAGGTGCCCCAGGTAGAAGGCAAGATATTTGCAATAAAGCACCTATTTCTGCGGACATAGTTAAAAGTCATGAAAGGGTTAAATGGGCATTATAGTAGCAATATAAAACTCAACATAGAAGTAAGAATGAGAACACACAGTACCACTCTCCAATAAAGTAAGGTTGTGGCAGCTAAACCATTGCAAATAAATATACAATGAACATACAGTCAAAGAGAACATTATAGAGTTAAAGTTATAGTTCTATACAGTCAGGGGAGTACATAAAAATGTGTGTACTCTATAGCAAAATTTTTAACCAAAGCCAAAGACTCCATGAGCATTATTGATCAAGGATTATAAACTGGATTATATATGTGAAATATCTCAATTATGTGTGTGTAATCACAATGTTATTGTGTAGTCCCAAAATAATGTTCTTTTGATTATCAGTGTCTTCAGATAAAATAAATGGTTATGAATAAAGTCCCGAGTGTCCAGTTAGTATCCGAAATAAAGTTCTTATGGTCATCAGCATCTTCAGGTTAATATGACATTAATTAGGGACTATATAATCATATAATTATTACACACACATCAATGAGAGTAATTTCATATATGCGTTAGCAGATTTTCTGCAATTATTCCTTTGGGATTTAAAACACCAATTTTATGAAAGGCAAAACCTGACTATATTTCATGCCATAAGCCCTAACTGCAACCTAGTTCAAGCTTTAAAACTATCCTGAATTCCAATACAGCTGTGATCTTACTTCCTCAAATTCAAAAATGTGAGAACCCATCTCACAGTACAATTTATATCAGTGGAAATATAATGGGAACAGTTTTTTTATTTTGGCTTGTATTGGCCTCTGGAGAAAATATGATACACTCTCCCTTTGGAATACAGTTGACCTATAGGGGTTGGAGTCCACCTATAAGACCTATGCTCTAGACCCACAAATGTCTTAAATCAGCCCTGATTTCCAATAAATATGTATCTGTGCAACCAAATTTTTTTTTATTATATATACTGTTATGTGATATATTGGGTTGGGTACGTCTCCACAATGACGAGATATCCGACACCGAGAAGATGTACAAGAAAAAAAACGATTTCATGAAAAAACGACAGCAATATTGACAGACTTACCTGTAAAAAGAACTCTGCAGATATCCGATGGCAGCAGAGGCTGACAGGACCTCCTTCCGAATGGACAGCTCTCCGGCAGTAGTGTCTGACGTCAGTGCGACCTGAATGAATTTAAATTTAAAGCGGCAATGTCGGGACCATGCAGGTTAACTGTTCAAACAGTTAACCTGCAATGCCGGGATCACGCAGGTCCCGACATTCTTGTAGGTCTTCTCAGTGTCGGAATTTTCATTTCTCGTCATCATAGAAGTGATTACCACCGGATATACTGACCTGTGATGTTCATTATACTGTATGTGCAATTGTGTGCTGCCTTATAATTTTCTTTCTGCTTTAAATTTTTGCTATTGGATGTTTTGGTGCCATCACAATGGTAAAAACAGTAAGAAAAGGCTTTACCTACTTTGATCAGACCTATTAAATATTTATGGGATCTATTTACTAATACATGATGACAGGGCTGGTTTCCTATCGCTGTGTATCATGCAGTACTGGTTGATGCAGTAAAAGTAAACTTACAGCTTTGCCGGTCTAGTCTCAAGGAACATGCACAATGGAACAGAAATAACAGGCTTGGGCTTTCGGTTCCTCTTAGCAAAAAAAAACAGTTAATTCTAAATAAAATGTTAAAAAAAATATTACTCATTCTAAGCATAAGGCATTTTGTCATTCATTTGTTTATTAGAGCTGACACATTACAACACAGAGCTTATCTGGATAAGTGATCATGTAGTTCCTGTGTGTTCTCATATGTGGATGTACCTGTATATAATGCACAGCTTTTTATTGAGCGATGTGCAGCACTAACTCTCTATATGCACTTGGGCAGCTGCACACAAAAGCTTGCGGACACCAATTTCATCTGTCATAACAACATGGGGGCTTGACATATAACAAAGTCTAGGTCACTGTAAAAATGTAGACAGTAAGCATTATTGGATTAAGCAGCTAGAATAAAGCGAGTTCCATATAACAGTTACTGACTTGCTTAACTGTGTTTCCTGGCCACATGCATGACAAGCCTATAGTGCAGGAAACTTAAAGTACCTGTCCAAGGTGCTGATAGTGAACTTCTACTCATACTGACTATCTAACAGTGGGGGTATTGTCCAAAGTGGCCAATGACTTCTGCAAATTTTTTAACCATTTTATCATATAATATCACTTTTGATGTTTAAAAAGTAGACGACAATTTCTAGAAACCTATTTAATTCACAGTTTACCCTTTTGCAAGTGGTTAATTCACAGTTTAGCTTTTTATCTTGGCATTTATATTTGTCACTGTCACTTTTTTGGACATTATTCTGAATTTGCAATAGTTTTTGACACATACTATTGTGTTGTTTTCAATCTGTTTTCCCTGGGAATAATTTGATGCATCATATATCACATACAATTTAATATTTGTATCTTGAACCAATGCTTGTTTTTATGGCAGAAATATCAGTTTTTCATTTTTCCATTATAAAGAGCATTGGTGAAACAAGATTCTTGTATTTGTATGAATATTATGCAAGATGGATATTTGAAAGATGAAATGTGCTTCTCAAAATCTTACACTGTTCCATATTGTTAACTTTGAAAAGAATCAATTGACTTTGCATGTTCTTCTAAATATGTTTTTATATTTGGGAACATGACTCATCTTTGAAAGTAAAAACAAAACGAGAAAACTCTGTTTATTTCTTATAGACACAGTATAACTTAATTTGAAACAAATAGAAAAGAAAAAACATATTAGCTCTAAGGAAAACATTACTAGGTTCATAAGTTCTATTGTGATACTGTTGAAATATACATTTAAAAGCTAATGAATAGTGTAGAATCATTTATACCGCTTTCATATTGCTGCCCCGGCAATATCCCGGGTTTTTCAAGCCGGGTTTTTGCCGGGGCTCGGAGCGTCCCAGCTCAGAAACACCATTCATACTGCACCTCGGACCCGGGAATTTCCCGGGTTGACCCCATTCATACTGCACAAGTCTGTGCCCTGGCAATTTGTGGGAGTCATCACCAGAGCAGTTTTCATTGGCTGAAAAATGGTGATGTCATTGAAAGGTGACTTCCACGGGCTCCCACCGATGAATCATCCTCCAGAGACAGGCAGACAGCCAATCAGCTTGTTTTCTGTGCAACCCGGGTTGAAAAACCCGGGTGGCACCATTCATAGTGCAGGTAACCCGGGTCCGACATGGGAATTACCCCTCGATAAATCCCAGGTTGAAGACCCGGGTTTTTAGACCCGGGATTTTTGACTTGTACCATTCATACTGCACCAAGACCCGGGTCATTTGAGCTCGCCCCGGCAAAAACCCAGGATTTTGGTGCAGTATGAATGGGGTATTACATACATATGAACATTCCCAATACAGCACAACTATGTCTCAATACGGCAAAACCACACTTGGAAGACCATGCCCTTTTAGTTTGTTTAAGAGTGTAAATAACCTGGCTGATGTGCACTTATTTTCCAAAATTATTAAACATTTTGGGAGAAAATAAATGTTTTATTTGGTGGTTTTAAAACTGCCACAGGTTGCCAGAGATTTTCACCACTAAATTGCAAGATTTACCATCCAGTGGTTTGGAGGATGAAAGCTCAAACTGCTGGTAAGGTGTTGTGGTTTCAAAATCCCTAAATTGCATGTAGCTTAGGCCAAAGTGCATGTGGTTTAGGGTAAATCACTGGGTACAGCTGGATTACCACTTTATGAGGATAAAGATGTGAAATTCAAATATAACTGGGCCCTCTTACTAAAATAAATATAGAATATGCCCCCTTATGAATGAAATACTGATTTGTGCCCCTTTAGGATTAAAATTAAATATTTGTGGTGCCTTAGTAATGCACATAAATTATTAATGTCCACTTTTATATTTTTAACAGTTTTAGTGGGCACACTTTTTTTTGTAGGGAAGTTTTAGTGAAGGAATATTATTCTGTAGTTAAGTAGTAGTGAAGGAACCTTCTTCTGTTCACTTACCATTACTTTAATTCATAAGGGGGCACAGATCAGTATTTTAATTCAGCTATCTAGTCACAATTACAGTACAGCTGTTGCTGTAATAATAAAGAATATATTATTTTTGGATATCTACGGCTAATGTACATTGCTATAATATTACAATAAATGAAGAATCCACTCAGTATAACATATTTAAATAAACATTTATTTCAGTCTTAATTGGGCAGAGCGTGGAGTGACAGGATCATGTCCCAATTTGGCCACACATGTCAATAGACAAATTTGATGAGATCCAGAGTTAACATGATTAGGCCTATTAGTGCTGGTGTAAAATTAGTGTATATAAAGGCCAATAACAATATATTATGGTTGAATGTACAAACACGCTGAACACAAAAACCTTATTAATTTCAAAATAATTTTTGGCATCTCATTAATTTTGGTGTAAACATGTGGTGGAGATGTAATATAGCATGGGTGTGGATAAGATTATATTATTGAAGATCTCAAAATTATCAGAAGATCAGAATTATCAGTAGATGGTGGTCCTCAATTTTAAATATTTGTACCCTCATTTTTTCAAGAGTCAAGAGCCTAGATGAAGGAAATATAGACTCTAACAGAGCCTATACCCATAGGCTCATTTCCCTTGTACTCGGCTGGACATTCTGTGTTGTTACTAGTCCACTCATTTCTCCAGCAGCAGAGGTAGAAATACTTACTGTTACAGAACTTTGTGATTGATAAGTATTTTCTTTCTGTCCAAAAGCCCTGTGCACTGCTGAGTATGAGTGCAACTAGCGCATTCACATGCCAGCCCCCTGCATTCTCCCATGTAATGCCACATGCAACCCCTGTTTACTTCATGTGACTCGCTTTCCTGCATAGCAGAGCTGCACAATGGATGGCATACCTCCAATCTAACCCTGCCATAGGGACAAAGTCCTGGCTGTATGAGACAATGGGACTAATTAAAAAAATATCTAATATTCCATTTTTCTGTAATTCATTTCCCACCCTCCCTATTTATATATATTGATCATGAATTGTATGGAAATACCTGTGATCCACCCAGGACCTGCTTCCAGAATCAAGCTGCAAACAACTCTGCTCTCTGGCCAGACCTTAAACGGCCAATCTTAGTATGGTCATGATTATAGATAAGCAACTATTATTTAATTGAGAGTGTATATATCTTAACCTTATATATAAACTTGTGTATAAAAAAAACTATACGATATGCTTCCATTATCTTTTTCTTTGGGGATACAGAGAGTGGTCCTTTAGTGACACAGTAAAGAGTGATACAGATAAGCTGGTACACACATGCAGTTTATTTGGGTGTTCACCAATTAGTTGAAAAATACTACACTCTCTCTGGATTCTGGTGTTTTTGCTACCTGTCTTGAGTTAAAAGATTTCATGACTGTTGATTCCACTGGAATTTTGGTTACCTAAACAGATTTGCCTAATATATGCAACAAAATAATACTACACAATCAGGTGCCTGTTAGGAGCAGCAGGTAATTGTTGTTTTCATTTCTGCTTCTGTAGTCTTGATGTCAGCCTAAGCATGATCACATGAACTCCACTTACTTGCAGCTTAATCTAACTCCTGCACTGAATGTTTACCACTGCTTTAAATGCCGGTCAAGCTTGATTCTCCGTACTCCTGTGCCTGCATATATTTTGATTTTTGTCTGATACTTGGTTTTTGAACTCTGCCTGTGACCTGACCACCCCTGACAGCTGCCAGGATTAACCTTATTGCTTGTGACCTCGATTAAGTTTATTGCTGCCTGGACAGACCCTACTCTACTCAACTCACTCTTCCCACATCTACTCAACACTGCCAAGTTGTTATACTGGAGGAGGTTGGTATTACACCTTACTGCAACTCACTATATCTGTTTAATCTGGTTCAGGTACCCACTATCTACCTTGTTGTCGGACCAAATCCTGAATAAGCGAGACAGACGCCCAAATTCAGGGCTGCCCCACAAGATTTGGGTTGGCAGACTGTCCTATCTCATACCTGTTCTTGTCACTTTCACCACCTGTGGCTGCTGCTGTCTGTAAACTGGTTGCTGCTTGTCTGGATCCTTGAATGCTGGGGGCCATATTTGGAAAATAAAATGGGAACATGAAATTTAGAAAACTCCAGCCAGCCCTGGCATTAAATCAAAATAGCATCCACATTTAATAAGTAGGTCTCCCTACAACCCCAACATTAAAAAATTACTTTTCTCATTTAAAAAATAAACCTATTTCCCTCCCTCCAAACAATAACTTAATAGCATTTACCTTTAATATAACCATTTCCCACAACCATCCCGGCATTATATAATTAATATTCACATTTTATTAATAGCCTTCCTCCCCAAACTCAGCCCACATTCATTTAATAGCCCCAAACCATCACAGCATTAAAATAAAGGTCCCGTGACCTCATCTTAATTTAATAGACTTCAGTATTAAAAAGACCCACCAATAAATAAAATTGCCCAACCACCTCCCCACAAATAAAATATCACCCATTAAATTTTAAATTCCACCATTAAATTAATAGCCTACCTCCCACCCATGTAATATTAAGATAAGCTCCCTCCCTTCCCTCATATCACACAATATAGTAAGACCCCCCCCATTCCCTCACACATAACAGGCCTGCTTCTGCCCTCCTTCACACCTAAAAGCCCCTTTCTGCCCTTCTTCACACCTAACAGCTCCCTTCTTCCCTCCTTCACACCTAACAGCCCCCCTCTTCCATTCTTCACACCTAACAGCCCCCCCTCTGCTCTCCTTCACACCTAACAGCTCTCTTCTTCCCTCATTCACACCTAACAGCCCCCCCCTCTTCCATTCTTCACTCCTAACAGCCCCCCTCTGCCCTCCTTCACACCTAACAGCTCCCTTCTTCCCTCATTCACACCCAACAGCCCCCCCCTCTTCCATTCTTCACATGTAACAGCCCCCCCGCCTCTGCCCTCCTTCACATCTAACAGCTCCCCTCTGCCCTCCTTCACACCTAACAGCTCCCTTCTTTCCTCATTCACACCTAACAGCCCCCCTCTTCCATTCTTCACACCTAACAGCCCCCCTCTTCCATTCTTCACACCTAACAGCCCCCCTCTTCCATTCTTCACACCTAACGGCCCCCCTCTGCCCTCCTTCACACCTAACAGCTCCCTTCTTCCCTCATTCACACCTAACAGCCCCCCCCCTCTTCCATTCTTCACAACTAACAGCCCCCCCCCTCTGCCCTCCTTTTATTTTTCATTTATATGTAAGGAGACAGGGTTCTCAGATCTTTTATGGGAACGAAGCAACATTTTAATTTAAGCTGAATGGAGTAAAGATGTGTTTATGCCAATATGACTCATTTAATAAAGAAATCTTCAATAAAAAATAAAAAGAAGCTGCACCTGATTCGAATGTAAGGTCAGTGAATGTAAGCCAGGCCATCATCAAGAAAACTTAGGAGTAAACCTTCTAAATAGGAAAAATGTAAGTGTTTCCTTACTCCAAACACATCTGCAGTGGCACTTCCCAAAGGCAAAATAATTATAGATGCAGGAACTATAAATATATATATATATAGGGGCCTCGGTGCACTGCTTTGCCCAGGGGCCCAAAATGTTGTTAAGAGGGCCCTGGTAGTGAGGTACAACTGCACATTTAGGCAAGTCCAGGTTTTGGACAGTCAGGCAATATATTAGCCAGCAACTATTGTCCTAATAAAAGGGGTGTTGTTGCACATGGTCAGTGCTCTCTGCACCTGTGAAGCAGGACATTTGGTCCTGAAAATGTCAGTCTTAAAAGACAAGCAAAACAGCTGCAGATTGAGACTTATTTAATAACATAATGCAAAAAGACAATGCTATGCATGAAGTGCTTAGATGGACCTGTCCAGCAGAAAAGTGTACAGAAATGAAAGTTCCTCAATCAATTTATAGGTTCTCAGCAGGTGCTTGAAAGGGTGGGGTTATCCAAATAAAAAAAAACAGAGACAAATCAGTAAAATAGCTGCCTTTCTAATTGTACATAAAACATGCAAAATTCTCAATTACACACATTTGTAATTGCATGATAAGCTATCTGCTACTTCAAGGTGCTTCTCCTAATAGGTTGGTCCTAACTCTAAACAATGAAAGTCCCTATCTACTGGGTCATACATTCATGTGTTTTTAATTTGAGAGCTAACTTACCAAGAGGTACCCCAAGAGCCTCCAAATGGCAACAGAAGACTCCCCATCAGCTACTAATACCAGACATGCCCAGGACCTGATTAAGGGTTCTGGTCGCCCTAGGCTAATACGGCCGCAGCGCCCCCCCCCCCCCTCCTCCGAATATATAGGTGTATAGGAACACTCCTGAATATGAATGTTCAGGTGTATTCTCCAGCATTCAAATTTAGACAGATTGTGCCATTGTCTCTTACCTGTTCTTGCTCTTCTCTCTTGCAACTTTGTTATCCTCTCGCTGGCTTCTGGAAAGTTGGCGCCTGTTTTGAAAATGCAAAAATGTATTATAATGCAAACCCTGAATGATTAGGCCCTTTAGTTAAAACAAAACACTCCATTATGGCCAGCAAAAAGTACCCCATTGGACAGGCATATATAAGCAATATCTGAATATTTGTTGTCAATCAAATACAAACCTCTACCAGCCCCATCTCACTAATATTTAGTATTCTAGTGATTGCTGAGACCACCCATATGACCACCACACAATCATGAGATTCTGCCCCCCAAAGCTGCTGTATTTTTTAAATACCCCCTGCAGCCATTTTCCTTAACCACAACCCCCCCCACAGCCATTTTACTTAACCCCTGCTGCAGCCATTTTCTTTACCTCCCATCCTGCATCCATCCCCCTTGCAGCTATTTTCCTTACCTCCACTCTGCTAGCTAGCTATCCCCCCCGTCACATCAAAACTCCCCCAGTCACATATATCAGCCCCCCTCCTCTGCCCTCCTTCATACATATCAACCTCTCTTCCTCCCTATAGATTTTCATGGCAGCCCCCCCCCTCCCACCCTATAGATTTGTATGACAGTTCCCCTCTCCCTCCCTATACATATGCATGACAGTCCCCCCCTCTCCCTATAGATATGCAGGGTAGTTCCCCCCCCTCTCTATAGATATGCAGGGCAGTTCCCCCCCTCCCTATAGATATGCAGGGCAGTTCCCCCCCCCTCCCTATAGATATGCAGAGCAGTTCCCCCCCCCTCCCTATAGATATGCAGGGCAGTTCCCCCCCCCTCCCTATAGATATGCAGGGCAGTTCCCCCCCCCTCCCTATAGATATGCAGGGCAGTTCCCCCCCCTCCCTATTGATATGCAGGGCAGTTCCCCCCCTCCCTATAGATATGCAGGGCAGTTCCCCCCCTCCCTATAGATATGCAGGGCAGTTCCCCCCCTCCCTATAGATATGCAGGGCAGTTCCTCCCCCCCTCCCTATAGATATGCAGGGCAGTTCCCCCCCCTCCCTATAGATATGCAGGGCAGTTCCCCCCCCCTCCCTATAGATATGCAGGGCAGTTCCCCCCTTCAATTACCTGTAGTTGTGCCAGCATCGCTCCTCTCCTCAAATCAGCAGATAGGAAGTGAAGACGTCCTGCTTCCTGTCCGCTGCACAGCAACAGGCAGCCTGGCGATTGGCTGTGTGTTGCTAACCACTGACCACCATTGCTTTTGATTGTCGAGCCCTCCACCCCCCCGCGGCGACCCCCCCTCCCCCACCCCGAAAAAAAAAATGAATGAAGAAAAAAAAAAAAATACCCACAGGGCAGCGCCCCCCGCGACCCAGCGCCCCAGGCTGCAGCCTGGTCAGCCTAGTGGTTGATCAGGCCCTGGACATGCCTTTCAAATAACAATACAGAAATGGAAGTTGTTCAGTAAATGTATAAATTCACAGCAGATGCACAAAAGAGTGGGGTTACCTAGAAAGGAAAACAATACAGAGAAAAATCTTCTTGCATCTCTTCTGTGAGCCAATAAAAAGCCATCTTTCTACTTGTACATAAAAAAATTGTTCTTTCTATTTACTTACTTCTGGATATATAAGACGACTTTCCCAGCTCTGACTTCCCTGGGCTGTACGAGTGCCTTTATAAAATTATTCACAGTCACACTTTCAAAGCTCTTACAGAAGACAATGCATCTCTCAAGCCTTAGGATTTATTAATACAACATACAAACAAAAATCCTCATTTTAAAAATAGTGCATATAATTTTGCAGTCTTTTTCTGCAGCCTAATGACTTTTTCTTATCTCGTGCATTATTGAATGCAACTTGGGCATATTTTATCTGCATCCAAGTCTTTGTATATAGATATGCATCAGGTTTACGGCAGCTGTACTTACATCCACAAACACATACACAGAACAAGGTGGCAAGCGCAATAAAACTTGGTAAACATTTGTTTAAATTGGGAAAATACATTTGCTAGTAGTCTTCATGTAAAACAACAGAAATAACCTTCCTTATCTCATACAAATGAAAGTAAAATTGTAACTTTTTAAATACAAACACAATATCTTTTACAATATGCACAATGAAGAAAGCTCCCAGCAGCTTCAAAAGTGAATCCACAGTCAGGTGAGTGGAAATAATACAGCTGTAAAATGCGTATATGCGTCTGTGGTTAGGTCTGCGCTGGCTCGCAATGGGGCAAACATGATTCAGAGTACGTTAAAATGCCCTTTCCCTCCCCTGTCACACTTCTTCAGGCTCAAGCAGGTGTTAGTGTGAGTGCATGCAAATCTGCATAGGCATCTGTGGGCATACATAGAGCAGAAACATACAATTTATGCTACGCAAAGAGGCATACGCTCAAATCTGCATCAGACCCAATGTATTTATTATACATTTTAATGTACTCGTAATATTTGCAGTACATTAAACGACTGCTTTCTTAGTTATTTTCTTTTGGGAGCAACAGTAAAGGAAAAAATGTCTAATTTAAACTGACTTAATGCTATGTGATGAATGCTAAGAATATCGAGAATGGAATAGAGTGAAATTAGATCTCTAAGTAGAGCTTCATTTTATGAGCTTTAATCAGTTATTTTAGTGCAAAAATGAAAATGAAACATATTTCACTTTGGTCTTTGCTTTTTAAGACATATCCCACATATTTAGCATGCAATAGCATATTTAAGATGAAGGGAGAGAATCGGGCAGAAAGAAAGAGAAAATTGTGAAAAGTTATATTAAGTACGTGCAGAGCACAAAGCTTAAATGATAAACTTATACTGCTGACAAATGAGAAGGCAGCTGAAAGACATTGCAGTGTTCCAGGCTTTCAAACAAGAGAGAAGGAACATTTTAAGCTACATTGCAATTTAAGGATGATATTGTGAGCCTTACAAGCAATATCAATTTTTACAACTCCTTATCACATACAGGAACAAAATAAATGATATGGGAATAGCCAAGTGAATAAGTCTCTGGGCTCAAAATAGATCTCTTATAATTGAATCCTAGCTATTTGTTCTTGACAAAAGCATAAATTGTACAAAACCTTACAGCAGAGACAATTAATATTTTTCCATGAAATATAAAACTTCTTTCAAGATAAAGACTTTTTCTCTGCAATGAATTTCTTTATAGACTCATTACAGCATCCACTGTCTAGAGCTTGTATTATACAGATAGAGTGTAGCTTATTACAGTGAGTTGCACACCATTGCTAAGAATTAATTGAAGCATCACTTTCAGCAATAAATTAGATGTAAACAGGATCAATACATGCAGTTGATCAGTATCTACTACACAGGTCTGGAGTAGTAAAGGCCTTTAGCATCACTGCTCAGGTATAGTAGGGAAGTTAGTGAATAATAATAATAATTATTATTATTATTATTATTATTATTATTATTATCATGCTTGTGCTAATCACCCATTTATTCACTCGCAGTTGTAAAGTAAGTGTTTGGGCATCTTCTGAAATCATCCATAAAATTTCTAAATCAGGCATAAAATATACCCGGGTCATAATGACCCACTTCAACATCCTTGTAACAATTTTCTATCACAATGAAGTTGAGTTAAAGCTAATGGTGGGTCCCAATTGTAAAGCGCTACGGAATTTGCTGGCGCTATATAAATAAATGTTGATGATGAAGATGATGATGATGATGGTCGACACTTTATGCCTGATACCGATGCAGAGTTATATCAGACGTAATTTGTGTTAACTAAAAAAGCTACATTTGAGTCACATAACCTATGTCCATGTTTATAAATATTTATTTTGCCTGCAAAATATGTATTCGCTATTGAGCATCAATAAAATTTCAAAAGCCTCTCCAACACAGTATAAACAATTCCACATCTTGCTTATATGAAAAAACAAAATTTGTTTTAACACACACAGTAAAATGACATAATATATGCACATGCAAAAAAATAAATCATCTGTCAATGTCAGCAGAGTCCCATATATTTGGTCCATAGATATTTGTGTTTTTAAATTAAGAGCTAACTCACCAAGAGGTACCCCAGAAGCCTCCAAATGGCAATACAGCGCCAGCACTCCCCCTGAGCTTCTGACATTAACATGCCTCTCAAACCAACAATACAGAAGTGGAAGTTTCTCCATTTATAGGCTCTTAGCAGGTTTTTGAAAGGGTGGGGTTATCCTGAAAGGAACAAACAAAGAGAAAAATCCCCAAGCACACTGCTATAGCCAGCAAAGGAGCTGCCATTTCTACTTGTACATAAAAATGCAAAAGTCTCAGTTGCCCACATTTGCAAATGTATGTTTAAGCCACCCATCACTCCACACCGGTTTTGCAAATAGGGTGGTCCTAACTCTAAACAGTGAGAGTCCCATATATTTACACTTTTCTAGGCATATGTAAAGAGATTTCATGCAATATATGGCCAGTATTAAAATAATTCTGTTACATTGACTGATATTCCTCTAACAAACTGTCCCAATGAAAATTCCACCAAATTTTGTACTCTCTGATCTCTAGTTTCATTTGGGCAAAAAAAAAGGCCCAGAATAAGTCTGGGAACACTCCATAAGTACATGCAAGATGGACTTTGCAATACCTGATATTTAAACTATAACTGTGGTGCATATATTATGTAGTACTTCTGGATACATGCACGCCCTGGCACTTGTCTATGGGTGAACAATGAAGCTGCCCTACCATGTTTAATCTCTCTTACCACAGTGCCTATGGCTCCTGATGCAGTCATGCCACTCAACTGCTCCCTTTTTCCAACAGTATTTTTCTCTTGCCATATCTGGGACTGAGTGTGCAGGACAATTTCACTACTCTCCTCACAATCAGGGATTATTTCTTAATGGAACAACCCAGGCTTCTTCACAGATATGATCCATCTGGATTTTCTCCCATGGATTAATAAGAATATAACATTTCTTTCCGATATTGAGATACTTTGTGCTTTAAGTGATTTTACAAATATGCTCACAGGTTTTGAATTATAAATTGTCATAATTGGCATAACTCATTTGTTCAAAATGTTCCATGTGTTTGCTTTAAAGAAATTATGTATAACTATTGTTGGCATCTGATCCTTTCTAGATGACACTCTATATACCCCACTGCCTCAAACATATGCTAGTGACAATGGAGCCAAATAGGCTCATTTAAATTATATGTTGAGAATGTCCACCTTTACGCTCCTGATAATAAGATGTATCTGTCTTATTTACATTATCATAAATGGCCTGATGCCAAACGCCCTTGAGGATGGGGTTAAGGAACCCCGACAACCTGATTTCACAGGAAACTTCTGAAAAACCTCCTTAATATGCTTGTCAGCATGTAGGCGTCTCTGTGGAACCCAAGATCGCTCCTCTGGGTCGTGGCCTTTCTATTGTACAAAGAAATGGGTTTGTCTTTTCCACAATAAATTTTTGGTGTCATCCACATTCCCTGGTCGTGGTCTTTGTGATCTTTGAGAATTGAATTTGTTGGAAGAAATAACCGGTTTCAAGTGAGAACAATGCAACGTATTCGGAATTTATAAGGAGGTAGGAAGTTTAAGCCTAAAGGCCACGGTATTGACCTTTTTGATAATAGCAAAAGGTCCAATGATCCTGGGCCCCAGTTTCCTACAGGGTTGCCTGAGCTTGATGTTGTGGGTAGAGAGCCAAACTTCATCACCGACTTTAAATACGCAAGCTCTAAGGTGCTTATCCGGCAAGGACTTGGATATGAATGAGACCTGGAGCAACACAGAGTGGACCTTCTTCCAGATGACTCTAAGTCACAATGCAGTAGAAGATATTCCAGGAAGAACAGAGGAAATTATGGAAGAGAGAGAATTAGCCCTGGGATGGAACCTGAAGTTGCAGAAGAACGGAGATATGCGGGTTAAGGAGTGACAAGAATTGTTATAAGCAAATGGAGCCCATGGAAGAAGTGAGGACCAATTATCATGGAACTTGGAGCTATACAAATGAAGGGACTGGCTTCCCACACAAAACAATCTCCCTGGGATTTTAAAAAACATGTAAATCATAAATCTGGAACAAACATATCTGCCCAGAAACACTATTCCAGTGTTTTTTTCACACACCCCCCCTCCCCTGTTTTGACATAGGGGGAGGAATACTTGTAGCCCCTAAACAGAAGATACGAGACATTGCACATGCGTTGGCTAGTTGTGAACCGGGCCTATGTTCAACTGGGAACATTTTGCAGAGAGAAAAATCTTCTTGCAACCTGGGTATTCTGGGCATTATTTGCACACATCTATTTTAATGTGGCTCGATCTGTCACTCATTTAAACTGTCTGCCCAAGAGGTAATATCATAGAGTGCCTTATTAAGATTTAATGGCCAACACTTCTATTTCCACAATGGTGTATCTTACCCGTACATCTGAGGCATCCATTTGTATAACAAATTCTTTTGAAACATCTGGTGATATCAACACCGACTGCATGCATAACATCATTTTTAATGCCAGAAAAGCTTTTTCTGCCTTAGAGTTCCATTTCAAAATATTAGACTGCCTTCCTTTGGTAAGGTCTGATAATGGAACCGCTGTGATAGGGAAATTAGGACTGAATTGTTGGTAATACCCTGTGATCCTCAAAAAGGCTCTCATCTGGGTTTTTTTCACAATACAGAGTGAGTTTTGGATATCCTCAATTTTTTTCAAATTGGGCTTAACCAAACCTCTATCTATGGTGAACCCCAGGTACTTAACGTCTTCCATCGTTAAGCAACATTTCCTTGCAGCGGTTTTTGGTGAAAACCAGGGAATCCGTTAGACTCCGCATCTTGGCTGTTAGCCCTGGCTTTCTGATTGAGTGCAACATGGCTTGAACTCTATCTAAGTGAGAGTCCAGATCCCGACTGTGAATCGCAACATCATCCAGAGAGGCAGCTGCATACTTTCTGAGGGAGCTTCAGAATCTTATCCATTCCATGCTGGAAGGTTGCTGGGCCCATGTAACTTAAACAGCAGCACCTTATTCTGATAGAACCCTTCTGGAATGGAGAGTGCATTTTTTTCTTTTGCGTTGTCAGTCAATCGTACTTGCCAATAACCTTTTGGCAGATCTGGTGTGGTAAAATATCTAGCTGTTTCTACCCTTTCTATCAGCTTAACCACACAGGGTGCAAGGTATGCATCAAACTTGAACACTGCGTACAACTTTACCGAAATCATTACAGAAGCGTAGGCTCCCATCAGGTTTTGGGATTAAAACTATGGGGCTGGACTACTCACTGCTGGACTCGTCTATAACACGGAGTTCTAACATTTTTTTTAACATCCTTGGAGATAGCCTCTCAGTGGACTTCAGGTATTCTATATGGTTTAGGTTGACCTTGACCTCTGGTTTTGTGACATGTGTCATGGATTATTATGGATGTTCGGCTGGGTAGGTATTTCTTATTAGGAACTCTATAGCCTCATTCTTTTGAGCACCTGACAGTGTCTTTGACACTTATACTTATGAAACTAAAGGGAGTTGGGTTACTGGTTGGCCAGGTTCAGCTGACAGGGCTAACCTATCCTTCCAGGGTTTTATTAGAATAGCATGGTAAAAATTTGGGTTTTCTTTTTCCTGATTTGTACACTTTATAGTTAACCTCATTCACTTTCTCCCTGATGTCAAACTGACCTTTTCATTTAGCCAGAAGCTTGCTTTTCTACCATGGGTACCAATATAAGTGTCACAACTTACCTGCTCCACTCTCTTGTGTTGCTGATTTCCTCTACCTCTGTGTAGAATTCAGCACTTCCTGGTTCGGGCAGTCATGCGATCGTAGCTGGGAGGTGGCATAGTCTTTCTGCAGAGTATATAAACCTCACTCTGAGACTATAGCACTGTTAGAGCAACAAGTGTCTCAACTTGTCTGACTCCTGGTCCTTGTTCGGTTTCTGTGCTCTCGCTCCCAGAGTTGCTATCCTGTTCATTGACCATTTGTGTACCAGACTCTAGCTCCGTCCTGACACTCCATCTGCCTTCTGATTCTGCTACTGCATTGTTCTACTGTGTACTTGACTCCGGCTCTGTTCTGACTATCCATCTGCCTACTGACTCTGTTCCTCTTTATCTGCCTGTGTACCAGACCCTAGTTTGTTTTGACACTCCAACTGCCACCAGAACCTATTATTAACCATGCGTGTACCTCTTCAGATTCTGTTTCTCCGATTGCTGCCAAGTGCTTCTTTACTCTTCTGCTGTGTTCAGTATCATATGTTACACCTAGTTGCAGGCCAGGGACAGCGACCTGCGGGTTCTCAGCAGCTAAGTCTATCCCACCTTGCGGCAGTTCTTGGTGAAAACGAGGGAATCCGCTAGACTTCACACCCTTGGTTGGCCAGCGCCAATTTAGGTTAATACACGCAATCCTACCTCTGAAATTGTTACAATAAGAACTCTGTCCCCAGGGTCAAACATACAAATCTGGACATTTAGATTATACACCCTCTGTTGAGCTTGTTGGGCCTGTTCCATGTGCTCCTTGACAATAGGCACCACATTAGTAATCCTATCCTGCATCTGAGGTAAAAGTTCAATAACCCCTCTGGGGTGTCTCCCATATCTAAATTCAAATGGAGAGGACTGAGGAGCTTCTCTAATGGCCAGTAACAAATAAGAATAAATAATAGAAAAATAACCCCAGTTATTCCCACCTTTATCTTCAATCTTTTTTAGCATGCTATTTAAGGTTTTGTTGAACGCTTTTACCAACCCATCAGTTTGGGGATGGTAAAAGAATGTCCTGATATTACGACTCTGCCTATGTTTTGTATGTGACAGCAGTACCTTTAATCCTCCAGAGGTGCTGCTGTTCTGTTCTTGAACTCTTCAACATGCCTGAAGGAGTTAATCTCCTTGCCTGATGCCTAATTAAAACTGCACCTGTTGCACTGCTTCAAATACCTGCCTCTAGCTGTGCTTTGTGCAGTTCATCCATTTACTCCTGGCTGCTGCTCGTTTCCCCCTGTTCCTGTGTTGCCCTGACCTTTGCATTGACTTCTGGACTTAGCTTATTTGTTTGTGACCCTGATCTCTGCCTGGCTATTTGGATTTTGTTAACCTGATCTCTGCTTGATCCTTGGACTCTATCTGCTTCCCTGGACAGCCTTGTGCCTCCTGGACTGGGGTAACTTATATTACCTGTTCCTGCCATTTAACTGTACAGTCGCTATTTGGAAATTGTTCTTTGCCATGGATTTGAGTTTTCCTTGTTTATGAATTTGCCTGAATAAAGACATTTTGCTTTATACTTCTGTTGCTGCTTCGTGAATGCACTAGGAATCATAACACCTGAGGTGAGTGACCTTAAACAAATTGTACATATACTTTATGATTCTAGACATAAAGGGGATACCTTGGTCAGTCAGAATCTCTTTAGCTATTCCCAATTGACTAAAGACATGCAAAAGCTCTCTAGCTATTTTCTTGGTTGAGATATTGTAGCATAATCCATTATCACCAGGATATACCGATGCCCCCGAGCAGACTTTAAAAAGGGTCGAGATTCCCATAATTTCCAAAAATGGAAAATCTCTCACTATTATAGCATCATTCACCAAGAAAGGGACCAAACTGATCTTAACAACAGTTTCAATATTCATAGTGCGAGGTGTCACCATGTATACAAGTTACAACAGCAGTTGTTTGCTGGAATTTTAAGCAGTTACTAACCCTGCTTTCACAAGGGTAATTAAACTTCCTGAATTTAATAATGGCTCTATCCGGTTGCCCTCCATACAAATTACACACATTTGTTTTTCTGGCTCAGCTAGAGGAAAAACAGTACAGGCTAACCTGGTAAAGAAAAAAGTTCTGCAATATTCAAAGGCAGCATCACATTGCATAGGTTCTGAACAATTAACAATAACATGTCCTGGCATATCATACGTAAAACATTTAAGCACATTATTGTCAAGTCTTTTGTGTGGAGGAGACCTTCCTGGTCTCACTGACCAGTCTCCATGCCCAGTGCCAACTGTCTCTTCATTTTTACCTCTTCTTAACCACCCAGCACCCTTTTCCCAAGGAACAGCCTTACCAGAGGTTACTGAAGTTTGCTGTCACAGATCTAAAGGGTGCTGTGGTGCAGCCAGTAGTTCCTCTGCTGTCAGCTACCTCTCCACCATCTCAACCTATTCCTGTGTCTTCCGGGCTGGGTTACCAGCTAACACAACAAGCTGAGTGAAGGACTTTCCTCACTGATGAATATGCAGATCCTGCTCATTGTTTGAGATCTAGATGTCCCACTCTCTCAGCCATCATATTATTGGTCACACTATTGTCCACATAGAAGGTGTCATGGAGTCTGATTTCAGGTACAAATGAGATGTCTAGTTCCCTGCACACAATGGGATCAGTGTGATCAGTTTAACAACAGCTCTGAAGCAGACACATTAAATTCACATATCTGCATATGCACAAAGGGAACTTAGGAAAAATATGCTAATTTACTAATTAAACATTTTGTTATACATTAACTATCCTGAACACAATGGCTCTTAATAAGTGTGGTTCTGTCAAAAATGACTGTGGATATTCTGTTTACCTGCTCAGCTGCACAGTGTTAACACATGGGTTGTGCAGTGCCACAAGATCTCCCTGAAAGTGTTGTTTAAAAATATGTGAATGTAGTGGTACTTCCAATAAATATTATAAAACTACATAATATAAATGTACTTTGCACAATAATTGCATCTAGACATCACTGTACATATTACAGACACATTTGGAACATAATTGAATATATGAAATACATTTGTCCATTTTAACTGTGACATTAACATCAGCATATTGTTCTACTATAATAAAGTCTGTGATGAAGGGAATAGGGATAAAAATATAGTATCTCCTCCTCTATTAGTGTAATGAGGTACAGGTTTATCTGGGTGATCTCATTTCGTCACAAGTACTAACACACATGTCAAACGCTTGCATATCCAATGCTTTTGTGAGGCGCCCATACACATACTGGTACAGCCGGCAAAATAACCACTCTTTTTTAATTTTAGCATCGAAACATGGGTCCGACTCTACATAATGACGCAAGTATGCATTTTGTGTATGTTTTTTTTCCTATATATGTCAAAAGCGCATATGTATCTGAATAGGGAGTGCATGCTATTGTTTTTCATCTGAAGTATGTTCTCCCATTACTACTCAGCTTTTATCTCATCAAAGTATGGTATGCTTAGGATAATTACCACTTTTGATATAATGCTGGCCGGCTTATTCTGACTTTTATCAAACTTAGTGGTGAAGCTGCATTATTTTTTGTGTTCCTGATTTCCCTCTGTTTGATCTGGCAGCAACGAACAACAGTTGGCCCTAGGACAGCATGCAGCCCTCCTAGCCTTTAATTGCAGTTTCCAGCTCCTTCCTGGTTTATTGTCTGATTTGTTTATTACAGCTTGTAAAACTGCTTTATAATACCTGCTGATATGTCATTACAGATAGTTGTCTCTTTTTTTTTAAATATATTGTTTTAACTTATTACTGCAGGGGAAAATGCAGGCTATGAGGAGGGCGGTTCCTACACCACACCACCAGTGGTCATGACCAGCATGCAAGGAGGCGTGGCTATTCATTTAGATAGTACTAAGCTGCTCTCCAACTCTTACAATCCCCTTCAAATACATGGGCAATGCCTGTAAAAAGGATAGGTATATGAGATATAGAAAGCTTAGCACTGTAGCGCTTCCTCCCTCTATACAGTCCGGCATTACATCAAAAATATCCATGTTTTATTATTAGTCCTCCCTCGTTGCAACCAGCCCGACTGTAAATTAATTTCATTCACCTTCAATAAAAAGACCTATTTCCCCCAAACAACCCAAACAATGAGTTAAAAGTCTCCACATTTAATAAATAAACCTATTTCCTCACAAACATTCAATTATTAGCATCCACTTTTAAGAAATAGCAATCCTTCTCTCCAAACTCAGCCACTCTTTAATTTAATAGTGCTCAAACCACCCCAGCATTAAAAAGTTCCTTCCCTTCATTGTGAAACAGTGTGACACACTTACAAGAAAAGGCCCTCCCCACACACACATTCCCATAATCATTCCCCAACACTTTCCTTCTTCATCTGGTGCTGTTTCCTGTCTCCTGCTGGCTTCATCACACACAAGACACACACATGCTTGCAGTGTGGGAGAAAGGGGTGGGGACACACTGCAGGGAAGAGAGAGCTGTGAACACACAGCAGGGGAGACAATCCACAGCCACAAACTGGAAAGTGGTTGCTCCCAGGGGTGGAGCCAGCCACTGCAATCATACCGTGCCCCAGCAGCAGAGGGGTTTTCAGCCACCAGGAAACCCCCCATGGGTGCGCACCTGTACTGGGAGTAAATGTAACACCAGGCCATTTTGAAGCTAAGAGGGTCACAGCATGCAGCCTCTGAAGTGTTTCAGGTTGTCCATCGCTACTCTAATGAAATAATATTGTTTCTTTTACATATTCTTTTTCATCAGCACATAAAATAGCTTTGTGTACAGACTTGCCTTTCTTGCTTTGGATCCTTCTTTTGGTTCCTGTCTGTCCTATTGTAAAGGAAGTGTTTAATAGTGACGGTCATTTCTCCAAAACCAAAGGCTTAAACAGAATTTTAATGACAGCATAAAGGTAGTGTTTTGTATCTTTGCAGGAAAATGTGATCTGATATACCTTAATATTTTAAGTGACATAATGTTTGTAGATGACTGCTCCATGAACACATCATTTTTTAAATACATTAAAATGTGTTCAAGCTTTTATGAATAACTGTATTAAGATTTGATTGACTTGGTATATTTTATATCTATACCTCTATCTATCTATCTACCTACCTATCTACAGGTATATGAGATATAGAAACCTTAGCACTGTAGCACTCCCCCCCCTCTATACAGTCCGACATTAGATCAAAAACACCTATGTTTTATTATTAGTCCTTCCTGCTTGCATTCAGCTCGACTGTAAATTAGTTTCATATATATGTATGTATTTTTATGTATAGCAAGGAGACGGACGGACGGACGGACAGATGGAGAAACACAGACAGAGACACACAGACAAACACACAGACTAGGGTCAATTTTGTTAGCAGCCAATTAACCTACCAGTATTTTTTGGAGTGTGGGAGGAAACCAGAGCACCTGGAGAAAACCCACGCAAACACAAATCTACACAGATAAGTAAGGCCACTGTAAGGGAGAAGTGCCGACCACTTAACCATATGTGTATATATATATATATATATATATATATATATATATATATATATATATATATATATATATATATATATAAATATAGTTTCAAACTGTTCTGTTCATTTTTCAAATTAATTTTAAATCATTGTAATTCTCTTCTAGCAGCATGCAGAAACAGCTGCTTCATCACAGTGAGTCCAGTACTGCATTCCAGTTTTAATATGTTTAAGTATAATGGACACAGGAGATAAAATCCCACAAGATTGTTGCACACAATAGCTTTTAATGAGAGATACTTTTAAGAGCCAAGGTTTCCCAGGAATTACTTAATCAGAAATGACAAAGGACAGATATTCCATTTATTATTAACTTCAGTAATCATTTTCTAATACTTTTTTTTAATTGCTTCTAAAAGTAAACAAAACATAAATCTTACAAAATGGATATGGTTTTGTTTATCTTTTTGTTTTTTTACAGTAAATCTTGGGGAGAAAGGATTTATCAACCACTTCATGAATATGTATATATTTTTTCTTAAATGTTTTATTGAGATTTTTCAAACACAAATACATACCTAATACAAAAACCCCATCTAGTCTGTCTATGCATCAGACAAGAAACAAAAAAAAAAAGAAAATATCCCCATACAAAGCATGTACCTTGAGAACATCAAAATGTGAAATCAGAAAAGGATATACAGAAATATACTGAAGATGTTATAACCTCCTAGCCATATAGATCTATAATCAAAGCCTTTGTGTTGCTTGTGCCATGCAGAGCTGTATGTGGAAGAATGGAAAAGTTTAGGAATACAAATTACACATCATCGTCATCTTTGTAAGGGTGGGTAACAAATTGAGATTTATACCAGACCTTGTGGTATTTGTGTAAAGTCTCTCTGCTCTCATACATAAACTGTTCATGCATCCAGACATCATTTATCAGGGCAATCCAATTATGGACACTGGGTGGCTCAGGTGCCATCCAGCTACTGGCAACAATAACTTTAACCAGCAAAGTTAGATTAAACATATATTTAAACATAGGTTTGCTAAAACCTTCTTCAGAGGGCATAGTGTGGGGGCTGCTGACACTGTAGAAGACATACAACTCCTTACCTCCTTCCAAAAATGCATACATAATAGGGCAGGGCCAAAGGGTGTAGCATTTAGGACAGGCAGGGCTACCACACCTACCCATTCTATGTGGCCTCATTGAAGTGAGATAAACTTTATGCAAGACATAAAAGTGCACTTGTTGGAAGCAGAGGCATGAAGTGGCCTCTGTCTTGCCATTTGAACATCTGACTCCAATCTTCATCAGAGATGTCCCCCAAGTCAACTTCCCACAGCTCGAAAGGGTTCTAAGCCCTCTGGCAGCAGCTGGAGTAACATCTAGGCATAAAATACAGAAATAGCCCATATGGGCCTAGTACTCTCACGAGACCCCTAACAGGGGAATCTACCAAGTGTGGAGTGTCACTTACAAATTGGGAGCTAAGGGCATGGCAGAGTTGTAGGTATCTATATTTTTGTGAAATAGGTAATGAAAACTCAGCCCTCAAACTGATCAAATTATTCCAAACAATCATTCACCTATACTTGACTGAGGGTATGAAAGCCATCTTCTGCCAGAGTCCCCTGGGAGCTTAGCCAACTTTGCCAAGGTTGGGGATTTTTAGACCTACACAATATAGTTCCATTCAATGGAATCAAAGGCCTTGGCCGCATCCAAAGACACGAACGCTGCCCTTTCATACGCCTTCCGGAGCATCTGAAGGTGTGTATAAAATTACCTGACATTGGTGAGTGTGAATTTGCCCGGCATAAACGCCGGCTGGTTTGGGTGAACAACATCAGCAATGACCTTGTTAAGTCCAATAGACAATAATTTCACCAATCAGTAGTGATTGAATAGATGGATCATTAAGATTCAGGGTATAAGGCATTCTTATTGTAAATTTTCAACAATAGATCCAAATGGCGCACCGTCTCTAATTGGCTATTAAGACAGTTGAATTGAAAACTTAATATAGTAATAGTTACTCAGTTCTTGGTTCTAAAACGCAGCTGTCTAGGGTTGTGTGACCCTAGTAGACTTGGTAAACAATAGAGAATGGAAAATGACAGCGCTGTATCTGCTCAAGACTTACAGTTCCCAAAGTGCTGTACACACCTTCCATTGGGATCTCTGCATGAATTTGTGGATGTTTAGCACATAGCTACTGATTTACTGTCTACTGACTACTGTGGAGATAAGTGGTAATATCTGGTAAGATAAGGATCCGTTTGTTACACAGTGAGATTTCCACTGCTTCCGTTGCCAGCGGGACCAAATACTATCTACAGCACTTTGGAAACTGTAAGTCTGCCTTGTACTATCTATTCCATACGACTCTATAGCCCAATGCTTATCTATATTGACTGTGACACCCAAGTGTGTTTCTGTATGCTTATATACATTATAACTCAGGGGCAAAGGGAGGATTTGTAGAGGGGGGTCTCCACACCACGCCACCAGTGGGCGTGGCCAGCATGCATGGGGGTGTGGCTATAATTTTAGACAGTGCTTGGCTGCTCTCCAACTCTTCCTATCCCTATAATATACATGGGCAATGCTGCGTGGACTACTATTAGGTGCATGCAGCTTTCCCTTTTCAAGCAGAGCCGTGTGAAGCGGGGGCAGGGTCCAGCCACCTCATTTATACAGTGCCCCAGGCTTGGAGAGTGGTTTCCAGGCACTAGGTTTACCTATGTAACTCTTTTGTGCAGTGATTTCCTTTACAGCTCAGTAATATCTATAACAACTGATCGCTGTTTGGTATGAAATCAGCTGTCAGAACATGCCTATTTATGGTACAGGAGATTTCTATGAATATTTACATTATTTCCTAATGAATTTCACTATTTTCTATTGATTTTTAACTTTTATCATATATTGGTTATTACCATTGTGTGTAACAAATAAATTGTTATATGTTTACATACTTTTCAGCATTGTGTTATTATTTTGATCAGATATAGTGTTGCCAATTTCCATTTTCTATAAGGCATTCTTGCCTGCCTTAAGGATTAGAATGATAAAAGCTTCAGACATAGAAGTGAGCAGTGTGCCATGCTCCAATAGGCTTGTATAGTTATTCAGGAGCCTTGGATCGAAAAACTGTTGAAACCTCCTATAGATCTCCATTGGAATACAGTCAATTGCCGGAGCCTTTTTATTAAGGAATGAGGAAATTGTCTGACTGATCTCCTCTTCCATAAAGGGGGAATCCAACAACACGGCAGCATCCAGTGAAAGCCGGGGCAAGTTAATTGTACATAAGTAATCCACCAGCTGAAGAGGCATATAGTTGGTGTGTGATGCATATAGGGCCTGCTTCATTAAGGAAATTAAAGCGGATAAAAGGAGTAACTTTGCACCTTAACAAATCCATGTTACATTGGAAGGGGCGGTAAATTTAAAATGTGGGGGCAGATTTATAGTTGGGGTAAGGTATGTCCTAGATCAACTTTTAATTTCAGCGTAAAATAAAGCTATCAAGGATTTGTGTACTACATGAAAAACAGCCAGTATTTAACTTATGTGCAGAATAGTAAACAAATGTTCACCCATTGCTTTCTAACAGGAGAGAATGTACTCCTTTTTTACCATACTTTCCTTAATGAATCAGGCCCATAGACTTTTATAGTAATCAATAAATGTGTCACCCTCATAAAGTTTGACACCATGGCCGTCAATAATTGATGAGACTGTCCTTGATCACATTTCATCCCAGGCTAAACAGGCCTGGTAACTTCCCTTCATGCCTGGAAATACTGATTATGTCTGGAAAAGAGGAGTTTCTTGTTCATTTTTTCGAAGAACATGTGGTTAATCCAATCTGGTTGAGCACAGAGCCAGTTCAACCTATCTGACACAGAATGAGAGCGGATATATAAGACCTCTGAATCTCGACATGTTTGCTCCAACTCCACCTCCATCTGAATTTCTTAATCCCAGCCACATGGTCTGTAAAGGTGCCTCTCAAGATGGCCTTAAACAGGCGCGGGCTGGCATATTTCAGCCCGGGGGGCACACAGGCATCCGCATCACATGACATGCAATTGCGTGTCATGTGATGCGGCCACCTGTGCACTGACGCGGCCACATCCCGCGTCATGAGATGTGGCCGCCGGTCAAAATCAGGAGATTTTGCATCCGAGGGGCGGCCGGCCTTCCAGCCGGCCCTAACAGCGCTGATACCGAGCGGTCCAGGGTACCGATGCCCCCCGGGCCAGCCCCGCCCCTGGCCTTAAAGGAGTCCCAAATTTTGCTGACTACCAGGGAGTTTTCACTAAAATACACCTCCCTGAAGTAGACCCGATCAAACCACCTCCCATTATTGTCTGCCAAAAGGGGATAAGCTTTCAAAACTGTGCACCCCTGTCTGATAGGAGGTTGAGATCAATCATATTTGGGGAATTTTCAAAGATGCCCCTAGGGAGGTACTCAACAGCATTTATTATAAAAGATCAAATTAGTATGAGTAGTAGTAGTAGCTGTATTACACTCTTTATTACTATTATGGGGCATTTCTTATTATTAATAGGATTGGCAATCTTTACTATTGTTAGGATAGGGACAACACATGCCGTGCACACTTGTGCATTTCAAGTGCTCTTATGTTCGTGTACATATTGGGACTTTTAGTGCCACAAGAGTTTGCACTATATTTTCACAGTGTTACTCTTTGCACCCAAGGAATTTCCTCTACTACATAAGATGAAACAACTAGAACAAAGGAAATATTATAAAGGGGATGAGGAGACAGGGAATAAAGAGGGATAAACTTGTTAGAATCAACATTAAGAGGATTAGGGTAGTAAACGTAGATGATAGAGGTAGGTGGAGAGTGCATTATTCAACAAACTGAGTAAATATAACAAATTCAGACTTTTGCAGCAAGAAAAGTGCCATTTTTAAATGAATTTCCTTTATTTCGCTGAACCTAAAGACCTGGGGCCTGATTCTTTAAGGAAAGTGAAGCAAAATAAATGAGTA
Source organism: Mixophyes fleayi (assembly GCF_038048845.1). Taxonomy (NCBI): domain Eukaryota; kingdom Metazoa; phylum Chordata; class Amphibia; order Anura; family Limnodynastidae; genus Mixophyes; species Mixophyes fleayi. The sequence goes on from NC_134402.1 coordinate 55,011,478, forward strand.
ACGTTTCACATTGGTAAAACCATGCTGCATTGGAGGTGGAGCTAAATTTAAAATGTGGGGACAGATTTATAGCTGGGGTAGGGCATGTCCTAGATCAATTTTAAATTTCAGTGTAAAAATAAAGCTTTCAAGTATTTGTGTGCTACATGAAAAGAGAGCCATTATTTACTTATATGCAAAATAATAAACTAATAGGCACTCCTTGCATTGTAACATGGTTTTGTCCAGGAGAAAATGTACTAATTTTTTTCCTTACTTTCCTTAATAAATCAGGCCCCTGCTGTCTGAGACAGATAGCTCATTATAGGCACACCCCTGATGCAAAAATGTATAATCTCATTTCCATTTCACATGACCATTTAAGGAGTATAAATATGATGATGACATCCTACCAGAATATAACATTTACAATGTTGAGTTATGTTTCTCTAAAATAAAATGAAAAAGCATATTATTATTTCAGAATGGTATATAAAGACTACATGGTATTACATTTTCATTAAAATTGATTGGAAACTGCAATGCACCTAGTTTTCTTATGCAGGAAGGATCCTCTTCCTGAGTAAAATGATCTCTTTAGCTGATGGATATCAGTATGACAGCTTTTATTTCATGTGTAGATTTTATATGAGGGATTATGAATTTACAGCTACAGCGACCACATTCTCTTCACAACATGAAGCACTGAAGTAGCCTGGTCACTTAAAGCTTTCATAGCTATGCCTGTGTTTGTCTGGTACCTATGTTTGATACTATATCACAATGAAAAAGTTATCCTTTATCAACAGATTTATTGCTGGTACGGAAACAAGATAACTTTGATGGTGTTAATCCTCACTGGTGGAGATTTTCCTTTCTCTTTGTCTATGGGTAAATCAAACATAATAAAGTATTTTTTTTCAAATATTACAAAATTTAAAAAGCACAATGTGCAGAGATTGTATTGACATGTATACTGGCTTCACTGAAGTCTTGCGAAACCCTGGCTTGTCTCCAGATCAGTTTTATGCTTCATTGAACGCATAAGACTGATCATCTGGCAGCAAATACCCTGAGCACCCTGTTCACTGAGGGTCCCTTGCTGAGGGTCACAAAGCTGGTTGTGACCAATTAATAGTATCATATGGTTTATCATCCCTTGACGCTCTCCACTCTCTCTCTCTAGAAGCTGCAAACTAGGGAATCCAGGAGTGACTATGAGAATACAATAGTGTCATCTCTCTTTCTCTCTCTCTCTCTTTCTCTATTTCTCTTTCTCTTTTTCTCTCTCTCTCTCTTTCTCTCTCTCTTTCTCTTTCTCTCTTTCTCTTTCTCTCTTTCTATCGTTCTCTTTCTCTCTATCTCGGTCTCTCTCTCTTTCTCTCTCTTTCTCCCTCTCCCCCTCTCTCTCTCTTTCTCTCTCTCTCCTGGCATTTAAAGTACACAGGTTCAACTTAATTTCAGCAGGAAAGAAACCGTGTGCTGCTGTGCAGCGTCGGCTCCGAAAAGGGCGTGACCACATTGTGTTGTAGGAGTGGCCAACATGGGGCATTGACACATACATTATAACAAAACATTACATTTATCACGCCCTCCCAGCCACATCAAGCAATCCCCCCAGGCACATTATGACACCCCCAGCCCACTGTACTTATCTATTCTTCTGGTGGTGCTGACATCCATAAGGGTGGAAACTTCCTGTAGAGTGAGCATGGAAGCTCTTAGTCTCACAAGATTACCAAATCTTGTGATTATAGAGTATTTAAGACATTGGGTCCCTATTATGTAACATGGTTATCATTTTATACAAATGTTAGACAAATACACAAGCAGTACAGTGTGAAGTGGGACATACCTCCCAACTGTTCTTGTAGTCGGACCAAATCTCACTAAACGAGACAGTAACCAAAATTTGGGACAGTTGGCAGACGCTCCTGCTCTCTCCTACCTGTTCTTGTCACTTTCACTACCTGTTGTCTGGATCTTGAAATGTTGGAGGCCCTTTCTGGAAAAAAAAAAGGGTACATAAAGAACTACAACCATCCCTGGTGTTTAATCAATACAACCCATGTTTCATAATTAGGCCTCCCTCCAGCCTCAACATTAAAATACTAGTATTCACATTCAATAAAAAAATCTATGTCCCTGCCTCCAAATAACCCAAGCAATAAATTAAATAGCATTTACGTTTAAGAAATATACCTATTTCCCGCAACCATCACTGCCATTAAATAATTCATATTCACATTTAATAAATAGATGTTATTTTTTTCACAAACAGCCCCACTTTCAATTAAAAGCCCCCAAACCACCCCAGCATTAAATTAAAGGTCCAATCACCCCTTCTTAAATTTATGGGTCCCAATAGTAAATTAAAGTGACCCACATCACCCCACAAATAAAATAGCACCAATTAAATAATTAGCCCCCAACTAAAGTCCAGCATTAAATTAATAGCCTACCTCCCACATTATTTTAACACTCTCCCCCTTCCCTCATGCATGAGAATGTACCCCAAATTGATAATAAGCCACCATAGAGCCCACAAATATTATTATGCCATACAGTTGTGCCCTTAAATCATATTATGCCACAATAGTGCCCCAGTTCATATTAAGCCACAATAGTGCCCCCAAATCATATCATGCCACAGACTGAACATATTAACATCAAAAAATTATCTTTGTATAAACTGTGAGTTTACATAAATATTCATAAGGAATAACTATGGACTACACAGCATCCCCCCCCCCATTTTTCTCTGTGGCATACTTTCTCTGCCCCCCCACCATTTTTCTCTCTGGCACCCCCCCCATCCATTTTTCTGTGTGGCATCCTCTCTCTTCACCACCTCCCCTCTTTTTCTCTGTGGCATCCTTTCCCTCCCCCCCTATTTTTCTGTGTGGTATCCTTTCTCTTCCCTCCCCCCTTGATTTTCTGTGTGGCATCTTCCCCTTACCCCATGTTTCTATGGGGCATCCTCTCTTCCCCTCCCCCCTACCTGTTTTTCTGTGTGGCATCCTTTCTCTTGACTCCCACCCGTTTTTCTCTGTGGCATCCTTTCTCTGAGCCCCCCCCCCCCCTTTTTTTTTTTTTTTTACAACCTCCCCCCTCCGTTTTTCTGTGTGGCATATTCTCTCTTCACCGCCTCCCCCCTGTTTTTCAGTGTGGCATGCTTTTTCTTCCCCCCACCGTTTTTCTGTGTGGCATTCTTTCCCTTCCCCCCTATTTTTCTGTGTGGTATCCTTTCTCTCCCCCCACCTTGATTTTCTGTGCGGCATCTTTCCCCCCCCCCCCCCAATGTTTCTGTGTGGCATCCTTTCTCTGCCACCGCCCCTCCTGTTTCTTGTTTGGCATCCCCCCCCCCCCCGTTTTTGCTGTGTGGCATCCTTTCTCTTCACCCCCCCATTTTTCTGTGTGGCATCCTTTTTCTTCCCCCCCATTTTTCTGTGTGACATCATTTCTCTCCCCCCTGTTTTTCTGTGTGGCATCCCCTCTCCCCCCCCCTGTTTTTCTGTGTGACATCCTTTCTCTCCCCTCCCCCTGTTTTTCTGTGTGGCATCCTTTCTCTTCCCCTCCCCCTCCCGTTTTTTTCTGTGTGGCATCTTTTCTCTTCCCCTGTCCCCCGTTTTTCTGTGTGGCATCCTTTCTCTTCCCCCTCCCCTGTTTTTTCTGTGTGGCATCCTTTCTCTTCCCCTCCCCCCCATGTTTTTCTGTGTGGCATCCCCTTTCTCTACCCCCCACCGTTTTTCTGTATGGCATCCTGTCTCTTCCACTCCCCTCCCCCAACGTTTTTCTGTGTGGCATCCTTTCTCTTCCCCTCCTCCCTGTTTTTCTGTGTGGCATCCTTTCTCTTACCCCCTCCCCTGTTTATATGTGTGGCATCCTTTCTCTTCCCCTCCCCCCCACGTTTTTCTGTGTGGCATCCTTTCTCTACCCCCCCACCGTTTTTCTGTGTGGCATCCTTTCTCTTCCCCTCCCCCACTTTTTGTGTGTGGCATCCTTTCTCTTCCCCCCTCCTATGTTTTTCAGTGTGGGATCCTTTCCCTTCCCCCCTCCCCCCTCTGCTTTTTCTATGTGGCATGCTTTTTCTTCCCCCCACTGTTTTTCTGTGTGGCATCCTTTCCCTCCCCCCCTACTTTTCTGTGTGGTATCCTTTCTCTTCCCCCCCTTGAATTTCTGTGTGGCATCTCCCCCCCCATGTTTCTGTGTGGCATCCTTTCTCTTCCCCTCCCCCCTGTCTTTCTGTGTGGCATCCTTTTTCTGCCACCGCCCCTCCTGTTTCTTGTTTGGCATCCCCCACGTTTTTGCTGTGTGGCATCCCTTATCTTCACCCCCCCTGTTTTTCTGTGTGGCATCCTTTCTTTTACCCTCCCCCCCACGTTTTTCTGTGTGGCATCCCCTTCCTTAACCCCCTCACCGTTTTTCTGTATGGCATCCTGTCTCTTCTCCTCTCCCCGACGTTTTTCTGTGTGGCATCTTTTCTCTTCCCCTCCTCCCCGTTTTTCTGTGTGGCACCCTTTCTCTTACCCCCTCCCCTGTTTTTCTGTGTGGCATCCTTTCTCTTCCCCTCCCCCCCACGTTTTTCTGTGTGGCATCCTTTCTCAACCCCCCACCATTTTTCTGTGTGGCATCCTTTCTCTCCCCCCCCCTGTTTTTCTGTGTGGCTTCTTTTCTCTTTCCCACTGCCCCCCCCTGTTTTTTCTGTGTGGCATCCTTTCTCTTCCCCCCACCTTTTTCTGTGTGGCATCCTTTCTCTTCCCCTCCTCCCTGTTTTTCTGTGTGGCATCCTTTCTCTCCCCCCCCCTGTTTTTCTGTGTGGCTTCTTTTCTCTCCCTCCCCTTTTTGTGTGTGGCATCCTTTCCATTCCCCCCGCCCCTGTTTTTCTGTGTGGCATCCTTTCTCTTCCCCCCTCACTTATTTTTCTGTGTGGCATCCTTTCTCTCACCCCCCCCCCCCCCATTTTTCTGTGTGACATCTCTCTCTTTTACCCTCCCCCCCCCATTTTTCTGTGTGGCATCCTTTTTCTCCCCCCCCCCTTTTTGTGTGTGGCATCCTTTCTCTTTCCCCCTCCCCTATTTTTCTGTGTAGCATCCTTTCTCTCCCCCCCCCATTTTTCTGTGTGACATCTCTCTCTTTTCCCCTCCCCCCCCCTGTTTTTCTGTGTGGCATCCTTTCTCTCCCCCACCCCTTGTCTTTCTGTGTGGCATACTTTCTCTTCCCCACTCTTTTTGAAATCTCTTGCCCAGCCTAAACCAGCCTGACAACTGGATCTAACACCAGTAGTCAGAATAACCCTAATCCCCTCTCAGCAGTCTACCTTTATCTCCACCACAGCGGATCTTAGCTCTAAAATACCATCTATTGAATAATCCTATTAACCCTTCCTTACAGTGAAGTTTGTAATTAATCTCTTTTGGCAACAGTGTAGGATAATAAAATATTCTGCCAGTGAAATATGGCAAAGCCACTGTGTAACCAAGTATGCAATTTTATAGACTACTGAAGGTTAATGTTTAGTTTTCACTTAATGAACTCAAGGTAACTGATTAATTAAGGGACATTAATGCCGATATGTACTGTATTTTATGTTAAATTGCACTAGACATGCCCAGAAACTGACTATACGCCAGTGTACTCAAAAACATTCAATTAATCTTTGAACGCAAAAGACACTTACATCAGCCTATGATTTCATAGGTGGAACTAGGAGAGGGAGGGGTGTATGCATTTAATCAATGTACCTAAAGTGAATGCCAAGGTCAACCGCACTCAGCAGTATACGATTCAAGCTTTGAACATCCCTAAGGTAAGTTTTTCCAGTCGGGTGTAGTAAACACAGACACTCTTTAATCCTACAGAATTATTCCTATATTGAATACAGCGACCAAGAAAAAATAACGACTTAGTAGTAAAAAGACAGAGTGTAAATCCGAAGAGAGGAAATTACCTTTACGTTGTCGGTTAGGGTTAGGGGTTAGGAGTTAGGGTTAACTGGTTAGTTAGGATTAGGGTTGCCGCTTTAAATTCTGAACTTTGCAAGTCGCGCCTGTAAGTGACGTCTTTTCCAACAGTCGCGATCTCCTCTCTTAGGATTTACACTCTGTCTTTTTACTAGTAAGTCGTTATTTTTTCTTGGTCGCTGTGTTCACTATAGGAATAATTCTGTAGGATTATAGAGTGTCAGTGTTTACAGCACCGATCACTCGATTACCACCGTTTCCAGTCGTATCACTTGTCCCAGCTTCAGGTCAGGTGTAAGTGACAAGTGAAAGTGACGATTGACCTGTATGCATGCTAGAACATGTGTTTGCAATCAAGAGCAACTGTAAAAATGCATTTTATATATAGTAGACATTAATAACATCCTAATAAATGAATAAACAATAAAAAAAATGAAAAGAAAATCTTTTTTTTTTTATATTTTTTCATTAATCGCTGTATTATTAACAGGTGACAATCTTTGAACACTCCTTTTTTCTATGCTTTCTGCTGGGATTGTACAATGTATTGAAGGTATTTAGCAGTGTATTATGTATATTTCAATATGGCAAGTGCCAAATATACTGAGTCTATCTACACCCGTAAACAACAAGAGACATTTAATCAGTTGTGCGTATGCCTGAATTTTGTGCATATTTTTTTGAAAAAGCACAGTACATGGAATTTGTGTACCTTAATGACTTAGGCCCACAATGTGTACTTCCAATATGTGAGCAAAGATATGCACAAATTCTACAAGAGAGTGTTTTTTTAGAGGCTTCTTTAAAATGTCAAACCTTCCACAATAAGACTGGGAAGTAATAACAGAGAAAGAACAAGCATAAAGAACACAAGGAGACATACTTTCAAATTACTAATATTGCTAATTGTCAGACACTATGCATATTTGATGAAGATTCACACATATTTTTCAATTTTCCCAGTCAGTTTGATCAAATTAAAATAGTATTTCGTATTAATAATTTAGTTTGTTCTCCTGCATATAATGAATTATTTCTCTGCTTCATAATAATACGTTTATTTTTTATGGAACATGCATATATTTTGATACATTCCTAACAATTATTTTCATATGCTGCTGTACTTTTGGAAGCCATGTTTATCATTCATTTCAAGTTCAAAAATTAACACTTTATATTGACATAATTTATCCAGTCTGAGCCTATGTTTCCATAGACAGTAGAGATGAGCGGTTTGGATTTGGAGAAATCTGAAAGATCTGATCTTTGGGGATCCAAGTTGAGCTTTGTATCAATATCTTCTATGAAGTTCTCCCCCTCATTCTCATCTGCCATTTTACCATGTGGATAGTATGTAGCCTGCAATTCTCTGCTAAGAAAATCACTTGAAGATGGTTGGACAGAGTGAAAGAGGCTATTTATATTGAAATTTGTGATTTTACTGCAGTTTATATAGAGATCAGTCTGCTACAATTGTGTGCTGACAGCAAGGAAGACAGAAGAGTCTGCCTTTGAAATCTACAGAGCCAGATGGTAGAAGTGTGGGGGGAGGGCTTTTGCTGTAGTAGGGGTGGAGGCTGACTATTATTTTAATGTCGAGGGTTGGTGATATTAATTTATTACTAAATGGGAAATATTAGCTTATTTGAGATTGGCAATTAATTTGATGATAACAACTATTTCATTTAATAGTCGGTCATAGTAATGAGCATTTAAGTTGATGTGATGGCATTATTTAATGAATGCTAGGGTGGTTTGTGGGCTATTAATTTAATGTGGGGCTGAGTTTAGAGGGAAGGAGGGCTATTAATTAATTGTGAATACCAGTTATTTTATTTGGGGGTAATTTCTGAGGAAATAGGTTTAAATATTAAATGGGAATATTAGTTATTTACTATTGGGCTGTTCAGGGGTAAATAGGTCTATTTATTAAATGTAAATTATATTTAATGTCAGAGCTGATAGGGAGACAATAAGTATATTTATTAAATATGAATGCTATTCATTTAAAGTCAGCACTACTGTCAGGTAGGGAGGCCTACTTATTAAACGTAGATGCTATTGATTTAACGTTGGCACTGGTTGGAAGGGGCCTAAATGGTTCACTCACTACTAGACTTTCCATAATTTATGTACCTATCCCTTTTTTCAAAACAGGATCCAAACATTCCAGGATCAAGACAAGCAGCAACTCAGATTAAGACATGGACAGCAATGAGTAGAGGAAGTTTCAAGAAAGGTAATAGAAATCAGTCCAGTCTGTCAGCTGTCCTGATTCTGGTGAAGTAGTCCCAATATTGTGTAACTTTCCCGGTCAGTCATGACTTTGTCTCGACTGCAAGGATAGATGGGAGGTATGTTCTGCTTCCTACTGTACTGTTGAGAAGGGCAAGCAGTTTGTGCTATTGTTAGATGCTAGCAGCTCACACTTAATCAGTACAGTGTGAAGTGGGACATTCCTCCCAACTCTCCTTGCAGTCTGAACAAAGTCCTGACTGAGCAGAACAGTCACAAACAATTGGGACTGCCCCAGCAGAATGTGAACAGTTGGCTATCATTGCCTGTGTATTTGAAAGGAATGGAAAGAGTTGGAGCACTGAGATAGCACTGTCTCAAATGATAGCCAAACCCCTTGCATAATCTCTGGCAGCATGACATATGAACCCCCATTTATAAGTCATGCATTTACCCTTGGCAGTGGCTATTGATTGTTGTAATAGTATTTTATAGTATATATAGTATAGACATCTGAACTATTTAGGGGATAGAAATCAGGGTGCTCTATGACTCTGAAGAGAAAAAACCCAAAAATAATATACTGTATATATATATTTTTTTGCTTTTAAAATCCCAAGTGTTTCAATCTGAAAGCAATTGTGTGAAGGGCAGTTTCAGTGACATCTGAACTATTTAGTGGACAAAAAAATGGTGCTGTGAATGACCTGGTGCCGTATGCTAGCTCTATTATGCTGAAGGGATGAGGAGGATAATGATAATGCTTTTCTAGGGACTGAGTTACCTTTTGCTTAACCTTCTAATATTGCTGAGCAATTGCTGCTTAGAAGACATGTAAGCGAGATCGAATTTGGTAGCGTGGACACATGATCTCCACTAATCTGCTAAAACGTGATGCATTGATGGCGGAAATTGGATGCACATTCAATGCTAACATAGGTGTCATGGCTTTAGTGATCCGCTATGCAACAGGATCCTGACTGTCATACTTGCAAATGCTTGCTTGACACACAATTGTTGTTTAAAACAATGCTTACTCTTCTTGGTCCCCTTCTGTATAGAAGATTCACCCCCAGCAGCAGCAGCAGCCATCGGGCACAAGGATGCCGCTTGGGAATCGTGGATTACATTAGAGGAGTCAGTTTACATTTGAAAATTGGATGCTGGCGTATTAATAATGAGGATGTTGAGGATGAAGGTGTTGACGGTGAATATAGCATAAGGTGTTTATCCATTCTGCTACTAGCTGATGCTGAACTGCTTTTTATTAAACAGGATTTCCCACCTTTTTATAAACTACTTGATTGAATTAAACTTCTTACCTCTCTGTCTTTCTGTAGTACCCAGAATTGTTTTATTAACCTGTTTGTTCCCAATTGTAAAACGCTACGGAATTTGATGATGATGATGATGATGATTATGATGAAGGTAGGAGGTGCCTATCTATAGATATTATGCCGTCACAAAGGCTACAGATGCCTTAACAAATATTGTGTGGGTTGGGATTAAAATATTTTCACAAGCAAGAAGTGGATTTTGGGTCATTTGGCCAGGCATGATAATGCACTTATCTCATGGGCATGAGGTTTACCAATGATGACTGACTTTCTTGGACACATACATCATACTCAAGCACATTAACAGGTTCCAAAGTAGGATCTTCAATTTATATATATCTAAATCATTATCATTACTACTCATCCTCATATTTTCAAAGATATGCGGTCGATGACTAGACATTCATTTGGTCAACATTCAGAAAGTCGACATTACATCAACAATTTAAATGTCAACAGTATTATTTGGTCTACAATTCAAATGTTGACAGTATTATATGGTTAGGGCTTGGCTTAGCACCAGGGTTAGGGATATTATTGTCAACCTAAAAATATTGTCTATATTTGAATTGTAAACCTAAAAATTCTATCTAAAAATCTTTGAGGATTCTTTGGCAAAATGAAAAACAAATCTAAAACACAGGGGTCCAGGCACATCTCTAATAGACAGTGGATGCAGCTATTTTGTGTGCTACACCAGCATTCATAGATTCAACCAATTCACTAATGAATTCACTCAGAACCGAGACACAAAGTTCTACTGCTGGTCACTGGTTTCTAGTGAATTCATGGGCTGCACGAGATATGGCAGAAAAGCAAGTAACTTTGAGATGCTCTGTACTTGATTCAGACATGGCTGCCAAATGTCCTTTCCCCACCCTATTCCCTCCCCAAAATCGTAGGCTGTAGTAAGTGTCCTTTGTGCACAAAGATGTAGCGGACATGGCTGTGTTTAATCGCCTATGGTTTAGTTCTGGGCATGCCCAGAGTGATTTTGCGTAGGACACCCTCAAAATTTAACGAACTTTTTATTTGGTTTTCAAATGTTTTATAAACAGAAAAACAAGGAGGGTAATACAGAAAGAGAGAGAAAAAGAAAAGGTAATTACACAAATCACCTACGAAACTAGATACTTTTTATTGCAGCAATATATAATACAGGTAATATGGCAATAACTGACAATCAATAGAGAGGGAGGGAAATGTAAAAAAAAGGGGGGAAGTAAGAGGTGGAAGTGACTGCCTGTGCAGAAAGGGGAAATATGAAGAACAGAGAAGGCAATGTTGAAGTTTAATAATTGGAGATCGTAATTTCTGTACACTACAATCATTTGCGATGCGATTAATATGCAGCGTAATCGTTAACAAAGCAACATTTAAATATGTTTAAAGAATTTTCTATCTTTTAATATAAAATATAAAGCGGGGAAAAGGCTAATTAATGTTTCCAACATTTAGATTACATTGAGTTTAGTATCATTCTGTTAGCAATTGCATAGGAACATTTCCGGTACCATTTATGTAGAATTTGTTTATTGCGAACGCTAGTTATAAATAATTGCCCTTTTCATACACCAAATAGCAAGTTGTCACGAGTCACAGGGACTGAAGGCCACTTGCTGATATTTGCGCTGCTAAACTAGGAGGCGCGGAGTCTAAACATGCCCCCGATCTTTGCCAGTGACCCCCGCAAGGGAGTTTGTAGTTTGCTGCAAGGGACGTGCCCTCCAAGTTAGCTATCAGCGGAGTGGATGTGAACAGACGAGGTCGTACAGACATAGGTCAAACCGTACTGGCAAATGTGATATCAAGGGGTAATGCAATTCAGAGTCAGCAGGCCAAAGGTCAGATACAGCGAGAGATCCAGAAGCAGAACCAGGGATAGCCGAGTCAGTACACAAGAGATCAGTGTCACTCACCGGACCGTGAGTGCCTCTGCGCTGGTGCGTGGCTCCCTAGCCTTCCTGCCGGCACCTGTCCTAAACCGTGGTCGTCCGCCATCCTAATGGACTGCGCATGCGCAGCTCCCAAGAACTCTTGTGACTGTTGCTTTTAATCCAAATTGGTTGATCAGGCAACTTTCTATTTAAGGCACCTGTGTGCATTACCTCATTGCCTGATCTTGGAGTCTCATTCCCTGTGAGTCTCTGAAGGTGTTCCCTGTGTTCTACTAGTGTCTTCAGTTTCCTGCTGATTCCTGATCTACTCATCACTGGTTTCCATACCCGCTACCATCTCCTGTGTACTACTAGTGTCTTCAGTTCCTGTGGATTCCCTGTGCTACTCATCGCTGGTTTCCATACCTGCTACAGTCTTCTGTTTCCTGCCTGTGTCCTCAGCTGGACTCTGATTACCGGATCTACTCACCTGTGGTTCCTACACTCGTCTCTGCCGTCCAGCGTCTCTGCAGTTCCTGCATCTCCCTGTGGACAGACTGTTCTACTGAATAGCGGTATGCCTATCTGTTATTGACTTTCTATGTTTACTCTGCATATCTGCTAGGACAAGTCTCCACGCTCAGCAGCGGTATCACTTACCCGCTATAGACTGTTATTGTTACGCTGCATACCTGTTTGGAATTAACCGTACTACTCAATCATTATATGCATAACTGTGATTGACTATACATTATTGGCCTGCATATCTGTGCTGAGCAAGTCTCTACCCAGCAGCGCCACACATACCGCTATATAGACTTTGTTGGATATGCTGCATACCTATTGAGATCAAGTTCCTCTGTGCTCTCAGTGTCTGCATCCTATTATCTTTGTATGCTTAAACTCATCAACACTTGTACACATCCTCACCTATTAAGCAGTGGTACAACTTGCTATACGAAGACCACTGACTTCCCTGCTACCTACCTGCACCTGGACAAGTCTTCTCACCATAAGCAGTGGTACAACTTGCTATACGCAGACCACTGACTTCCCCGCTACCTACCTGCACCTGGACAAGTCTTCTCACCATAAGCAGTGGTACAACTTGCTATACGCAGACCACTGACTTCCCCGCTACCTACCTGCACCTGGACAAGTCTTCTCACCATAAGCAGTGGTACAACTTGCTATACACAGACCACTGACTTCCCTGCTACCTACCTGCACCTGGACAAGTCTTCTCACCATAAGCAGTGGTACAACTTGCTGTACGCAGACCACTGACTTCCCTGCACCTCCCTGCATCTACTCACGTCCATCCTGGTCTCCGTGTTCAAATCTGCCTTTCCACTATATCAGCTAGAGGCTGATTCATTGACCATATATTGCTGCAAGTCACTGACTTTCCTATTATTTACTGGCATTCTCTCTCCATCTGCTGTGATATCGGTTCCGCTAGTCACCCCGCTACCAGAGGACCGTTGTGTGAACTTCACGACTCTGATAAGCCCAGTCATCTGGTGAAATCCTGGGCAAGACTACTAGTGCCCGTGACAATCAGTCAGAGAGCAGGGAGACAGGCTGGAATGCTGGAGCATAGGAAAACCTAGATACTCTAGCGTCTACCTAGTGTCAGAGACAGGTTTAAATAGAGGTACCCTATCCCTGATTGGTGGCAGTGGAGGAGAAGGTCTGAACAGCTGATTGCCGACTGGAAGTAGAGTGAAGAGTCCTGTTGCTAGGAAATGGGGACTCAAAAAGGACACTCATGCGCACGGCAATTCTGAGAAGAGAGGCCGGCATCTAGCTGCCTAGCAATGGACTGTGCTGCCGACAGATTAAGGCGTCCGTCCCTGGCACTGATGGTGAGTGCAGAGACAGCGCCTGACACAAGTCCAGAGATGTAATACAAAAAACAGTTTATACAGGTCTAGAGGCGGAAGACTGAGGAAGAACACCTGGCCACCTCAAGGAATCAGCCAATGGCACGTCGAGTTCCTGAGGGGGTCATGACCCATCGACCTATGAATGTGGACATTAATACTGTAACTGTATCTTTGTAATGCCATTGCTTTTTACAACTGTACAGTATATAAATTGATCACCTCTGGGTTTGGAAATCAGGACATTCTGAAAGAAGCTTGATTTGGTGCCAACATCTCAAGCGTATGCATGCCAAATTTTGTCTTGTAATATATTGCAGTTAAAACCTTTGTGCTTTGAAACCACAGTGATCATATTGGAGAATCTTTATTGCAAATGATACATACGTACATTACAGTAATTTAGTCCTGTAAATGATAGACCTGTAGTACTCAGTCCAAGGACTCTAGGTGCAAGCAAATTTATTTGGAGCATGATGCAGGACGCAAGAAATAAATTCAATGCAGTAGATCTGCCAGATCCGATTAATAATAGAAAGAGTGGAGGTTGGTTCTAGATTTTTCCAGGAAAGGGCTATTTGGCATTTTGTGGATTATGGATATCGGTTATCAGTTTCTGCATGTGTTTAGGGATATCTGGACTATGGCAGGGTAGTAAGGTATAGGATAAAGAGTTGTGGATGGCAGTGATATTAGCAATTAAACAGTGTTTTTCCCTCCAGAGGGGGGCTAGATTCATGCAGTACAACCAAATATGGGATAAAGTACTCTCGCCACCACAGAGACACCAACAAAGAGGTGAAGAATTTGGAAAATTAATATGGAGCTTATGGAGGACTAGGTACTAGTGGTATTAAATCTTATGAGCATTCTCACAAATTTTTATGCAGATTGATCCTCAGTTTCGAATGTCCCCCCATATCCTGCTCCCAGTTAAGTTCATGTAGGTCTTTAGGGGGTCGAGTGTGCTTTAATACTAAGCGGTAGAATGTAGAGATGAGTCCTATGAAAGAGGACCTTTGTGTGAAAAAAGTCACCAATGAGGAGGATTGACAAATCAGGGTCAGTGTGACTAATAGTGCTATAAAGATTTGTAGGTATTGGTAGAAATAGGAGCAGTGGATATAGAATCGAATTTGAAGATCAGCAAATGTCAGGAATAGTTGTGTGTGGGATAAATCGTTGAAAAATGTAATCATGCCGTGCCCATTCTGGGAGCTAAGTTGCGGTAGGAACCAGAGGAAATCGTGGAATATTCCACAACTGATTCATATGCCACGAGTTAGGGGTGAGATCATATGGATTGATAGTGTGGTTCCAAATTGCTTAGAAAGAATACAATTAGATTTGGCAGGTCTATGTTGTAGTTTAAGCCACAGTAGGATCGAGGTTGAGTGGGAGTTGGTGATATATATATACCCTCTACTCTCATGGGAGAAGTGAATGTAAGAGGATGTATTGATTGAAATGTGCTGTGTTTTAATACTGTGTTTTTTTGGGACACCTAGGCCTCACTCCTGGATATGCTTGTTAAGTATTCGGATTCTAGGTTGCTTTGTCGAGCAAATACATTTGGTGGCCAGTTGTTTGAGCATTTTAGTGTTTCCAGGTACTTTAAAGGGGGGAGTGTGAAAGAGATATAAAAGTCATCGTAACGTATTTATCCTAATCGATGCAATTCAGCCTGTCCAAGATATTATGAGTTTGTCCTACTTAGCAAGGTCCGATTTATTCATTTTTTAACAAGGTAAATCAGCTGTGTAATGTTGTTTATAAGTAAGATAGATTCCCATATATTTGAACCTTAAGATGTTGTAAGTATGCAGAGGGGTGAATAAGATCCAAGATTTCAGATTTGATGGCGCTAGTTTTATAATTAGTCTTGTCATCGAAGTAGGATAAATCTTTAAGGAGGTTTGGAAGAAAGTGGATTGGTGATAGACATAAGGATGTTGTCAGCATAAAATTATATCTTATGT
Source organism: Mixophyes fleayi (assembly GCF_038048845.1). Classification (NCBI taxonomy): domain Eukaryota; kingdom Metazoa; phylum Chordata; class Amphibia; order Anura; family Limnodynastidae; genus Mixophyes; species Mixophyes fleayi. Next base: position 55,026,734 of record NC_134402.1, read on the forward strand.
TCTGAGGGGCCGACCTGAATGCAATATCAGGATTTTGTCACAGTTTGATGGCGAGAGGTTCTATCATTAGCGCAAAAATCAAAGGGGCGAGCAAGCAGCTTTGACGAATTCTATTTTTGATATCAAAATAATAAGATTTTAGGTTGGTGGCTAAAATTGAGGCCATAGGATTAAAGTAAAATAATGCTATGCCCATTGCTGCTTAGATCTGGCGCATATACGGCCATCCAACCCTGTCACGTCCAGGGCAACTATCAGCGCATGTTAATTTACGTGTATTAGATACATGGATCAAGTCTATGGCACATCTGGTGTTATTTGAGGCCTGCCGGCCAAGAATAAATCCCAATCAGTCTCCGTTGACCAAATGAAGACAACACACAATTCAATCTATTAGCCAGAATTCACTGAAGCCTCCTTTATTAACACAGTAAAAGAGTAAGGGACTGCGGAAGTACCTGGCATTTCCCGGGTTTAAATCTTCAAGTTTTTAAGTTATAAATGAGTTGGATGTAACCATCAACATTTTAAAAATAATTAGCAGCTTAGCAGTTCTTCCGACACACCCATGAGGCTGCCCTGTGTTGTTTGTTTTTATATTAAATGTCATCCAAATCCATCGAGAAGGCTCCCCGGGTTAAAGTTCTGGTCAGCGTACACCAACAGTAGGTCTGACCGGGACCTCATCTCCCTACTATGTCTTCTGGGATCCAATGTTACCAGTCTGTGAAGTTTCCGTCCAAATCCATCCAGTGGAAAGCTCAAAACAGGCTCCCTGGGTCAAAGTTCTACTCAGCGTACACCAGCGGGAAGTCCGACCAGTAAACTAGTAAACCACTAATCTGTGCAGGGGTGTTGAAGTTATTCACCCACAAACAAACAAACTAACTAACTAACAAACAAACTTCTTCTTTTGTAATCCTCTTTCAAAACACTGCACTTGATTCTATTTGTATAATGCAGGGGCCTACCCTTTTCATATTTTCAGTAAAGCACTATGAGATTCCAACTTAATTTTGCTTGACAAATCATTGAAAGGTAAATCAACAAATTAATCCCTGCTCAAGCTCATGGCTCTTATTAGTGTAAGAAAAAGAGAGGAAATGTAGTTATTTCTTATCAAATCTATCCTATTGAAGCAACCAGAGGTGGATTGGCGGTAGACCTTACCGGTAGGCCGATAGCTTCCTGAGGCTGCCTGGAGGCAGTGAGATAGTGACAGCTGTAGCAGACCCTGCTCAGCAGATTTGAAGGTCTTGTAATCAATTGCAGAGCCTGCAGCCTTTATTTATTGGTTATGTGCCTGGACTGGGAGACCGCTTGATCTGTTTCTCTGAGAGAGACAAAAACTGAGTGGAACATGGGCTTAGAGATGAGAAGGACACAGGCCTTCAGGTAAAAGAGAGAGACACAGGTTGAGTGAGACATAGGCTGAGAGCTTAGGCTAAAAGAGATAGGGAGGCTGATAGGCAGCTATGAGAAAGACAGGCTGTGAGGTATAAGAGAGTCAGGCTCAAAGAGGGACAGTTTGAGAACTTAGAGACACACAGATGTAAGAGGCAGGCTGAGAGAAAAAAGCAGCTATTAGAGAGACAGGCTGACAGGTTCAAGAGAGCTGAAAGAGGCAGTTATGAGTAAGACTGGCTAAGAGAGACAGGTTGAGAGGTAAAAGAGAGACAGATTGAGAGCTTAATGAGCTTAATGAGAGCTTGACAGCTGTGAAAAATAGGTTGATAGAGAGAGAGAGGCCGAGAGGTAAAAGAGATAGACTGAAATAAACAGATTGAGATCTAAGAGAGAGACAGACAGCTTTGAGAGAAGCAGGCTGAGAGAGACAGGTTGAGAGCTTAGAGAGACAGCTGTGAGAAAGACATGTTGAGAGAGACTGAGTGCTGAGGAAGGCTGAGAGAGGGGAAGGCCTGTATGAGAGAAACAGGCTGAGAGATAGAAAAACTGAGAGAGAGAGAGAGAGAGAGAGAGAGATGTGCTCAGACCTGTTAGAGAGAGAGAGACAGCCGTGAGATGCTGTATGAGAGTTGAGAGACAGGCTGGGAATTGAGAGAGATCCCTTCTTGACTCTACTGAAGATCTTCGAAAGAGAACTGCAGAGAAACATTTCTCCAGCCCTAACACTTCCTATGCCAGCCACTCCCTGGCTTACACTTTCTCCAAATTCCTGCACCAGAGGAGCATCCCTCCCCCACAGAAGAAGCTCCAAGATGCAGATTCCCCTCTTCCACCTCCTGTCCGGCAGCCAAGAAGGAGAATTCTCCAGAGGAAAATTATCTCACCCCAACAGGTTATTTAGTTAAAGTCTGACCCTCACCAACAATGGGGCCTCCGCCCTTAAGTAATTAGGTAATTACTAACGGGGCATTAGTAATTATATCAGTAATTGGGATTTTCTTTGTACTGTATGTCAGTCCCTTCTATTTATTAACAGTTATTTTATGCTCTTTGTATTGTATGTAGGCTTCCAGGATCCTCTCTGTATTGTATGATGGAGATGTTATCTGTATTTTACGGGGGTCACTGGGATGCATGTCGTATTGTATATCGGTCTCTGGGATGATCTCTGTATTGTATATGGGTAATTGGGAGGAACTCTATATTGTATATCAATCAATTAAATGATTCTTGTATTGTATATAGGTTTCTAAAATGCCTGCTTAGTATAGAAGTCCATAAAATGCCTGCCGTTGTTGTGAATCTGCCTACCATTGCATGTTGCATTGGCCTTGTCAACCACTGATATGGCTAGGGATAATGGTTTGCTAACCATGCCTAATTTTGTATTGGCCCTGCCTACCTTTTATTTGGTCCCGCCTACATGAGGCCACTTTCACATTTTTTTCCAGTGCCACTTCAAGTTCCCAATCCATCCCTGGAAGCAACTATGGAACTACTAAGGCTCTTTCGAAGCACTATTGACAGGTGTAACTAGCATGTATTACACACTCTCTTTTGTAGGTTTACTCCAATACTTAACCTTTGTCTTACCTATATTCTAAGTTGGCAATGTTTTCACTTGGTCATTTTAGTCTAGATTGAACAACTGTATATATTATGTATTCTTGAAAATGATCTTCACATTCTCCAGTGAACCCAGTCATATTAATTATTGCAACATCACAATATTTTCAGGCAATCAGTTTTGATGGATAGAGTCATAAACATCACTTTAAAATCATATTACACTTATAGAGGACTATAAAGACTTTTACCCCATAAACACATAAATCCATAATTCAGCTTTTGGCTGTGTCTTTGATCAACATGCCAATTGGCATCTGGCTCAACAGACATAAGGTGGATGGTAAATTATTTTAAAAAGAGGTATTCACTTTTAACCACAGTGTCTGATAATATCATTGATAAAACATTGATTTCAAACACCCATGCATATTTTTAAAAATGTTCAATTTTCTTTTGCCAATGTATTTTCATAATTAAAGCATAATACAATATGAATTATATAAAAAATATCAGAATTATACCAACTGTGATATAAACTCTTGTCGCAAAGGGAATGCGCATGTAAAAAGAATAAAACAGGTATCAAAAATTAAAACCATCATTTATTTATATAGCACCACTAATTCCCAGCACTGTGCAGAGAAGTCACTCACATCAGTCCCTGTCCCATTGAAGCTTACAGTTAAAATTCCATAGCATACATACACAATCACACACACACACACACACACAGAGGGAGACTAGGGTCAATTGATGCAAGCCAATTAACCTACTAGTATGTTTTTGGATTGCGGGAGGAAACCGGAGCACGCAGAGAAAATCCACGCAAACACGGGGAGAATATACAAACTCCACACAGATAAGGCCATGGTCGGGAATCAAACTCATGACCCCAGTGCTGTGAGGCAGAAGTGCTAACCACTAAGCCACCGTGCTGCCCCAAAGCATCAAAGTATACGATGGGTTAATGTATTTTTGCTAGTGACCATATTCAGGTCTTTACAAAAAGCAATGTGTTTAAATTAATGCAGTATTTTCAGAGCAGCAAATTTATTACACATTTTACCCTGCAGATGTTTTTAATTAGCAGATAAGAGAAACAAATAATAAACTTTGGAAGTATATCAGTACAGTGTATGAGTATTAATTGCTGTCATTTCCTATAACCTGAAGCACATCACTGTAAGAAAAATAATATTAATTCAATTTAAGATTTGTGAGTGAAATTTAAACATTTAACACAGAGAATCTTTCCATTTTCATTGCAATTTTTTAAAGCACAAATAAATCGAGTGGAACAATTTACAAGTTTAATAAAGAATTTGCAACTGTCAGTAATGGAAGCTTTGGGAAAGATTGTGAAAATATTTGAAATAAGGCAGCTCTGATGCCCCTTTATGGTTAGGATTTATATGACACATGAAGATTATATTGGGAGAAAACTGGAAAAGTTGAAGTTATTGAAGAGGATGCGTCTAATATGCCACTGGGGAATTTTTACTGGTTTTACTGGTTACAAAAAATAAGTTAGAAAAGAAGTGCATCACATTTTAAAAACTCAATGATTGCACACCATAAATTGGTTACATATATTGGTTGCTATAGGTTTCTCAATATTTAATAGACCCAGTTTGTTTATATAGTACAGTGACAGCTCAAGGCATAGCCTGACTGGACGTCCGCATGTGGGTGCCACAGTGGTCATAACACAATTTTTTAAAAGAATTAAGTAAAATTTAAAGTGCCTGCACTGGCTGGGTACATTCTGCACCGGTGTCACATTTCTGGCACAGGTTCTCTTTTATACACCTAGGAGGTGGAGGGGCTAGGTGTCCCAGGCATTGCTTTCTGGTGGCTGGCCACTCCCCTGGGATCAGGCAACTTATTAAGTGTCTTCCCTTTTTTCCCACTCTCCTCCCTCCAATTATCTTCCTCTAATTCTCTCCCTTCCACCCTCCTATTTCTCACCTTGGCATGTGTGAAAGCGGAGAGATTAGTAATTAGTATTAGTATTAGTCCACACCATTCTAAGGTAAAATAGTTTGGTGTCACAATTAAAATTCTGAGGGGGAATAATATGTTATATGGGGGCTCGGCTTGGGGGCTAATGATGTGGGGGTGGGGGTTTAATACTATGTGGGGTCTAGTGGGATAATACTATGCTGGGACTCATGTGTTGACTGGGGGTGTAATGTTGTGGAGGACTGGTCTTTACCAGTCAGTCCCTGGTAGCATTGGAGATATGATGGTGAGGGCTGGGCAGGGATGGCGATGGAGGGATACGTCAAATCTAAACATGGTCCTGGCAGAGCAACAGACTCTATAGGAGTAGGCAGTTAACTAAACAACAGTGACTGTCTGATTCATTCCAACTTACTAAATAGTATGTATATATATATATATATATATATATATATATATATTTAGTTGTTTGTTTATTATATATATATATATATATATATATATATATATATATATATATATATATATATATATACACATATCCCTCCTGAGGAAGTCTCCAATTGAGATGAAACGCGTTGAGGATTTGCTATTGATGCTGCTATTGATCTCACTATTTGCTGTTATCATCTAACTGGAATGTGAGTGATATATATATATATATATATATACACATATCCCTCCTGAGGAAGTCTCCAATTGAGATGAAACGCGTTGAGGATTTGCTATTGATGCTGCTATTGATCTCACTATTTGCTGTTATCATCTAACTGGAATGTGAGTGATACTATTTTCATTTTAATAAATTGTATTTGTCCATGCTTCAATATCTAGACTGTTGTCTTTTTATATATACCATTCGTGGAACCCTTGATGATAGTCATATGGGAATCCAGATGCTGACATTTCAACCACAGATAAGCCATTGCATCATTTACTTTTGGTACGTGTAAGCACAATTGGTGTGGTGAAAGTACGGACTGTGTGTTTTAAAGATCCACTGGTGTCTATGGTCATGGTGATCAGTATTTTATTGCACTGGGTGACCAAGTGGTTTTAGAAGATACTGCACTATTATCTGATTTCCATAGTTTTCATATGCTGTTAGAGACAGAAGGAAGACTCTATATACCAAAATGATGTCCATTTGCTATGAGCTTTGATCAAGCCTCTATTTGGTACGCATATTATCAAACAAATAATTCTGCTTTATGTAAATAATAGTACACTATGAGGCGCCTTGATGTTTCCCTGTTTTAGAAATATATATATATATATATATATATATATATATATATTTATAATGCCACCCCCCAGAACATCACGCCAACCCCCAGGTGCATTACAACACCCGCAGTCACTTCACACCACCCCCCAGCCATATTACATCTCCCCAAAACACATCATAACTCCCCAGACACATCATAACCCACCCTGCACATCATAACTCCTCCAGACACATCACAACCCTCCCAGACATATCATTACCCCCCCCCAAGCCCAGCATACTTACCTAAGTTCTGCTGCTGACACCTGAGTGGAAACATCCTGAAGAGTGAGAAGGGAAGCTCTATATTTCATGAGATTACCAAATCTTGCGAGATATGGAGCTCCATGGCTTGCTCTGCAGGGTGCTGGGACAAAAATGATTTAAAAATAATTTAAAAAGATAATTACTTACCTGGCTGTGGGGGCCCGACCCGGTAATTTGTACCCACCCCTCCTAGGTGTGACTTGCTGAATATCTTCACCATCAAACCTCATGATAGTGAGGATGCTATAACTCAGTTTTCCTGCTTTCTCAGAGCATAATTTTACCTGCTAGTTCACTTTTTCCTACCATATTACTTTATGATGGCGACTGGTTGACAAGATGCAGAAGACGACGGTGTGATGAGACTGAGTCCCATTGGGATCAAATCAGATCAACCTGGTCTGTCATGAGTGGGCCCGACCAAGAATATCGGCTCCCTTGTACTCTTATTAAAGACAGATCTGGTTCTACATGTATCCCAGGATGGTGGGGTAGGTTGTCACAGGAAGCTTGGATCAGCTGAAGTCACTTTGACATCACAAAGTAGTGCAAGGTGTTAAACAAGGGAGCATCTGGCCCTGATCTAAATACAGGGGGCAGATTTTCTGATGTTTGTGGATGGGACATGAAGCACCTAACCCCTCAGACTTAATGGCAGGGAAACCACAGAGGGGGCCTTTGTTAAAAACACACACCTTACCACACCCTATGCTGTTATTACCAATGACTGTGTACTGTTAAATTAGAGGATGGACCAGGGGGAGACAGGAGTAAAAATATGGGACCCTGGACAGGGGAGGTGTGTGCTGGGATTTTTGAAGGAGAAGGAACTCTGACTGGGACAAATGACAAATACTGTTTGGAGATTGTATCCCAGTGAGGAAGTTTGTTGGGCCCTTACTCCATCTAGAGTTGGTCATGATCCATAGGAAACTGGTGAGTCTACTTGAAGTAGGTAGACTGGTACTCTGGGTCCCGCTAAGCAAGTGGAGAGTTGGCGGAGCAGCCGGGATCAGCAAGATTGGAGGACAACTACTTGAGACCGGCCTACTGGCCATCCTGTGGAATAACTTTGGTACACATTTGTGGCCTGCCTGGGACTCTGTGGAAGTTCATGTGTAGTGAAACCTCTTCTATGTGCTGTTTGGATGTTTTATTGCCAAAAGTTAATAGCTAACATTCTTGTATATTTGGTGGGGGGAGTATTTCTCCTTTGTGGAGCACTGTTTTTGCATTTACTCTGTGTGAACACTTGTGTGAATAAAGGAATTATTATCTCTTTCTTGCTTCCTTACCTGTGTGATTACGTGAACCTAGAGGGACAGGTATCTAGTGAACTTAGGTTCTAACCCTGGTGTCCTCACAGACGGTTAGGAGGAAAATAGCAATGCGTCTGAGATCCCACCACTTTACTCATCAGGACAAGCATATATCCATTGGGGCCATGCTCACCACCCTCCGCTGTTTAGCAGGATATGGATGCTGATATGGAAGAGATACCAGCTTTCAAAAAAGATATTACTGAAAAGCGATACTTTATAATGGACCTAAGGCATTCCCTTGCCACTGAATTCCAGAAAACTGTGGGAGAACTCAAAAAAGACTTTGCAGACCTCAACCAATGTACAGCTACCCTGGAGCGCTCCTCACATACATTACAATTGGAGACGGAGAAAGATATTGACTTTTTCAGTAGGAAGCTGGAGTTCCTCAGGGATACAAATTAGGAAACAGGGAATGGGGAATAACCTCTGTATTCATCACATCCCGAAATCAATAAGGCCGATTAATCTGTAATCATACCTGTTATGGCTGTTTTAGGAACTGGTGCCATCCCTCTCTGATTCCCAAATTGTTATCAAAAGAGCCCATAGAGTGCTCAGACCCATGGCCTAAGGACTCTAATCCTCCCTGGGAAGTTATGCTACAATTCATCTCCTTTAAAATCAAGGAATATTCTTGGCAGCCAGGAACACTAATTAAATTTCTTTCGAAAGTGTAGATTCTAGATAATTCAGGACTTGGCCACAATTACTATTGCAAAAAGGCTTGATTTGAGGACATTCTTACACTCTGTGTGCATGGATACAAATATAGATAGCGGTTTCCTCTGACAGTGGATACTGGAGTAGACAACACTCAATCATGAATCTGAAGGATGGCCGATCTCTTCTGAGAAAACTGAATATACCTTCTGCCTCAGATCCTGTCAGACCTGACCCAACAACTGGTTCCCAACCTCTCCAGTGATTGGACTATATTGTGCTTGTTCCTGATGCTTTTATATGTTAAAATGTTGCTTTTTCTCTTTTGTGTTATGTATTCTTCTTTGTAGGTGCTGTAACATCGAGCTAATGTGCCCAGGTGTGAAATTACTCTCCACGATAAGGACAGATCTGCTTTGGTATTATTCACTAACTAATGCTGTGGCCCTAAATGGTCAAATGGTTTGTCATTACTGGAACAATATTTACTGTTGTCCACTATGCTGTTGTGTCATGTTCTCACACAGTTTTTGTAATGTTGTCATTGTCTTTATATCTGTTCTTGCCCTATTATGTTTTATGTTAAATGCTCATTATCATATTTTAAGGTCCCTCCCTCATCCCCATCAATTATGGATTTCTAGATTACTGTACAACTAGTGGTTCTATATTTTGCCCTCTGGGAAATGTATTGATCCTGACTTTGAGCACACCTCACCCCTTATTTTCATTGTAGGGGCTCCATCAGAGCAGCCGAGTGCCCAGATTTGGGTACTTGAAGTCACTCATCCGTACCTTCTCTTTTCCTAGCTACTCTCTTCTACTGGAGAGTAGCTATTATCTTTTCCCTTCACCCTGGATTTCCTGTCTCACTAGTCTCCATCTCGACACAAGAATATGCGATGTCATTCAAGTTTCTATCAATTAACATTAAGGGCCTTATCAACCCTCAAAAATGTTCTTTATTGCATGCCTATGCTAAGAAAGACCATGTTCATCTTAAGGATATTGACCATCCCTCTCTGTCCTCCAGGAGGTTTCCGACAGTTGTCAATTCCAACCACACTGCTAAGCAAAACGGAGTAGCTATAATGGTTCGCACCTCTGTTCTGTTGGTGATTTCGTAGAATGTACGCAACTCTGAAGGACATTTCTGCATCATCAGGAGAAGGGTAGGACCCTAAGATTTATACTTGTCTGTATACATATTGATTTTGTGCCACAGAATGCACAGGTGAACGCTCTTGCCTTCAAAATTCATACCCTAGAATAATCCCATACACATACCATTGCACAGGCTGATCTGGAGGAGTTGGGTAGGCTTAGGTGCAAGTTGTGCAACCTAGAAGTGGAAGAAATGGACAGAAGCCTTTCGTTGGCTCAAACAAAAATTAAAAACCAATAAAGCAGAAACTCTTCTGGGGAATAAATTGGGAGCCAAAGGGTCTGACACACTATTCCGGTAATTCAAGATGAAAAGGGCTTCATGATATATGACCCTAGAGAGATTAAATTTTACAATATGTTACAACAAATTGCAAAATCTAGTTTATTTGCAGGAAACCCAATCAAAAAATGTGGACACTGATCTGTACTTGGAGTCTTTGCCTACAATTAGTCAGGTGACTGCTTCTTCTCTGGGCGAGGATATAACTGATGAAGAAATTAAGTTAGCCCTTCAGTCTCAAAAAAACTCCAAGGCTCCTGGTCATGAAGGGTTACCCATTGTATATTATAATACATTTGTGCCATCTCTGATGCCTAGGCTTGCCTAGCTCTTTAGCCACATTTTTAGGGGAAAAAAATTTCACCCCAATTCGATAAGATCAAAGATTCTTGTTATCCTCAAGCTCAATAAAGATGATAATGTCTGTTCCAGGTACAGACCAATTTCTCTTTTGAATACCAAGATTAAATTTTGGGCGAAAATCCTAGCTCTGAGACAGATGGGGTCCTGCCCACTCTGATAGACTCAGACCAGGTTGGGTTTATACCTCATAGGGAAGCTTAAAATAATGACTCCAAGTCCAAGGCTCTGACAGTCAATGTCCCCTACAAAAATCAAGAAAGGTCTGGAAACTTTATTTACATTTCAATGGCACCCTCATTCTCTCCAATATTTTGTGGTATTTATTTCTAAAAATTATTCCCGTCTGTATCAAATCAATTACTTACTGTTGATTCATATAATCCTGAGGGATATTGCTAAATGGAAACATATATATATATATATATATATATATATCTCAAGGATAAGGAACTTAAATGCCTTCAAGATGAATTTCTTCCCATGTTTACATTACCTCTTCCGGGTGCAGGTTCCCCTTTCCACTATGAGGAGTCTTCAAGCGTCCTGCAATAAATTTATTTATTTCTATGATTGTCTTCCATCTGTGAGCAAGTTTGAGGATACATTGGTTCAACATATTTGTCAGGCCTCCAAACTACTGATTGCCAGGCATTAGAAGCAGTCTATTTTCACCACACAGAGTTGCTAAACAGGTTAAGCCATGTTTTCACTTTGGAATATATCTCTGGTCGACTTAGTTATACCATTACCAAATTTCATAAGATCTAGATAATGTGGTACAATTTTTCACAATCTAGCACTCCTGATTTGCATGTGAGATAGAAGATCCTGGTCTGAGTTTTTTCACTAATTGGGTTTCTTTCCCCCTTCTCCCATTTTCACAATTTTCCACTTAATCTCCTGATCCCTTTTCCTAGCCCAATCCTGAAAAAAAGATAAAACCAAAAACTGCATTATGATACTTCGGTTTGTTTTCATTTTGAACCACACAGTATTTTGTTTATTGCTCTATTGCTATTTTAAAACATTTGTTTTGGCGATTATTCGCCTTTGTTATTGTGAGTAATTTGAATATGTGATATGCTGTGGAACATCTCTGTTTTACTATGCTGATACTATTGTGTATTTTTTGAATTCTCTGATGCAGTTTAAAATAAACAGTTTAAAAAGAAAAGAAATAGCATTCCACCTTTAAAAATAATACCCACTCTACATACTATTGGCCTGATCCAGTGAGGAATGTAAATGTCGATACGCACTATAATTTGCATAAATCACTTTGCTCATGCCCAGCACCAGACAAACACAGCAACATTCAATTCATCTTTGAGCACAAAAGGCCCCTTACTACAGCCTACTATTTCATGGGTGGAATGGGAGGGGACTGGGTGTATGCACATAGTCAATGTACAGTAATGGTGTTTCAAGCTCGAGTAAAAGTAGCAGTGTCTGATGCAAGCATTGGGCATGATAAAGGTATGTGTTATTCTGTTGCATCACGTGCACCCGCCACAGATCGGGTGTAAGTACCAATTACTAGAGATGATGGTCACGTATGCATGCTGGAAAATGAATTTGCAATCAGAAGCAACTGTAAAAATACACTCCACATGCAGTGTTGGACTGGGGCTTGAAGGGCCCACTGGGGCCCCCCTTCAGAGGGGGTGTTGCCAGCCATCATAGCTGTGAGACCAGACACTAGAGGGGGAGGGGTCAACCCACGAAGGACAGTTAGCACAATAGTGTAGTATATAAAGAATGCAGTGTGTATATAAAGAGTACACAGTCTTGACCTGTCCCTTAGATTGGGCAGAACAGTCACCAAAAATTGTGATTGCCCGACTAGACCAGGCTTAGTTAACCTGTGGCACTCCAGGTGTTGTGTAACTACAAGCCCCACCCAGCTTTGCCAATATATAGCAGCTTATTGCTGAAAGGGTATGCTGGGACTTGTAGTTTCACAACACCTGGCATGTCACAGGTTAGCCAAGCCTGCACTAGACTCAGAACATTTGACAGACTCTCCTACCTGTTCTTGTCAATTTTACCACCTATGGCTGCTGGTTTCTTAAGTTTTGCGGCTTGTCTGGATCCTGGAATGTTGGGGGCCCTATTTGGAAAAAATAATGGATACATTTAGAAAATTCCAACCAGCCGCGGCATTAAATCTTTAAGACCTACAAATAATACTTAGGCCTTCCTCCAGCCCCACCATTAAGGTAATAGTATTCCCATTTAATAAACCTATTTCCCTCCCTCCAGACAGCCCCTGCAATAAATTAATCGCATTTACATATAATAATTAATATACCTGTTTCCCGCAACCGTTGCTGTCATTAAATAATTCATACTCACATTTAATAAAAAGACCTCATGCTCCTCAAACTCAGCCCCACATTCAATTAATTGCCCCCAAACCACCTCATTCTAAATGTATAGTCCCCACTATAAAATGAAATTGTTCCACCTTCACCCTACAAACAAAATAGCACCCATTATTTAGCCACCACCTACCACACACACATTACACTGCCACAAGCCCACTGTGCCATTACACACAAATCACTGTGCTCCTTTATCACCATGCTGTGCCTCCTTATGATCACACTGAGCCCTCCATGCTGGTTTTGCCCCCCCTTTCATCACTCTGTTCCATGCTGCTCTGGCTCCCCTTCACACTCTGCCATGCTGCTCTGGCCCCCCTTCACACTCTGCAATGCTGTCTTTGCCCCTTTTCACTCTCTGCCATGCTCCAGCTTCACTTTGCGCCATGCTCCACCTTCACTCTGCTGCCATGCTCCACCTTCACTCTGCTGCCATGCTCCACCTTCACTCTGCTGCCATGCTCCACCTTCACTCTGCTGCCATGCTCCACCTTCACTCTGCTGCCATGCTCCCCCTTCACTCTGCTGCCATGCTCCCCCTTCACTCTGCTGCCATGCTTCCCCTTCACTCTGCTGCCATGCTTCCCCTTCACTCTGCTGCCATGCTTCCCCTTCACTCTACTGCCATGCTCCCATTTCACTCTGCTCCCCCCTTGCTTCCGTTCCTTCACTTAACTTTTCTATTGGCTTCTTTCTTCTCTTCTTTCTTCTCTTCTTCCTGACTCCTCTCTGCGGCGCTCCTCATTGAATGTTGGGCATGATGACATCACAGCCGACATTCAGTGCGAACGGAGCAGAGAGGAGTCGGGGAGCGCCGTGGTCACGTGAGTATTCTTCTTTTTTTTTTTTTTTTCCACTCCCCCACCAATGAAAAGGTGAGCAATTAGAGTTGGGGCTTACCGAGGTATAGCCCAGTCCCCCAGTGGGCCAGTCCGGCCGGTCCACATATGTATTGGATGTATCATGCAGTGTGTTGTCTGTCAGAGCAGAGAGCACCTAGACCATTATTCAACAAGAGAGGGTACGTCATTGTACGCTGACCCACAACCCTATGAGAAAAAAATAGACCTACTCCCTGTAAGCACATTTCTAAAAATCATAGACACTGTTTCCTTCCAGTCGTTATTATTGATTAAATAAAGGGTGCAGAATGTGCTGATATATGCAAATATGCAATAATAGTACATTTAAACTTTTACATGCTGCTGTAAGATGAATTTGCTAGGACCATTCTCATGTAAAACATAAGTAAACGATTATAGTTTTTTCTTCTAGTGGGAATGAAATAAAGACTGTTTTCGATGCAATCTTTATTTTTAATGTAGTACAGCTTGTTGGATAAAAGGTAGAATAAAGGGAAAATTGTATCAACTTAAACACAGATGACAGAAAAATAAGAGACGGATTTTTGCAGATAATCCATTCATGTAAACAAAAACTATGCAAATGTTGAAAAGAAGCTTTTTCCCCCTTTTCTTTAAGTAAATTGGAAATGTACAATACACAGATAAGAAGCCAAACTAAGCAGTTTTAGAGGTCAATCATTAGTCTCTCCATAAATATTTAATACTCTTTCAGCTCCACTGGATATATACACAGTTCTTTGGAGACGAGAATATTGTAATAAGATATTAAAATTTCATACAATGCCACAGCTGAGGTGATTGTCAGAGTGAATGTGTGATTTTTTCAGGCACTTTAAAACTTTGCTGAATATAACAAAACCATCTACATCTTAAGAGTGTGCATAGTTGGATAGATATAGTACAACTGATGGGATATCATTAGTGACCCATTTTGCCAAATCAGCCATAAATCTAAATAATTAGCAAACAGCAAAATCAAATAAAAAATATCTTTATTAGACTACTTTCTGTAAGAGATTGTCTATGTAAAGTACATGAGTTTGTGTTTATATTTTATTTGTTAAAACTTGCCAAACTATATTGTTTGATTTATCTATAACACGTTTTTAACTTTTGACAGGTGCACATGTTAACATGCAATACCATAGACTTAGAATTCCCACATTATAACTAATGCATATCTGACATTACAATGCATTCAAATATGCATTTTTTTCAACATGTGTCTTTGTAAAAGTAGGATTTCACCATTTTTCAATCAAGAATAAAAAATAATGTACATATCACTTTAAATATGTGCAGTAACCTTCTACATATTATTCTATAGTCTGGTGGGAGGGTTACCCCACTTGCCTAAGCAGCACCATAAGCTGTCCTAACCATTAACAAATCTTAGCCAGCGCTTGGAAACCTTACATTGTTTTATATTGTTCTATAAATCAATCACTCATATTTAGCTTAGATATGAGTGATTGATCAATATGTGAAACTGCTCTTAGATGTAATTTACATACAAATCTATGTTAGGGCATATAAACACTGTGGGCCTGAGTCATTAACGAACATATCAGGCTTTTTTGAGCATATCCTCCACAAAATCAGTCTGCAAAATACCTAGAAACAGCTGGTTTAAGAATGAAAAACAGACTTACTACAGCCTACGATTTAAGAGAGTGAACAGGGTGCGGAATGAGCGGAGTCATGTAGGCAATATACAGTAAGGGCTTTTCTGTGCAGGGAAGTCCAAGTCAGCTTGACTGAAGCGTCCACTTTGTTGTATCTCCCGCTTCAGTTAGGGGGTCTAGTCTAAGTGCATGCGCCGGGTCTGGCGGCATTATAGCCACCAGATACGACAGTACTAGACAGTGTTTAAATAAATACATTTTTATTAAAAAAAACAGCGTGCCCCCCCTCTCCCAATCATGGGTATCCTCAAAAAATAGCTGGCCAGTCTCCCTCCTGAATTAGGTCACACAGGTCCTATTCCCAAGCTGTGGTAAACTTGGGCATAGAGTTAAATAAGTTTTCTATAATAAGTTTATAGATATTGGAGAGTAAATGTGGAGGGTAGATCGTGGCTGAGCACATCTATTTAAATTCTGTGAGGTCTCTTGTTGCAGGTAGACCCAAGAACAGGAAATGTTTAATTTGAAAGTATCTCCATATTTCTGATATCGGTAAGTCCCATTTAGTCTGTAGCTTCTCAAAGGGAGACACACCTGAGTAATTGATCAGCTGGCTGACACATGTGATCTCTGCCTGAACCCCTTTCCTAAATGCACTATTGGGGAAACCCAGAGGGAGTGAGGGGTTATCAAAGATTGGGGACATGGGTGAGATGGTTGAGGAGATATGGGTGAGTATTCTGAGTTTGGACCACCTAGTGATGGTGTGGCCAATTGTGGGGTGTTTAACAGAAGGCAATTTACTCAGACAAGGGATGCATCTGATTGAGGAGGGTAGGTGTGACACCTCTATCTTCAGCCATTGTTTATCACAATTGGGATTTGTCCACTCCAGAAACCTACCCAACATGATTGCATCATGGTATGAAAGAAAGAATGGGAGTTGTAGTCCTCCAAAGTGTCTTCGCCTGTATAGGATGTCGTGTTTCAATTGGAGTCTCTTCCCCCATAGCCATGAATTCATGCTAACACCAGTGTTCATTGCTGGCCTATGGGATCACTTTACTCATGTGTATTGGAAGCATTTGGGACTCCAGAAAGAGCCTTGGATTTACATGGCTTCTATGGTGGTGGAAATCTAATAGTACGTTTTTTAGAAAAATATTATAAAATGATGTAGTTATAAAGGAGAAATTTAAACGATCATGTGCGGTCTAACTGCTACTAACCAATCAAAATTACTTTCTCATGCTGTGACCATGCAGAGCGAAAATTTAAAAATAAGAATAGCTTCCTTGGTTATCTGCATAGCTATACCAAATTAAGATAATTTGACTGCTCTTTTTGAGCTTTATAATTGTCTTCAATTTTTGGTTACTGCAAATATAAATGCTAATGTTCAAAATAAATTTGTATTTACAATTAGTGTAGAACTGTTCATAAGGGGCAGACTTTGGTATGAGTTGGCGATTTAAATATATATTTCAATATGTATTACCTTCTTTTAATATGGAGTACAGCTTGAAGTAGTTAGAACAGCATTAGTGGTATATTTGGTGAGTGCCAAGCATCAATGTTTGATTGATTGTATTCATGCCTCTGTCTCTCCTTTATGACTCTATAGATTTCATGCACTTTCTATTTTAGTATTCCACACTAGACTTGCAAAATACTAATATTGTGTATTTTTACATTTTTTCACATTTTGCAATCAAAGTAGTTAAGATTTACCATCAATGTTTGGGACATGTCCTGAGACCACTAGTTCAAGTTGTATCCAAGTTTTTTCATGCATTATTGTCAGGGATAGACCCCTCTGGCTACTCCCTGGTTTAATATCTCTATTTTGTCAGGAAGCTGCTCCTGAACCCATTTATCTGTTACAAACCGCCCTCTGCGCACTGGTGACTTGGAAGCTTACTGTAAGGGAACACACAGGATTCCAGCCCAAATCTCAAACTCACCTCATTCTCTGAGGCTACAGATTTACTGGTAATTTTCCCAACACAGACACCCGCCTACACATCTCTCTCCGCCAACTGCCACCAGCTACTTATAAGGCCTGTAGCAAACCTATGACTCAATTATCCAATTGCGCACACTCGGTGCTCTGATAACTAAACAGTTAACCCTTCACACTCTGGTTTCTAAAGAGTTAACCCCAGCCAAGCAATATCTCTCTTCTAAACAGGCAATGGATTAGTTTAGAGCAATAAGGACATAACTATTAAATTGTTAGACTTAATATACAAAAGGTACAATGCTTACAGATAATAAAAAAAACAATTAGATAAAGATTTGTTATACTAATAAAAAATTGCAGTTATAAAAACAAATGGAATAAAAGTACAGAGTATAACTTACGTATAACAATCTGTATGCCTCGGGGTAGGCAGAAAAGATGGCCAGTCCTTCAATTAGGTTGATCCCCAAGAAACTGACAATTTGATGTAACTGATCTCAGCTTTTTAAAGACACCTTTACACCTTTCCTCACCTCCAGGGGGGTTGAGGTCTGTGACATTTTTAACAATCACCATTTGCATGTTGACTGATTAACTACCAAATTCTACTATATGACCTATCTTTTCTGTGGAGTGTCACACAGACCCAATTTTATTATTAATATATCCCCTATGAATTTACCCATCTAGTGATACCAAACAGGCCTAGGTACAGGGTATGAGTTGAGCTTTTACTCATTTCCTCAACTTCTCGGTGTGACAGATTTCTTAATTTGACATATGAGCTGCCCTTCAACATGCTATTGAGGAATATGTGGTTGATCACTACTTTTATTGATTTTAAGTGGCATATTTGAAAAATGAGTTATTTTTGACTATATAAAATACTAGCAGAATACCCGGCGTTGCCCGGGATTTAAAGAATTTTAAGACACAACTGTGTTACAAAGTGTTTCTCTGAGTTTGAAGAGACCAGTTACTGGATGAAGCGGCATTAAACCATTCCCAATATTTAAGAAATGATCAGCAAACTGACCGTCCATTGTGTTGCCATGCAGAGAAACTCTCATATTTGTGGTTAGTCGCAAAGTGCGAACATGCCTGCAAAGATGTGATGATTTAAGGCATGCATTAATTTCATCCGCCATTGTTCCTTTTGGAATGACCGGCAATGTTTGTCGAAAATCTCCAGCCAATACAACAGTGACTCCACCCATTAGTAAATCATTGCCTCTTAAAAATAGAAGTGTTTGATTGAGGGCCTGTAAAGCATTTTTGTGTGACATGGTGCATTCATCCCATACAATGACCTGACATTGCTGCAGAATCTGAGTTTTTTCTGTTCGTTTAGTGATATTGCAGACGTGAGTTTCACTTCGGGCCAGATTAAGCGGTAACTTGAAAGCTGAATGTGCTGTTCTTCCACCAGGGAGCAAAGTTGCAGCAATTCCAGAAGAGGCCACAGCAATAGCTATCTTGGAATGTACTCTAATTTTAGCAAGTAAGGACTTGTTGAGAAACGTCTTACCTGTTCTTCCGGGTGCATCCAGAAAAAATATATTTCCCCTTTTTTTTGGAACTTCTTCCAAGACATTGTTCCAGACATTCCAGAGCTATGGTCGTTTTAGATGATTTTTAGTTGTTACCCCCCTCGCCACCCCCACCATTAGGAGTGCTAGGGGTGTCTTGCCCCCACAATATTTGTTGTCAGACTGTAAGTCATATGTGTACCAGGTTTGGTGTAAATTGTTCCAGACATTCCAGAGTTATGGTCGTTTTCGATGATTTTTAGGTGTTACCCCCCTCGCCACCCCCACCCCGTAATGAATTTCAATTTTAATTTTTTTTAGTTGCCTCCGTCATGTTTTAATACACTCGTATGCAAAATTTCATGATCTTCGCTTGAAAAATGTGGATTTGTATAGAAAGACAGACAGAAGGACAAATTTTCTCTTTTATATATTAGATAGCCAGTCAGCACATGGTCTCCTTGAGTCAGACACCATGCTGAGTGGTTCCTAAAAGTCTAGTCTGGTGTCAAAACTCTATCCTAGGCCAGGTTATAGCTCACCACAGGGACCTTTAAAGCTGCCACAGGTCACACTGCCATCTTTTAACACTGGGATGTGCAGAGCCACCAAATACACACAAAACAGACTGCCTGTCTTCACATTTTACACTTTAGTGACGCAATTTATCAATGGATTCCTTTGAGATACCATATTTACACTGCAGTTATGATTTAGGCCGTATTGCCCACAATTATGTGATGGGTTAAACCTTATAAATACCTGTAAGTTCTCTATGTTCATGACAATTACATTAACAGAGTTTCACACAACTCACACTCCCTTGGACCATTTCAGTGATTGACAACTCAGCATTTGCTTTTAGATATAACTTTACATATTTGTATGTTATATTTTGTTTAATAAATTGGCATTGATTCATAGTGATTCATAGTTATAATGACAATATGATATGTTTTATTATATCAAACATATCTGTCTATATTAATATAATATTAATATACTATATATAAGTGTTTCAAACTGGCTTTTAGAGCTGATTCGTTTTGCTATATATCTATGTGTAATTGTGTGGAGGAGTGCAGCCACTCTCTACACCTGCTGAGATCAATTTAACATTTTAAGTGCCTACTTGTGTATTCTTTTCCATTTTAAGAACATCCTGTGGTGAACCTAGAACAGAAAGTGGTTATTAACAAATGAAACGTGTTAGAAGTTAACCTAGTGCAGTCTAATGAGCCATCAATCCCCCTCCACCCCCAAGGTTTCTCCAGATTAAAGTGAAGGTTTCTGGAGAGCACTCAATGAACACTAAAAAAAGATGTTCCTTTTTACCACTACCACTTTCCATTCTGAATGATTCCCTACAAACTAGAAGTGTAAATTAGAAGTTTGCAGAAAGGCAGAAAACTCTCTGTGATATTTTGCAAGTTCACCTCAAGGTTCAATCTCCTACCACTTTAGTAACACCACTTTCAATAAAATAAACTATTCCCTTTTCCTCCTAAAACATGAGAGTGAGGAATCATTTGACACTGTCTATATAATATTTGGAATTTCTATGTGTGTGAAGTGATTTATTATATTGGTTAGATTGAAATAAGGAGGTGCCCAAGAGGTTCCATTATAAGTATGGGATACAAAGTCCTCCAGTTCAGAGCTAGTGTAAAATTCAAAATCTCTTGCGGAATGGAAAAGAAGACAGCAAGGAAATCTAGATGTGTGCCCTTTTCACCCTTTATCTCATTTCGATAATCTCGGTTTGTAAAAGGAAATCTAGTTTCTGCACTTTACGCAAAATTAGGCTGATGTTCCTACTCTGTACTTTTAAAGAAACACCATCACTACTCCTAACTATTCCTCTCTGCTTCTCTGCTAACACTGCCATCTTGGAAACCCATGCACCTATGTGAAAATGTAGCCATACTTGTGAAAATCAAGGTAAATGGCATGTCTAAATTTGCTTTTGCACTCCACAGAGAACATTTTGCCCTTCACAATTGACCTCCAGTATGTTACACTTTCTCATTTAACTGTATTACCATAATTTTCTTTCCCTCTGAGACTTAAAGGTCCCCTTGATGTTATCTAAGTATAGTTAAACTTTAAAACCACTCCCTTTATTAAGTAATATTTTCCATTTCTATTCCACAATATTGATCATTCTAGATCCATTTGTATCTCATCTTTTTCAGGAGAGTGAGTAAGCATTGGTACCATTATTATTTTGTGTCACTTTATGTGCTTATAAATGTGCATATCAACATCTATTGAGCTTTGATAGCTAAAAAAAAAAGCTATCCTAATGAAAATATTGGACTACTTCCAATTACTGCCACTTTCTGTGAACCCATAAACTAGGGATACCCCTGTAGCTGTACATTTTCCAGTCTTTTAATTTAGTTAACTCATCTCACTACATAAAATCTTGTTTTTGCATGCAGATGCAATTAAAATCTACCAACCTAGGAACACCCAATTCCTCCATTCAGAAGACACTTTTGTTAGTGGGTTAAAACTGTGATGTTTTTCTACCCCTCTCTGCTAATTACTTCCTTCCCTTACCTTATAAATTCCAACCCATAGCTTCTCACTTACTCAAAACTGTAGCTCCCAACTTAACTGACCCAATTATCTCACTGTTCTCTAACCTTTGGCATTTTTGCCATGAGGTTTCCTTCCTCCTTTAAACATGCATGGGTGATAGCTCTCCACAGAAAGTCTAACATTAATTTGTCTTGCCTGTAATGATTCTGTCCTGTTAACAATCTACAGTTCTTGTTATCACCAAGCATGGAACCTTTGTGTTCGCCAGACTTAGCAAGGTCATTTAGATACTTTGCAATGTAGTTTTAACAGAGAATATGTGAGAGACCATGTGACTGTAATTGCTCTATACAAAGTCACCAAATTGCCTTAAGATTGCTAAATTCAAATATTAATGTTCAATTATAATACTCACTGATATCTCTGCTTCTTTGCTCTGTTTTTAATTCTCTTCTTACTGAAAAGTTACACACTGTAGGCATTTGAGTTTAGTCATACAAGTATTTTTATATCCTTTGCCATGTATTTTGTGTTTATGGTTCCAATACTTGCTACTATTCTTTCATTGTTTCTAGATGTGCCCCAAGGCCTCAAAGGGTACAGAGAGAAGAAGAGATGATGCACTATAAGAAACAATGTATTTGATATTCACCTATTCACACATGACACCTTAATGTACTTTTGTAGTCCAAACATCACTTAACAAGTGAAGTTAGATTTTTGTCTTGAGACAATCTCCTTATGGCTGACCTGCTGCTATTCCAGACTCAACGTGTTCAAAACTAAATTATGAGTGTATGCATGTTGCTGTTTGTTAGTGTGAAGTTACCTTTTATTATTTCCTCACTTTTTTTGAATTAATTAAACACTGCGAGCACAGTCACATTTTTATCAACCTGTATAAAATAAGGTATAATAATAAATGTAGTATGCAACTGCAGATTGTTTCAAAATGAATATATATGCAACACAATCTCCCCCTTATAAACCACATCACACACATAAGTGTTAACGTTAGGGCTTCCGTTTCTCCCAGTTTTCTCAGTACATTCTTCTTTTCTCTGCCTTAAATCTTTAATTTGAAAATTCTTATTTCCTCCTATTTCAGGCACCTAATAAACGCAAAAACTAAAATAAGTAAGGGTAGGTTATTTTATACCAAAACAGGAATAAGGAGAGAGTTTAATGGCATGCAAAACCTTTAGACCACAGGATGACCCTGTAATTAATTTTAAAATTATTGGAGTACTGGATAAAGTACTAAGCCAGAAAAAACAATATATAATTATTGCAGCCAAGCATATCATAATATTTCCAAAATCCATCTTTTTTTAAGAAAAAAAAAAAATACCGCTAAAATACTCATTCTTTCATGCTTCATTATGCCTGTTTTTTATATATATTTCAATTCTACTTTACAGTTCAACCTAAATTTAGCAGCTAGGATGATCTCCATCTCCATCTGACATATTAGTTGCTGGCATGGCTTTCCATTATGCACCACATTTCTCATAAAGGCTTGTTTAAAACAGTCAGTTCACTTTGCATATCTTCCCTTAAATAGGAAAATGCCAAGAGATGTCTCCTTCACTCCTCTCAAAACTGTTTCCTCTTTCACCAGCATCCTCACTGGCTCTGACATGCCACATTTCCTATCCAATTATTCCTTATCCCTGGAACTCCATCCCTCTTGAACTGCCTTAAACTGCGTTACCCTTTGTCACCATTCATGTCTTCAAATCTAAATGGATATTCTATCTTACTAACTCTGTTAAAAAGTACAAACCTGATTGTACCCATAAGTTAGTTCTGTATTGAGAAGCATTCCTTTCCAGTATTGTTTCATACCAGGATGTGCAAGGGACATCATCATCATTCTTTAGTTATATAGCGCCACTAATTCCCCAGCATTTTACAGAGAACGCACTCACATCAGTCCCTGCCCCAATAGAGCTTACAGTCTAAAATCCCTAACACACACACAGACAGACTAGTGTCAAATTGATAGCAACCAATTAACCTACTAGTATGTTTTTGGAGTGTGGGAGGAAAACGTAGCGCCCGGAGGAAACCCACGCTAACACGTGGAGAACATACAAACGCCACACAAATAAGACCAAGGTTGGGAATAGAACTCATAATGCCAGTGCTGTGATGCAGGAGTGCTAACCACTAAGTCACCGTGCTGCTCAACATATTCAATTAAGAGCAAAGTGACTCCGGAACGGACCCGAAGGCACTCCGCATTACTGTAACATCGCAAATTCCTGTTCCCCCCATTGAGAAAGAAAATCTGCAATGTTGCAGTACCATAGTAACATTAAAAATGTGCAGCTGTGATATCCGCGACTAATTGAATATGCCCCCAAAATGGCAATATCAGGGGTACAAAATTTAGCATGTTCTGAAAGGGCAAGATTTTAAATAATTTTGCCTTTATGCACCTACATTTAAAAAGAATTTTGTTTTTAGGATGAGATTATTTAATAAGATTCAAGGGGTTAAGGGATGTAAAAGGTGTTTTAGTGTCGGGTATGTTTTCATCTAATAAATACACTTCTAGATATCAAATATTCTAGGTTTTAAAATTATTTACAATAGACCTTTCACTTTTAAAATCTTATTAAAATCAATCTATGTACCTCCAGTCATGCTGTAATGCATGTTTTGGCTTTTGTTCCAAGCTGGCATAAAAAAGGGATTAATGAATTAGACAATATTAATTAAGTTCCTTCATGGACCTATTTTCTTTTCCTATCACTGCATATACTGAACCACAAAGAAACTGTTTCTTTTATTTGCAATGTGTTCTGTTAATCTCTTTAAGTCTTGGCACAATAAACTTTAGAATCTTAAAAACAGTGCTGAGAATTGTTATCTAATGTGCTTTTAAGAAATTCCTCCTCCTTTATTGATCATATGACAATGAAAGGTCTATAAATTAGGCTGCTCTCCTGAGGAAGATTGTAACACAATGTACATGACAAAGGAGCTCTGTGCCCAGTGAGCACGACTATTACTGGAAATACTGTCTAAATCTGACTCAGCTGTAGAATGCTTTAAAAACAAATGTTCTTATTTTCATTAGTGTGGTTTTAATTAGTCTTAGCAATACAGCTCAGGCACATTGAACTTTGAAATCAACATCAGAGTATATACCATAGTTACCTACCCATCAGGAATATCCGGGAGATTCCCGAATTTTTGGGAGTTCTCCTGAACTCCTGGGAGAGCAGAGCAACCTCCCGGGTCCAGCTCACCTCGTTGGTGAAGTAGATTCGCAGGATGCGCGGTCTAAGGACACTCATCGTGTGGCCACGCCCCAATGATGAAGTCCCCTCTCAGACAGCTGGCTGCAAAAGCTGGTAAGTATGGTGTATATATATGATATTTTATGCCTGTAAAATTTAAGACTTTGTTTAACTGAAGGGGAAAAAAGACATACAACAAATAATATCAGAGATAGACAAACTGTGTCTCGCTTGCTGTTGTGGATCTACTTCCTATGAGCGGCCAATGTGATGAAGAACAACAACATCCAGAACCAAACTCAATTTCCCAAGGGGGCCAAAGATACAATAGATAATACACACTCATCCAATAAGTTTCTTAAAGACAAGGAGGGTGTCACTTGGGTGTATACCCCATTATTATTATTAGCATTTCTTTGTATAGTGCTAGCATATTCGGCAGTGATTTGCAATTGGGATTAAACACAGTAGCAAAATGAGACTGGGTAATACAAACAGACAGAGACATAAGAGACGTAAGAAGGTCCTGCTCACAAGCTTACAATCTATAGGACAATAGGATTTTGATACAGGAGGTTAAGTGCTACATATTGCAAAATGATCCAGCCAGATTGCAAAGGTAAAAAGTTCTCAGTGGTCTATATGATCCAGTCACACAGCAATGTTTGTCCAGGAGTCAGAGGGATTTTTGAGTATTGAAAGAATGCATGTAAGTCTTTTGTGAACTGTCTAGAGGGGTGGTAAAGTGGTAGCCTATGCAAGTTAATAGGATGGTTGCAGAATTTTATAAGGTTGCCAGAAGTGTTGTTTTCAGAGAATATTTAAAGGTTTGTAGACTAGAGGAAAGACTAGTTGTGTGAAGAAACGCATTCCACAAAATGGGTGCAGCCCGAAATAAGTCCTGTAAATGGGAATGGGAGCAGGTAATGATTCCACACTGGAAATAAAATGGTTACTACAGCACCTGACAGTCTCACCAGCACAATGGCTTAGTGGTTTAGTGGTTAGCACTTCTGCCTCACTGCACTGGGGTTTTGAGTTCAATTCCCGAACAGGGCCTTATCTGTGTGAAGTTTGTGTGTACTCCTCATGTCTTTGTGGAATAACGGCGATGATCTGGTTTCCTCCCACACTCCAAAAGCATACTGGTAGGTTAATGGGCTGCTATTAAATTGGCTTTAGACTCACTCAGTCTGTGTGTGTATGTCAGGGATTTTAGTTTGTAAGATCCAATGGGGCAGGGACTGATGTGAGTTCTCAGTACAGTGCTGCAGAGTTAGTGGCGCTATATAAATAGATGATGATGATTTGAACATATATCGCAACTGTCTTATTCTCCACTCTAAGCAACACTTGCTTCTCTTGTCTCAGCTGTGCCTTTTTCCCATTAGATTATAAACTCTCTCATGAGCAGGGACCTCTACCCTTTTCATATACACTTTGTATGTCCCTATTTTATGTATGCCCTGTTTTCCCCTCTGTCCAGCGCTACAGAGCACTGTGTGTGGGTGGCACCTTACAAATTAAAAAAAATAATAAAAATAAAAGTAATATTAAGAAGAAGTAGCACATAATTAGAGTTCCTAGTAATTAAGCCTGCATATGAAAGATAATAAAAAAGCTATTATTTCACCACCTTGAAAGATAAGAAATAAATTATTTTAAACAAGTGATTGTGCTTGCTCAAATTGGTTAAAAGAAGCCTAGTATTATCCAAATTTCATACTATGAATCTAAGCATAGTAGTAACCTAAAATCCTAATATTAGTTCAAAGACTAATTCGAACCTAAACTATAAATTTACTTCAAACTTTAGCATTATAACAAATCCTTACAGATCTGTGATCTCGCATCTGCAAAAGTCTAAGGGCTAGATTTTCTAAACTACGAGTTTGAAAAAGTGGAGATGCTGCCTATAACAACCAATCACATTCTAGCTTTCATTTATTTAGTACATTCTACAAAATGACAGCTGTAATCTGATTGGTTGCTATAGGCAACATCTCCACTTTTTCAAACCCGCAGTATAGTAAATATACCCATAAATGTTAGCCGTTTTATATTGAACCAATATTGATTATAATGCAGCCAATCAATTCACTAGGAACCAGTTATATCACTAAGGCATAAATGCTTCAGTGATGATGCTCTATTGAATTGAGAGGACGCAATATTACATATACCCTCTTACCTCATCCAACCTAATTTTGATATGTCTTAAGCTTTTTAGGGTTCATAAATGTAAGGGGTTAAACATTCGGGGTATTGCATTGGCAAATATGTGTGTGATATCGGAGCCCATGTAAGGCATTACAGAATGGAGGAGTGTTTAATATTCTCAATGTTTTGCCCTAAAATCTTGTGAGTTTAATATTAGTTTATCCCGTAAAAATTAGAGATGTTCAATGAGAACCTTGTTTTGGTTTTGGTTTTGGATCTGTATTAACTTTGTGTTTTGGTTTTGGCAAAACTGCCCTCATGTGTTTCGGTTTTGGATCTGTATTTTTTGGAAAAATTGCTAAAATATGCTAAAATCACATAATTTGGCTCTTTTTTTGTTCCTACATTATTATTAACATTGTCAATAACACTAATTTCTATTAATTTCCAGTCAATTTTGACTACCTCACAGGTCACAATATTATTTTCACCCACATTCGGCCAAAGACTGCAGCGATCTGGCTGGATACTAAGCGACAGAGCAATGGCACAAACACACGGCAGTTTATATCACATGTAGGAAACATTGCGACACAGCAGTGACAGAAATGAAAAGTGGTGCAAGATGGAATTGTGCTTGGGCCTTTCCACCCACCCATATGTTAGAAAGGTTTAACAAACTCACACAGAAACAGGTGGGGTAGCAGGTTCAGTTTACAAAGCCAAGCACTTCAGCGATAGGGAGTGCCACTTTTGTGGCTGAAGTGCTTGGCTTGTTTGGGTCCCCACAAAACAAGCAACCAATGGGTTTAAGACAGGTAAGCTCTCAGTTCTGTCAATAAACTATAATACTGCGGCGAGCTGGCTGATTACTAAGCGACAGATCAATGGCAAACAATTTATATCACCTCTAGGAAACATTGCCACACAGCAGGGTAGAAAAGAAAAGTTGGGCAAGATGGAATTGTATAAAACAAACAAAATTAGTGACTTTTTTTTAATCGCTCTCATACACAGCTGCCCTAAATATAAACCTGAGGAAACCACTTTCCTCTACAAACAAACAAAGATATGTAACAATGTGTATATCTCAGGCGCTTATGAGTTGATTTCTAATTAAACAAATTGTCTTATTCAGCCAATTGCATCATCCAAAAAAAATATTATTTTTCTTAATCCACTATATTCATGTAGAAGTACGTCCTCCGTAGTAGATAATAATAGGATGGCACATTGATATCTTTAGAATATTTTCAAAGGTTTATCAGATCTCTCCGCTACTTGTCACAAATATAGATAGAAGGGGTAGTTCTATCAAATCCCTCCAATGTTTCTCCCCAATATAGATAAGAAAAACACAAACAGAGAAATTTCTCTCTTAATAAAAATTATAGATACTCTATTAGAGCCCAAATAGAGGTAAGCCTTTAGGAATGTATACGCTTAGAAGAAACCCTCATAATTATCACCACATGTGAGATGTTAGAAAATTCAACTTCAAATAGCATATAACGTAAACCAAATGGGTTAATGGTGGAGTTAACGGGGTTAAAACCCCCTTCCAATCTGCTTACTTTGAAGCGTAGATGTTATATCATTTAGATCTTAGTTTCTCCAGTCCGTATTCAGTGTTACATGTAAAAGTAAATGAAAAGATCAAGCACATAGTGCATTATCTCAAAAAACGGGCTTGTTTAATCTTTAATAAAACAGCATCACATATAGTAAATTAAGCAAAATCGAATAACATCTAAAATCATCCTAGAATACACGTAGCAAGTTCACTCCTACCGAGTTTCCCAAGAACTGTCAGCATGGTTGAAATCCTTTTCCAGATAGACCCCGGGATCAGCAGTAATCAGCAAAACTGCAGGTAGGTGAGTGACTCTTCCCTGAAGCACTAAATAACCACCAACGCGTTTCAAACCCAAAAACTGGTTCTTTTTCAAGGTAGATTATTAACATGATTGTCTCCAATCATGTAACTCCAAAAGTATCCACGGAAATAAAATATTAAAAACACTTCTGTTCTATAAAAAACTTCTATTCTATAAAATATAGAGATATTTTTTCAAACACTTCTAACAACAAACAATAAGAATGAACATTAACACATAGTTGGAAATTCCTGTTAGATCGAGTGGATCAGCTGTGCTTAAAATTCACCCACCCAACGGCGTTCTTTACAGGACTCCAATAGGCCCTGGTTTATATATATATATATATATATCAAAATATATATATATCAAAAGTATATAAAGATCTTACAAGACATACATCAAAAGAGGACAGAATTCACACATTCATCCAACGATCGTGTTTTCCAGAGATCTTCTTATTAATTTTAATCGTGGTTTCCGTTGTTAAAACCCTATTTGTTTTATCAATAAATAGTATAAATATTAGGGATAATAATACTATATTTATAAGAAAATAAGTAGGGATGATGGTTTTTATATTATATTAATATATTAATACCATCGCCGCATGAATAAATGAAGGAAGATTTTTAACAGTAAATCATAATGGGCAATTTAAGAGTTAATATTATACCAATACTAATATTATGCAGTAGAACTAATGAGGGCACTCGTATAGATCTCCAATAAAAAGTATATAAAACCTTTGTACAGAAATAACTATCTAGGTTCTAAGTCCTATGAAAGGATTATTTTCACATCTAATGGAGGCTCGACATAAGTCAAAATATATGAACCGTCCAAATGACAATTAAAACATCAGTGATCCACTAACAATTCCCCCAATCCAAGAGATATATTGAATATCATGTAGTATAAATGGATGTAACTCACATTGGGTTCTTTGTTGATAATAAAGGTTTCCTGTACAATTAAAGAAACCATTTCAATTCGAAGTCTGTATTTAAGCCATATGGAGTTAAAGTGTTTAATGTATATATACTTTCCATTTCTGCTTTGGATAATCTAATTTCTAAATCTTTGCATTTCCAATTACTTTCTAACATTTTTATGCCACAAAAATATTTGATCGATTCGACATTACATGTATGTTTTTCTCGACAATGCATTGATAGGGAATGATTGATAAATCCATTCTTAATATTCCAAATATGTTCGGCTATACGTATCTTTAAGGGTCTACTCGTTTTGCCAATGTATTGTTTTCCACATATACACTCTATTAAATATATAACATTTTTTGAATGACATGTAATGAAGTTTTTTATTTCATATTTCAAACCAGTAGTGGATGATGAAAATTCCGTAATTTTGGATTTATCACTTTTAATATATCTACATGGCAAACATGTACCGCACCTATGGAATCCCTTAGTTCGGATACGGTTAGTAGTTACTCTTTTTGGAAGGCTACTTTTGACGAGTTTATCTTTAAGGTTAGGAGCCTTTCTATAGATAAACTTAGGTTTTTTTGGTAATATAGATCTAAGAATAGGGTCACTAAGTAATACCTTCCAATGTTTGCTTAAGACATTTTCATATTTTTTGAATTGTCTGTTAAATTGGGTAATAAATGCCATATTATTTTCTCTATTGTTATTTTCCCTGATTTTAGGTTTTAGAAGAGATGTTCTTTCAATTTTATTATGGGCAACATCTAACACTCTTTGCGAGTAGCCTTTCTGCATAAACTGGATCATTAAATTTGAAATTTGTTCTTCATATATCTGTCCTTCCGTACAATTCCATTTAACACGCATAAACTGTCCGGCTGGAATATTATTCAGCCAGTTTTTATTGTGATGGCTGTGTGCACTGATATAGGAATTGCTGTCCGTTGTTTTTGTAAATGTTTTTGTACATAATTGATTATTTTTAACATAAATAGTCAGATCAAGGAAATTCACAGAATCTTGACTGATATTGTATGTAAGGTCTATATTATAGTCATTTTGATTTAGATATTCACAAAAATTATTTAAAGAATCACCCCTCCAAACAAAGAGAATACCGTCAATGGAATTGTCCTTGGGAAATGTTAGATATTAAAAAGGACATGTACAGTTAAAGAAACCAAGCACTTAAGTGACAAGGAGTGCCACATTTATGGCTGAATAGTTTGGTTTGTTTGGGCCCCCACAAAACAAGCTACCAATGGGTTTAAGGCAGGTAAGCTAACAGTGATGTTAATGAACTCTACAGTGGCAAGATGTTGTTGTCATCATCCTCAGCATCATCCCCATCCTCATCAGTGTGTACATCATCCTCACACAATATTAATTCATCCCTGCTGGAATTCACCATTACAGAATTCTCTACTTTGATGTAATTTCCAGTAAAGGCTTTTTTTGCATAATTTGCAGCTCATTTTGATGAAGTACTTTTCCACATTTTTAGGAAGTAGCCTGACAACGTTCCCGGCTGTGCCAAAAACTGTACACACTGGAGGATGGGCAGCTTAGGTATTGCAAAGCAAGTTTGTACATGGGTCTCCAAATTGCCTTTTTTTCCTCCCAGTATGTCAAGGAAATGTCTGACGTATCTATTTGTATGCTGTCATTAAAATAATCCTTCACCATTCTTTGGATGTTGATAGTAGGATCAGGTGGATTTATGGCAGAGGTGTCACAATTTATGGGCAGTTTTTTAAGACCAGACCAGAAGTCAAAATGTTGTGCTGACTCATCTGCATCATCCCTTGGTCTCTTGGAAAAGCTAGGTTTTTTCCTAGAAGCAGTTGCATGAGAAACTGAATGAGGGGACATTGTCGTGTCATGTACCACTTGAGCTGTCAACTTGCTCACTAGGAGCTCATTGCATCTATTGAGATCTGGGTCGGTTTGAAATAAAGAGCAGACATAGCTCTTAAACCTGGCATCAAGCACAATGTAGTGATCCAATTTCAAGATCTTGATAACTCTTGGATCCTGATAAAGCGAATAGAGTACTTGATCTACAAGTCCAACATACTTAGCATAATTGTAATTGTTTTGTTTCATCTGCTACTTCAATTTCTGAAGTTGCTTTTCCAAATGTCTAAATAAGGAAATCACTTGGCTTGGCTCAAGTTAGCAGTGTTTGAATTCACTTCAAAGATGACTACTTTGAATGGTTTCAGCACTTTGCACAACACGGAAATTATTTCACCCTGCGTTGGACTAAAGTACATTCCCCCTTCTTTCCCAATGTCATGGCTTGTTGAGTAAGCGTGGATGACTTTTTGCTGTTCATCCATCCTCAGAAGTATATAAAGGGTGGAATTCAACCTTATTAGCACCTCTTGCTTTATTTGGTGGCAGAGAAAATTAAATTGTTCTTGCAGCTGCTGCAATCTCTCACATGCTGTTGCAGAATGCAGAAAATGTCTCAAAATTCTCCGGGCCACAGACAGCATCTCCTGCATGTCCCTGTCATTTTTCAAAAAGCTTTGTACCACCAAGTTGATTGTGTGAGCAAAGCAGGGAATGTGATTGAATTCTCCCCACTGTAATGCTCTAACAATATCGGTGGCGTTATCAGAAATCACATATCCTCAGGAGAGTCCAAGCGGGATAAGCAATGTTGGAATGACATCCCTTAGTTTTTCAAACAGGTTTTTAGCGATATGCCTCTTAGTGAAGCAAGTTATACACAGAGTAGCCTGCCTGGGAAAATCTGGCATAGTTTGGTATATGCTGCTGCTGTTCCTGCTGCTGAAGGCAATTCACCAACCCAGTGGGCAGTCACAGTCATATAATCTTTAGTTTGCCCAGTTCAGCTCATCTACATATCTGTGGTTAAGTGTACAGTGGGTAGAATGGCAATTTGTAGCCCAATATTTACATTGTTTCTAACCTTCTGGTATAGTTGAGAATTGTTTTTCTAGTAAATTGGTGTTGAGATGGAATTTGGTAATGGGGACATAGGACCTCAAATAACTGTCTAAAACCAGCTGCATTAATTGTGGATATTGGACGCAGATCTAATACCAGCATAGTCGCCATGGTGCATGTGAGCCGCTGTGCAATTGGGTGACAGCTGTCATGCTAGCTTCCTTTTGCAAAAGATTAACAATTGTTGTAAACTACTAATAGTTTTCTTCTTGGTCTGCTTCTGGGATGAAGATCCACCACTAACAGCAACAGCAGCAGCAGCAGCAGCAGCAGGCCTAACGCCTTAGCAACTTGGATGCAGGGCTAACTCCGATCACTACTGAGGATATTGATGAGCAAGGTGTTGTTGGTGTAAATTTCAGGTGCTGGGATCTAGCTGAGAGAAGGGAGCTAGCTGATTCTGGATTGGTTTTTTTTTTTTTAAGCATAAGTTTCAGATTTTCCCAAAAGCTTTCCATGAATTTTCTTCAAATGGCGTAACATGGATGAGGTTCCTAGATGACTATTGGCTGTGGCTTTGCAAATGCTACAAATAGCTATATAACTGGTGTCAGGATTTGGGTAAAAGTAATTCCACACATAAGAGGTGGATTTTTTGGTCTTATGCCAAGGCATGACAATGGCCTTCTTCTTATCACATGCAAGAACTCCTTTCAGTGCAGGGCTAACTGAAACAACATCATCATCATTAACATCCTCATTAGCGCAGTCGTCAGCTACACAAATATCCCCCTCACCATGTTGCAAATCGAAAGTAGCATCCTCAATTTGTGTATCACTGGCTACACTTGGGCTGCTCATCCACACATTTTCAGAAATGGAGAGAGGAGGCTTCTTTATGGGTACAGTTTGAGAAAGGTCAGGATTATACATAGCACTCGAAAATAGACTCTCCTCAGGGATTTGTGTCATTTCCGAACATACAGTTTCTGCTACTGCTGTACCAGTTTTTCCGAGCTCGGCTTTTGCACATGAAATTTTTTTGCCACCTCTTTTTGACTCAGAATAACCATGTCTCGCATCATCATAACAGAACTTAGAAACAGATGCCTCACTGAGAGTTGCAGAACTAGCACTTATACAGAAAGGTGAAGGCTGGATTCTTTCCTTGCCACTGCATGTGTAGAATGGCATGTTGACAATTTTATGCTTTTCTTTAACTTTTCCTTTATTAGCGGCGCTTTTCTCTTTACCAAAGTAAAACCTTGTTTTTTGGATTTCAGTCTCCCTGGCTTAAACCCACTATGCACTTGAGCATAGGCTTTACTACATGACGCAGAGGGACTGATATCACCATGGCTGGTGCCAGCAGCTGCATGGTGTCCCTGCAACTCTGTGGACTGATCAGGATCCATATCGATGGCATAGAGCAATGGCACTGGAGACTGGAGAGTGACAAGAACACGGCTACCCTTTCTGTTTCTGTGTGAGCAATGACATTTAGCAATGTCACTAGAGATTGCAGTGTGACAAGAACACTGCTACACCTTCTGATTCTGTGTGAGCAAAGGAACTGCACAATGTCACTGGAGACTCAAATTGGTACTACCCCCCAAGAGGCGCTGAGTCTAACGGAGAGGAAGGTTTTCGCCAGGGACCCCCACAAGGGAGTTTGGACTTTGCGGCTCCCAAACCGCATGTCGTGGTTCTCTTAGCAGGTGACAAGCGACACCAAGATGAGAACCAAAGACACCAAAATGGAGTAACATGGGTAGCAGGATCACAGTAACTGTAGATCCAGGAGAGCGTTTCCAGTAAAAAATGGAAATGACACACAGGGTGCGATAGTCTGTGGACCAATACATCTGATGAGTCTGATGAGTGACAAAGAGTGAAAAGAAAACTGCTACAACTTCCGTTTCTGTGTGAGCAATGGCACTCAGCAATGTCACTGGAGACTGGAGAGTGACAAGAACACTGCTACACCTTTTTTTTCTGTGTGAGCAATGTCACTGGAGACTGGAGAGTGACAAGAACACTGCTACCCCTATTTCTGTGTGAGCAATGGCACTCAGCAATGTCACTGGAGAGTGACAAGAACGCTGATACCCTTCCTGTGTCTGTCTGAGCAATGGCGTAGGATCTATGGTGGAGAGAGATACTTATGGAATGCAAAACCCACGAGATCCAAGTTCCGAGGACACGGGAAAGTACTGAGTCAGCTTGGTTCGGTACTCGGATTTGGGATGTTTGGGTGGGCTCGGTTTTCGGAAAACCGAGCCAGAGCATTGCTTGTAAAAATCTGTCTCCACCTGATGTAAACAGCTGAGTGAACTGGAGCTACAATTTATTGTCAAGGATACAGCTTTTCTTTCCACTTGTCATCTTTTTTATTGCTCCTCTATTTTCACCCTGCTAGTCATCTTTTCTACATTGTGTTCTCACCCAATAGGTAATATGATGTACTGTAACAGTAGAGACTTTTAACAGTTGCAGTAGTGGAGAGTTTTATGGTATTGCACATGCTTTGGGGAACATTGCTTACTATTCACTTCTTGTTAGATAATATTGCAAGAATCCTGTACACAGAAATAGACCACACTTTGTGCTCTTCATTTTGGTTAGGAAGATTACCACAGTCTTTTAAATCCTGTCTATTCTTTCTCTAAGACAGTGCAGCAGCTTCCTTGTTTGAGTCACAGACTTACCTGCTCCACACTCCTGTGCTGCTGATTCTTACTTCCTCTGTCGAGAACTCAGCATTTCCAGGTTCGGGCGGTCACATGATCATGGCTGGGAAGCGGTATGGTCTATCGGCAGAGTATATAAAGCTCACTCTGAGACTGTAGCTGTGTCAGAGCAACAAGTATCTCAGCTTGTCTGACTCCCGGACCTTGTACAGTTTCGGTGCTCTCGCTACCTGAGTTGCTATCATGTTCATTTATCACTTATGTACCAGACCCTGGTTCTGTCCTGACACTCCTTCTGCCTCCTAATTCTGCTACTGCATTGCCCTCAAGTGTAATAGACTCCAGCTCCGTGCTGACTATCAAACTGCCTCCTGAGTTTATACCTCATTGTCTGCCTGTGTACCAGACCCTGGCTTGTTCTGACATTCCACTTGCCTCCAGTACCTATTACTTTATTAACCATTCATGTATCAATTCAGACTCAGTTACTCTGATTGCTGTCAAAGGCTTTCCTCTCCTACTGTGAAGAGTATCATGTGTTACACCTAATGGCAGATCAGGAGACCCCGACCTGTGGGTTATCAGCAGATAAGGCCTTGATGCGGTTCTTGGTGAAAACCGGGGAACCCTTTAGACTCCACACCCTTGGTCAATCTAGGTTAACACAAGGAATCCTACCTCTGAATTCGCTACAGTTTGTCAGTTCCAGATGTTTGTTGAAGAAATAGGCAGCCAGGATCCTGGATGGACTGCATGCATAGGAGGGCCACTGAATAGTAGAATCTTTTTATGTTACAACTGCATGTGAAGGATTGGGTTGGGTAAAAAATATAAAGATATATTTTAAAAATACAGTACATCTAACTATGAGGACTCCATGGCACCTGTGCAATGTTCTTAGCAGTTGGTTTTGTGCAAAGTGAATGGTCTTAGAGTCTTTATAATGTGTGTCTGGTGATTGTGTCTTATGAGGACTGTGTAATGTGGCTGACAAAGGGGGTCTGTATACTTCAACTGGCAATGCTGCCTGTACAATGGGACAGGCAATGGAATTTATGAAATGTGGCTGACGATTTCCAAAATGTTATATATATGGAAAAATGTATATTTCCACTTTCTAAGTAAGCTCAAGAGGGGCCATGTGCACATATAAAAAAGAGTGTGTGTCCTTAAATTATGCAGTGCCTTCCCCCTTCTTTAACTTCAAAAATTTTACACCCCAAAAATAATATGTAGTTACACTTCTGAGCACCTTGTAGATTGGAGCATATGCTTAACTGAAAATATTTGCAGAATGGTAGATCTTGTGCTTATTAATTGTGCATATGTTTATATACAGTAGACCATCGTCATTTTATTGTAGTTATATAACGCAACAGAATCTGCAGCACCGCACAATCAGCAAACAATAAAAAGAACAAAATACAGATCAGTTTTCCATAAATCAGTAAAAATCAATACGATTTGGTTAAGAAAGAAAACAACTACATAAAAAGACAAGTAGAACAAAGGAATGTATTGCAAAGAGGGTGAGGAAATAGGAGGTAGAGTGAGCAAAACTTGTGAGAGTTAACATTGAAGAGGATTAGGGTAGTAAATAGAGACAAGGTGGAGGGAAAGGAATGGAAGGGGGGTAGGTGCAGCAAGAGGAGGAATTTGTCTTAGTATGGGGCGGAGTAGCCAAGTGTGAAAAAGTGAGTTTTGAAGGAGAATTTGAAAGGTTTAAGGTTGTGGGCGAGTCTGGCTGGGTGGGGCAGCAGGTTCTACATGTGGAGAGCAATGAGAGCAAAGTCCTGAAGTAGGGAGTGTGAGGTGGTGACAGGTGATGAGGATTGGTTAAGGTCATATACAATGTAGTGGACGAGTAGGATAGTATTTTTGGTCAAGGTCAGAGATGTTGAAGGGAGGCAACTTGAATTTTATTATGGAGGGAATGGGAAGCCAAACGAAGACTTTGCAAAGAGGCACAGTAGAAGAGGAACATCGGTAGAGGAATATTAATTGCAATTCTGCATTCATCACAGATTTCAGGGGGGACAGATATTTGTCAGGCAAACCAGAGAGGAGGATTTTGCAATAATCAGGTCGGGAGATGACATGAACATGGAAGATGGTCTTGTGGTATCCAGGAAGAGGAAAGGGTTAATCTTGGCAGGACAGAATGTGGGGAATGAAATTGAGGCAAAGTAAAAAATTATATTTAGGCAGTGTCTGTGGGGAACAAGGGAGAGGTTGACATAATCAACCTTAAGGGAGATAGGAGGAGGGGATGTGAAGCTAGTAGGTGGGAAAATGATGAGCTCAGTTTTGATATGTTGAATATGAGGTAGCGCCCAGCAATCCATATGGACTTGGCAGAGAGGCAGTTGGACACATGGTAGAGTAGAGAGGTCAGGGGAAGAAATGTAGATGAGACTGTTATCAGCATAGACATGATATTAGAGGTCATAGGAGCAGATGAATTGACCAAGAAAGGGGATACAAAGAGAGGAAAGTAATGGGCAAAGAATAGAACTTTGAAGAACCTGAAAAGATAGAGGGACAATAGAGAAACAGCTACCAGAGGAGGAGACACTGAAGGAACAATCAGAGAGGTAGGAGTTAAACCTGCAATTGACAGTGCCACAAAGGCCAAGGGAGTGAAGGGTGTCTAGGAGGAGAGGATGGTCAACTGTGTTGATAGCAACAGGAAAGGGAGTTGATAGTGGAAAACTGGCAACAGAGGTTGTTGTAGTGGAAAGAGATAAAAGTTATGAAGTACGAATGTTTGGCAAGAGAGAGGGCAGCATAATAGAAGAACCGCATGAATTGTAAATGGGTAAAGTTTGTGTTGGAGCAGGACTTTCTCCAGAACCTCTGAAGGTAGCAAGTGACCACTGATATAAAAGGACTTATTGAAATTGCAGGTGGTTGTGATGTGAGGCTGGATCAAGATAAATAATGTAAGAAGTTTTTGCACTTATCACACACCTGCAGTTTCAAAAATCCACTGATACATATTACTCCACTGATGCTAAGTGGTGTAATATGCACAAAATTGCACTGTGCATGCTCACGAAGAAAATATCTGAAAATTTCTCTTTCTTATGGCTGCAGTGGTTAAATGTGGGAGGCATCGGGCAGTCTAACATAGGCAGAGTACAGTAAATATGTGTTCCCTGAAATACAGAAAAACATAGAGATGCAAATGCATGTCACTCTAGCAAAACGAATGTCAGTAATTGTTAACATTTATATTACAATTATATTAGCCTAGACATAATATGCTATTTTTGCACTTGGCACAACCCTAGCTCATATGCTGCTTATGCAGAGCCAGCCACATCTTTAGGTCCGTCCAACTCAGTCTATGTGCATAAAATTTATATTTTTCTATGAGCCTTTTATTGTGTAAGTTACACTAAATTTATGTTCAACTCTGCATCAGGCTCAAAATGCTTAGTGGATGCATTGGAACTAATTGTGTCTAAAATGTGTGCTTGGGCTGTGCAATTATTTAGAAAATACCTTTTGTTAATCCAGTTTTACATGGCTGAAGAAACAGCACTTCTTAAGATAATACAATAAAAAAAGTTTCACAAAGTGGACTGTGTAAATCTATAATAATTGTTTTCAACCCATGCATTTCTTAATATATTTTATATCCTTCAAATGATAAAATTTTGTTATAATTAACCCATCAAATTTCTTCTACATAAACTACTTTACACTGTGGTATTTGCAAGCTATTTTGTTACTCACATTAAATATGCAACAACTCTATTATAATTTCAAACCATTTTCACACATGTTTTAACAATGCAGATTTTAAACCGGATGAATTTCACAACTGATTAACAGAATGAATCTGACATACCCTGGGATTTGTATGTAATCAATTATGAATGTTACATTTGTAATAAAATGTATTCATTTTACAGCATAATATGCACTATCAATGCATATTGAGTTGGTGTTTTTATCATGATGATTTGGAAAGAAAATATGAAATAAATGAGTTACTTCAAAGAAGTTGTCATCCATATAATTTCTTGAGAAGGGAATATAGGGCCTGACTCATTACTGATCTTAACTGCTGTTTTTCGAGGCTCTTAAGAAAATCTTCTCTGAGCATGCCCAGAAAAGGGAGATAAGAAGGAAAATCCGCTGCGTAAGTTAAGAATTTCTTAAGTTAAGATGAAAATCTTTCTTAACTGCACTTAAGAAGTTTTCCCAGCACTTAAGAAAAAAGGGTTGGGAAAGGGAGGAGAATGGGCGGAAAATGGTCAGAGATCGTACTGAGTTAGGAAGAGTAGGAGTTTACCTCCGGATCTGTCGGAAAGGTAAGAAGAAATGCTTAGAGCTTTTCTTAACTTCTTCCTTAAACTTAAGGAAGCTCTGGGTCATGTTTCAGTCCAAAACAGCTATAGCAGAAGCGCTGAATAACACCACTAAACTATTCAAAAAGCATTGTTCATTTAAAACACTCACAACTAAATATGTACAACATACATCTTAATACACTTCACTCATTTTTTTTTATTATGTAATTTTATATTAAAATCGAAAATTAATCAATGTACTATTTTTAAAAAACAACCTTGATGGATGCACAGTTGTAAAAAATTGCAATGTAAAGTGGTTGATGTGTAATATCTAGCAGTTAGCCTATACCTTTTTTGATATCTTTACAAAACGGCTAATAATAAGCTAGTATAAATGAAATGAAAGACATAACAACTTAATTTGTACAAACTAAAACCATGCATACTCTTTCATAAGGGACACATAGGAAATCCACACAAACATGGTGAGGATATATAAACTCCACAGAGATAAGGCCATGAGTGAGGATGCAAAGTCAGGAGCCCACTGTTGAAAGGTGGATTGTCTAACCACTAAGCCAACAGGTGGAAATAATATGACCATGATTTAGACTAGAACGAAAAGCTGAGCATGAACTTCTTTCATAGCAAACTTTCATTCTTTTATAATTTTTATTAATGGCAAAAATTATATAAAGAAATATTATAGCTCTAAATCCTTGGTAAATGCACAGCTTAAATAATTTGCTATGGGAAATCATTGATGTATAATATAATAATAGTAATAATAATAATAGTTGGACTTCAAATTGTAATTTTTTTGTCTTCTGCCTTTTTTTTGCACTTTGGTGTTTTTGCTTTTATCTTTGGATATTTTCTATTTGTTAGATTCACTTTATTTGGAACAGCTGCTTGTCTGTGTTTTAACTTCACACAAATTTCAACATGCAATGAAGGCATATTCCACAAAATGGGTCAGGATCTAACTCATGACCCCACTGATAAAAAGTGGGTAGTGTAACCACTAAGGCAATGTGGTGATTGAGCATTACATATATTATATAGACTTGAATGTCAAGCACCATGTTTGGAAGTCCTATAAGGTAAAAATAAATGTGAGTAAATAAACCATAAACTAAGCTTATAGTGCTTCAAAAAAATATACAACACAGCACAGACACTACTGCCAACATGAAGCTTTAAGGATAAACAATAAAGAATTACACACACACATTCTTAAGTTGCCCGAATTGTAAATAAACGTGGATGCAAATTTAACGGCTAATAATTTGCAATCATAAATATACTTGCACAATACAATACTCTATAGACAGAGGAAACACTAACACATATACTAGCATACTCTTCTATAAGTGACATGTTGGAGTAAATCCACAGAAACATGGGAATATACAAAGTGTACACAGATACAGGCATGACTCTGGATTCAAATTCATGACCCTATGCTTGGCAGCTGGATTGTCTAACCACAAAGTTATACTTCATAATGTACAAACATACAAAATAACACAGGCACTAGTGGCCACCTAAAGTGTCAATGAGCATAATTAAATTAACAATTGCACACACCTTCTGAAGGCGTTATCATGTTTCGTTTTATAAAAAGTTAAATAAGAATGTCTATGTAAATGCATCTCAGAATAATTCGCAATCAGAAATAAACGCAAATACACTTTAATCAGTATAAAACTAAACAACAGATTCCCTTAGCTAGAGTTGCATTGACCCAGCAGCATCAGATCTTGTCATCTGATACCACATATACCTGCATATACTTGTCTCATGACAATCCACTATCAGGACTCTATAGTTTCTTCTGGGGGGGGGGGGTGACGCTTTTCAATCTAATATCTATTGAGATGATTCTTATGTGTTTTTGCACTTCCCCATGTTGCATGTTTATCCAACAGATCCCCAGTCCTCCTGAAAATGTGGAGGCACTTCAGGTTCCAAACTGATTTGCAAGGTAAAATCTTTTTCTAATTTGGTTTATATCACACTTTTAAAATTCTCTAACATCCTAGAAATACAATTGTTTTTGTTGATGAAAGTAAAGGCCTGTTTCATTTTTCAAAACATATGCAAATGCAGCACCAGACCGTTTGGACTTTAAAAAATGTTTTTCTTTGAAATCTGCAATTTTGTAATCGTGCTGTAAGGACTGTCTCTGCTGAGATTATCAGATGTGAGTTTTACAGCCATAGCACTTATAGAAATAATTATGAAGCTTGATTGTTAGAGTTTAGGTTAAAATAGACCAAACTAAAGGCTTTCATTGAGGTACTACCAGGCCTGAGCTGGGACATGACTACCTCACCTGAAAAATATTCAGTAATCAAGCATAGTCTGTGTTAATCATATATCTGAATAACTATGTGAATGTTTTTTCCTGCCCAGGTAAAATACATAAAGTAAGTGTTGTCTGTTTATTGTTTTTAAGTCACTGATTTGTCAATGTTTTCTAATGGAGATATCTTACATTCTCTTTCATTTTGAGAATAAGTGAGAAACAGACACAATTTTAATAGCTAAATGTAGTATGCAGTCCATATTTAAAAGACTACCAAATGAGCAGCTGCCATGATTGACTCTTTCTGTGTCTCCCTCTCTCTTTCTCTGGAAAGTTTCAGTTTTGGTCTCTCTAAAGGTAATCCCCTTCCCATCAGTTTGATTGTTTCATTTCCTGTATGGGAGGTTTATCCCATTGCCTCAGTTTAGTTCACTTTTTTGGTATGGTTTTTAACAATGTGTAAATTATGTATGCTGTACAGCAGTAATCGAGCATCAACTTCATTATTATTTTTCTCCACTATGAAAGAGAGTACCCGGCTGATTTTTTTTGTGGTAGTAAATTATACCTTTTTTAAACACCCCCCAAAAATGGGATCCCTAATGTCAATTGAATCTAGCGATTTTAATGATATTCGAAAACCATGCGTTTTTGCCGTAACGCAAAATATGAGGCAGATAAAGTAATTTGGTTTGGATTTTTAGATTCGGGAGGAAGAGTTACCTTAGGGGTCCAAATTTTGTGTTGATTCCTTAATAACACCCGTAATACTTCAAATAAACTGGATAAAGAAGCAGTTATTAGCAACTTATTTAATAAATTGAAAAATCAATATATAATCAACTAATTGTCAGACAGTCGAGATATTTGGCAGAAAAAGTTGTTTTGACATCCTCTCTTAACTAAAAAAGTTTTGCAGAAATCTGAGATGGGTGGTGGACAGCCCTGGTTGAACTGACATGGAATGACCCTGCTGCTTTGGACACTGTTGAACAGCCTCTTCTCCTACACATCCTTCACTCCATTGTCCATCTAGTCCTAGTTCAGTTCCTACCTCTCTAACTGCTCCTGTAGTGTACCCACCTCTGATACATTCTCCCTTCCACTCTCACTCTCTATTTTTAAATGGTGTACTTTAATATTGTACATCTCACGTCTTGGGTTACTAATTTGGTAATTTGGCCTCCAATACCACCTCTATCCTGAGAACACCAAAATGTACATTGCTGTCCTTGACCTATTTCTTTCTGTACTATCTGTTGTAAACAACTGTCTTTCTGCAGTCTGGATGTCACAATAATACCTAAAGCTCAACAGGTTCTAAACTGAGCTTATTATTGTTCCTCATGCCAGAGTCACCAACTGGTCTCCAATATCACTCGCTGTCAAAACACTACTGTACCCTCTATGTTGCTTAAAATTTAACTCATCAATAAGTTTGTAATGAGGATAGCAGGAATCCATTAATAAAGTTTAACATAAATAAAAATACATTTGTACAGACAAGGGTCCCAAAAAACTTAAATATTATACCCTCTAGAGCCAAAACAACTGTCCAAAAGAATATTTCAAACAGTATACCAAATTCGGAGAGGGCAATTTAAACTAATAATCAGCAATTTGATTTGCCTCCAACAGCATAGTGTCCTGCCATAATGGCAAGCAAGCCCTGATTAGTTTGCACTGGCCTGCATTCCCTAGGGTGATGTGCC
Source organism: Mixophyes fleayi (assembly GCF_038048845.1). Classification (NCBI taxonomy): domain Eukaryota; kingdom Metazoa; phylum Chordata; class Amphibia; order Anura; family Limnodynastidae; genus Mixophyes; species Mixophyes fleayi. The sequence goes on from NC_134402.1 coordinate 55,070,095, forward strand.
ACTAGCTTCCCCCCTACATAGGGGGATCCACCCATGATCTGAATATAATATATCCTTTAACTAAACAGTGTGTGTGTGGGGGGGGGATAATAATACTCCTTGTAAGTAAAAGTTAACTGGACCACTCTAGGTCCCAGGATGGGCAGGTTTAGCCAAAGTAGCACAAGTGCTACAAGGGCAAGAATAGTCAATGTCTTCATGGCCATTCTGGGACCTAGAGGGCCATATTCCTGTTAGCAAGTGCCTGTAATTGCGAATAGTTGTATACACTTCGCATAACTCCATCACACCCCGTTGCTAGGACCAGAGGAATGAATGACAAGCCTAGATTTTGCAGACAAGTATGGAAAAAATCAGAGAACAGCGTGAGTTCACCCATATGTGCTCTGAGAACCAATCATAGAGCAGATTATTGGAAAGTATAGCATTTCAAAAATGAGAGCCAGCACCTTCGCAAGGCGTGAGCTGTGAGTCCTGGCAGACGCCATGAACAGAATGCCCACAGGCTGTTATATCTCAAACGAGATGAAGCTGAGGGCATAAGCTAAGGTGCACCGCTTTATATGGTGGCGTTTTAACTGCCGGCAGAGCATTGTGCAGCTCCAGTGGCACTGGAGCTTCTTTAGCCAACGCCAGTCACAGCTTTTGTAGGAGTTCAGAGAGGAGATTTTAAGACACAAGTTCTCTATTAATCACCTAAAATACTGTAATCCAAATTACTGTCAAAGACATGCCCTATGTAGCTACCCCTTCAGTGCAACATGCTTTTGCCCATGTGACAAGTTAATTTGTTTTGGAAATTAACTTTTTGGGATTTAAACTCATGACCCCAGTGCTCTGAGGTAGAAGTGCTAACAACTAAGGCAACATGCTGATATTAACTCCCATACAGTTTTTAAGGTAACACTGGTAGGTGAGCAACGCTCAAATTATTGCAACCCTCATTTGTCAATATTACAAGGCCTTACCCAAATACCTCCTGTAAAATGTCTCTCGAATCTGTCACTAATCCATGATAAGCAAAAATCTCATACAGGAAAAGTATGACTCCAATCTCTTCACAGGTGGACTACTAATAAGCAAAGTTTGCACAAATTAAGCTTGGATTTTCATTTCTCTGTTAGTGCTTCAAAGATTTTTGTTTTGTTTCCCTGTTCATTGACTTCAGCGCTGTCTCTTAAGATTATACCTTCTCAAGACCATCAACTTCAGATTTGTTCTCACAATCAGACTTCCATGACCTAGAGGCTTGGCCAGACATGGTAAGTCTCCGATAGTCACCCCAGCCAAGTTGTTATCTCTTGGGAGCAACCTGCACCATGACAAGAAGTGTGACTGGAGCCAATATTCTTATCTTGTCTTTTAAACAAAATCATCATTTTTATTCAATTGTCTTCATCAATTAGACAAAAGTGTTATTAACGCCTTAAGAGTTTAAGATTAACAATTGTCACAGCATATCCTACATTACATACAGTGTGTGAGCATGTGTGTGTAAATAAACTGTTTTAAGTATTGCTGCGATGCTCTAATATCAACATTACAGATTATGTAGTGTGGCCTATATTCTAGAATATACAGTATATCAGATAACTGGTGTTAAAATCCCCTCCCCAAAAAGTAAGACTGGATTTCTGCTGTTTATTTGAAACTAATTTACAAGTAATACGAGAAAATTTATTATACCTGAAACTTCAGTTTGGTACTTAACCAACTGCAATTATTTATCTGTATTTATATTTTATCACAAAAAATCTAGGAGCCAGAATATTTCTGAGACTAGTGGATTCTTTCAAAAACTACTTTTTGTACAGTTTATTTAACAAACAATAATTAAATATTCAACATATTTTTATTTACTTAGAACTTTTTTTTTCGTAGAAACAAAAGAAAGCGATTTATCACCTTCAACACCTTAACAATCAGATCTTTTAGAGGGATTGGATTCCAATAAACTAGCTTTATTAAGAGAACTCACTTTAAACAAAGCTGTATTTAATCAAAGTGTCTTGCTAAGAATGAATGAAAAAATCCAAACTTTGTACCAAAATATTAATTATGATATAATCCAATTTGCCATATTGGTGTTGACTTTTGGAATACAAATAATAATTTGCATTGACAGATTTTTGATAAATTATGAAACTTATGGATGTCCCTGAGAAGTGGAAAGGGTGACATCTAGGTATTTAATAATAGGCAGATGAGTTATATATGTGAATGTGAGATTGTATGTATTAGAGTTTAATTAAGAAACAAATCAATAACAGAAGTAGAAACCAATTTTCAACATGCATTAATACCAGAATGACACATTTATAGTACAGTATGAAAATTCACCAGTGATAAACTGTCACCAGCAATAAAAATTAGTAATGGCTTGCAGCTTTATGTAATAGCACATAATTATAAAACTTACTTTGCTTGACATCATGTAATATATCATGTACAATACTGCATTATCAGAGACAATCGGACTGATTCTTTTAAGACACGTAAATGCTGATTTGTGCTCTATGTTGCTTAAAATCACTCTGCGAATGTCCAGACACAGACCATATGGCAGAGAACACAGCAATATCCAATTAATCTTTGAGTGCAAAGGACCCTTACCACACCCTGTGATTTCATTGGCAGAACAGGGAGGGGAATGGGGATATGCATCTAGTCAATGTACAGTAAGGGCATGCCAAGCTCACACAGCATCATTTTAGAGAAGCATCTCAAAGGTAAATGTGTTTCAGTCATATTGGGTCTGGTGTAAGTGCTGATTAATAATAATATAATGTTATGATTCCTAGCGAATTCAGGACACGGAAATAGCAGTAGGAAAACTAAGTGTCTTTATTTGGGCAAAATATGTGGAGAAGGATTAAGCTTGTGTAATATGCAGATTTCAGGTAGTAGAATAAACAGGTATACTCCAATACACAATTATGAACAGGTGTGATGAATGGCAGGAATAGTCCACAGAAGCACCAGGTCCCAAGCAATGACAAATACAGTTTAAATGCAGGAACAAGTATATTGAATATAAACAGGTGCAATGAATGGCAAGAACAGTCGACAGAAGCAACAGCTTCCAAGCAATGACAAATACAGTTTAAATGCAGGGACAAGTATAATGAGTTACCCAATTGCCAGGCTCCAGAATAAGGAGGCAGGGGTCAAGATTCCAGATTGCCAGAGGCACATGGCAGTCCAGGGAAGCAGACTGACTAGCTGAGTCCAGTGATCAGGCAAAGGACAGAGCAACCAGAGTTCAAGCAAAATCCAATAGCCAGGCAGAGGTTAGGGTCACAATCAAATAAGCATAGTCCAGTAATCAGGCAGAGGGTCACAACAGGAGATCAGACAGCAGCAAAGCAAAACTGGAACAGGAATAAACAGGAAACAACAGCAACCAGGTAAAAATGATGAACTGTACAGATTGAGGCAGGTATTAGAAGCTGTGAGACAGGTGCAGTTCTAATCAGAAAAGGAGATTAACTCCTACAGGCATGGTGTAAAGTTCAGGGGCAGAACAGCAGCACCTCTGGTGGATTTGAGGTACTGTTGCCACATACAAAGTATAGGCAGAGTCATAACATAGTCCCCCCTTTAAGGAGCGGATTCCAGACGCTCCATACAAGCTCCCTTCAATCTTTCCTCAACTTCTTTTTCTTTTTATAGGATCTTCCTGGAGACAAAATTGGTCTTTTTTCCAATGGAGTACAGAGAAGACCCAATTCTTCAAGAGCAAAGAATTGGCAAGTTGATCCACTAAGTCTATAATATCTTCAATAAATTCACTCTCAGAGTTTGAGTCCCAGCCTAGAGTTGGGATAGGACCTTTAATTTTGTCACAAGATGGTGATATGCCCATAAAGCCAGCCACCAAGGTTGATGTTTGTTGTGACTGAGGTGGCATAGAGAGGGTTTTTTCCTTCATGTTACTTGCATCTCTAGGTGGCACAGGCTGCCTGATTGAAGAGACATTCATAGCGGATTTATGGACAAGTGCAGGAACTGACACACAGGCTGATATGGGCTCAGAGTAAACCTGATCAGATGACTTGACTGTAGATGGAAAAAATTTCTGGCACACTGCATTAACAAAATCCATGGTGTTGTGAGTAATGGGATCATCAGAATCAAGAAGGGGGAAAGCTCAAGTCTGTGGCTCCCCTCTGAAACTCATGATAATAGTACCAACTTTCTTTAAATTGGTCAGAGAAATGTATTGGAGATTCTTCAAATTGTTTCATACAGAGTTGAAGGATTAAAGAAAATTGTTTCAAGTCTCCATCAAAGTAGACTGGATGAGGGTCTGAAGATTCAGATGTGGCTTCTGGATGATATGGCTGGACAGCAGATTCTGGGCGCTCTGGCTAGACAGCAGACTCTGGAGAGGCACCATCTGAGATGGCAGAGCGGATAGCACTGTGAGGAGCCTCTAACCAGACAAGGCCAGAAGGCATCTCAGGTTGAACCGTACCGTGTGGCAACTCGGGCTGAAGCGCATTCAATGTAAATGTCTCTGGAACGTTCAGGAGGGACAGGGCCCTCACTGGAACGGACTGAAGGGACAGGGCCCTCTCTGGAACGGACTGGAGAGACAGGGCCCTCTCTGGAATGGGCTGGAGAGACAGGGCCCACTCTGGAATGGACTGGAGGGACAAGGTCCTCACTGGAATGGACTGGAGGGACAGGGCCCTCTCTGGAACGGACTGTAAGGGCAGTGCCCCTTCTGGAGCAGACTGTAAGGGCAGCACACCTTCTGGACAAAGCTGTAAGGGCATTGCCCCTTCTGGAGCAGGCTGTAAGGATAGCGCCCCTTCTAGAGCAGGCTGTAAGGGCAGTGTCCCATCTGAATCAGGCTGTAAGGCTATCGCCCCTTTTGAAGCAAGCAAAGACTCTGGAGTGGTGGCTAGTACCTCAGAACTAGACACAAAGGCTGCCACCTCGGAACTGGAGGCAGGAGCTTGCATCTCATAACTGGAGGCAGTAGCTGGTATCTCGGAACTGGAGGCAATGGCAGGAGACTCAGCACTGGAAGCAATGGCAGGAGACTCAGCGCTGGAGCCGGAGACTGGCACCACAGGACAAGCGGCAACTGGAGCTGGCACCACAGGACAGGCGGCAACTGGAGCTGGCACCACAGGACAGGCGACAACTGGAGCTGGCACCACAGGACTGCAGCCGGAACTGGCAGGTTAGGCTCCATACCAGGGAACAGATCAGGTTGTAATATAGCAAAAGGAGATGAAGTGCAGACAAATCCAGGGTCTGGAGAGGAGCACACTGAAGGCTGCTCCATAGGATGCCGTGGTCTGCGGAGTGGACAGTCTTGTAAGTAATGTTCGCCACTGGTGCAGTAAAGGCATAGTTTGCCAATCCTTCTGTGCCATCGCTCCTCATTTGTCAGATGGGGACGCAGGTAGCTTGCCCATTTAGAATCTCTGATGGTAGAGATGGTGGTCAGTATTGCAATTAACCTTTTTATGCGCAAACAAACTGAAGTGACCAGTCTCAAAGCCAACTTACTGGTCACATCGGATTGTTTGCGCATCAAACAAATTTAAGTATGCTTTATAGATTTTTTCCATTTACATTCTCTTGCCATGTATTTTTGATGATTTATCGGAACTAGGGAGGGAACTTTGAGAAGAAGGTGAGCAGTATTTAAAAGTATAAGAGATTTAGGAATAAAAGTTTGTCATAACAACCTGATTTTGATTGGGATTGTTTGATTATAAAAAAATTATGATTTAATGGAATATTTACTACATGCTTTTGGAAAAGTACATGATCTAAATAGGGATAAGGTAATGTTATTAGTTGTATGAGTATGTTGTTTCAAAAGATATGCACATTTGAATTCGCTATTCATCACTATAAATAGCTGCTCATGTGAGGGATCTGTTTATACCTTGATAAAGATCCAACTTCAATAACGAAACGCGTTGGTGATTGGGGAGGTACACTGTGTACCTGGCTCTGCACTGCTGGGAGCACTTTACATGTTAAAACGTTGGACAACAGACATGTGTCTTATTTGTTGAGAAGTGTTTTATTGTTTTTTTTACAACTTGATCTGGTAGGAGCAATTGCTATATCTCCCTTGATGAATTTATATGTTTTATGTTTTTAAAAATGTTTAACAAGTTTTTAAGGATAATTCACCTAGATCTGTCTTTTTTTATTTATATTTTGAGTTTTTTTCTGCCAACTGTATCCATATGATGAGGATGCCAAGAAAAGAAGAGATAATAAGGAGAATTATTCAATAAGACAGGTGTTCTACATATAATTAATGTAAAGCAGATTACCATTGGGGAGAAAGGAATTTCATCGTTGTTGCATAATATTTGAGTGTTAACATTGAGAGTTTGGTTCTGGTGGTCACTCACATGGTGAAAATCCCTATAGTGGACATTAGAAATCAATCTTTGATGTACTTCACTATATATTTTATTTTTTCTTTCCATCTGGGCTAATACCACAAATATGGAGTGGTATTGATGGATGAGTTGGACTATTCAAGTAAGGATATTTATTGTGTATCTGGTGACTCTATGACAAGAATCTAGCGACCTATATGTCTATCCATTTTTTCAGATAATTTCATTTTTTGGAATAGTGGTTATCCTATTTGTTATCCTATTGGTGTAATTAGGTTGCTGTGGTTATATTGAAGCGCTCTGGAAAATATTTTATTTTTACATATTGAACTTCCAATTTTCACAAGGGCATTCCAGCATACAGTATATCACCCCATTTGTGTCACGTGTAATTTTATCTTTAATGTTGAAAATTTTGTTGTTTATGTTTGCTTTTGAGTAAAATCATTGGTTATTTTGTGGTGTCTGGCATATTGTACAATAGAAGAAACATTTTCTATTTTTCCCCTAAACATGTATCTGTGGGATTTAGATTTCTTTTGCTTGTTATACTTTTTGCAAGCTTGTTCTTAATGTTGTCTGTTTTTTTCGCTGATGAGATTAGGCTTGTCTGGTAGTATACATGTCATTACATTTTCCAGACTTTTTGAGTGGCTGTTGAATTCATTAATGAATAGTATTGGTTCTTACCTGTAATTTTGGGTGGTTTCGCTTTCATGAGTTCTGTTCTGCATATTTTTTTGACTGACTCTTATATTTTATCTACTTTATTTTTGTGGTCTATGATCCTTTGTTTCCGGTGGTGAGTGAGCTGGGTGGGAAAGTGTAATTGAAGGCAATGAGCTGCTTCCCCTAGTAGAGGTGGGGGTGGGACCTGCTCTGTTTAATGACTGCCTGCGGAGGAAGAGGAACCCCCTTGCCTTCTCTAATTTCTCCCTTCTATCCTACTGCTTTACTCCCTCCCCAGTGTTCCATATATCTTTCTATATGTTGCTTAGTTACCTCTATATCATTACTCACTGTTCATTCCTCTGTATCTTTAGTTGCTTAACTTTATTTCTGTCACTTTTATCTTCCTTTTCTATAGCACAGTGTAGCAGCCGTAATCTGTCTGGTCTGATTCTGCTATTGGGGGCCATATGCTGCAATAATAGGCTGAACAGCCTCTATATTCACAGAGTAATAGCAGAGGGAGGATTTCCTATGTCTGCCCACTTCTTTGTAAATAATAAAAAAAATGTTGCCTTCTGGTGGTGGCATCAAGTTACTGGTGTCGTAAGACTACACAAAAATCTCTGATTACCGGCAGAGGTGAAGATACAAGCATGTGGGGGTTTATAGGCAACCTGAACCCTTCCCCCCCTAATTGCACGCCTGTGTGCCTCTGCATGCCATAAGACTAAAATAAAGCATCTTCCATTTGCATGCATGCTTATTGATGCAAACAGCTCTTTATCATTGAAATTATGATGTTCATTTCACCATGTGAAGCTTTCCACAAATGCTGCAATTTTACTACTCGGCCCAAGAACAAATTGACAACATCATTGTCTAATTTGATACATTAGTAGTCAAAAGTGAGGAAATCTGGCAGTTCTGCACCTGATCCTAATGGTCCTATCTTGAAATAGATGACTGCATATTTGGAGGGGCAGCCGTTTTCACAGATATAGAGGAGGAGTTCTCCATCTGAACTCCAACCAGTGCTCCTTGTTTTGCTCAGCATTATAGAGATGAGTTTTCATTTTGCAGACCAAGATCATTTGTAAGAAGATAAAGGGACAGAGGGGCACATTGTCAGGGGACTTCTTTGCCATGCAGAGGGGTGCATGGCTATTTTAACTCTACATTTGGCACCAGCCTTATGCAGGTAGGGATCAAGCCTCATGCAATATAGATCATAAATTAAATTAATCTGAGCTATATTTTCAAAGAAAACTACAAAAGTTTATTTCATTTAAACAGGTAAGAATTTGGACTTTGACGGGATGTTTACAGATTTGCTTAGCGTGCCTCTTAAGAATTCATCACCTCGCCGCCGATATACAGTATGAATAAGACTTTGGAGCTTGCTAGACAGGCAATCTAAGCTTACAAATGCAAAACAAAGGTGGTTTGTGGTGCGCATCAAGTGTGCTTTGTAAATGACCTCCAAAAGCAGGATAACAGCAAGTAAGAACAAATGATGGTTGCAAAAATACATTCCTTAATAAAATGTATATTAATAAATGTCATATATGCTACTCATTAATAAAGGTTTTTGAAGAAGTCAATCTGATATTGGGCTAATAATTTCACTAAGATTTATTAAAGGGATCTTAACTTGTCAGCATTTAAAAATAATGAAGAGCCCTGTAACCTTGAAAACAATAATCTGTTATATTATCATGGAGTACATTATTTTGAAGTGGGGTTATACAGTACATGCGGTCATTTTTAGCTAGAGCTGGTTAGAAAATAAAAAGGGGATTTTTCTGATTAGAACTATAGACATTTGCTAACTTGCCAAGGGTGAAACTTTTATGCTATACCATGCATATTTGTTGTTATTGGGGTTTTTTTATTTACCAATTTTTAGGTGTTTAAGTTACTAAATAACAACCATCATTCTATGCACAGTCAATCAAAACCATTGGTATTTAGTCTTTGTTATATGTAGAGCACAGCATAGCTTGTCCTCACTCCCTATGTGCTAGACATTCTTAAGAGGTATGCAACAATTAACCAGTCATATATGAGAAGTGATGGTGAAAAAATATTTGTATTTTTCCACCTCTCTCTGATTCTTTGACATCTTTAACTACTCATAGGTCAGAAAAGAGTCTATAGAAGTGATAATTTTGTGAGCACTCCTCAGTTTGCCCTGGAACATCGCTAAAGAAAGTTGCAAATGAACAGAAAATTGAATAAAGAAGAAACAGAATGTAAATCAGCAAAAGAAAGAAGACAGTGAAATTGTCACAAAATCCTTACTTGAGAACTGCTCTTGCCGAAATCTTCACCTATAGCATCCCCTGATTCCATGGAGCTAGGTATGTTCACCAGCACTTGGTTGTCCCTAGGGCTGCTAAAAGGAATTTGTGGTCTCAATACAGCAACTTTTTGGGCCCCCTCCTCCATAGATGGGAAGGTAAAGGTATACATTCTGGAATGTTGGGACTAGTTTGGAAATGTATAGGTACATAAAATATTGAAAACCAAGCAATAAGTAAGCACAGTACATAACAGAGATGATGCAGTATATAATTCATACATTATAATAAAACATTACATTTATCACGCCCTCCCCAGCCACATCACACCAAACACCAGCAAAATCATGACCCCCATTCACATCATGCCACTGCCTAGCCATATCATGTCCCATTACGCCAGTCACATCATGCTACATCACTCCAAACACCAGCAGATCATGCCACTCCCCAGCACATCAAACAACCCCCCAAGCCATATTACAATCCCCCCAGACACATCATGACCCATGAAGACACATTATAACCCCCCCCCAGTCACATCATTATCCCCAGCCCAGCATACTTACCTAAGCTGTGATGGTACTGCTCTCAAAGGAAATGTCCTGCAGAGTGAGCAGGGAAGCTCTAAATCTTGTGAAATTGCTAAATCTTGCAAGATTAGAGCTCCTTAGCTTGCTCCAGAGGCTGTCAGATAGTGTGTGATTTCACACACTGTCTGAGGACTGGGAGCTGCTGACAGCATCCTCCCCCCAACCACCCTCAACCCCCATCTGTCGAAGAATAGGATCAGAAACAAAAGCCTTCTTAAGAGACTCAAATGCTTGTATTATCTCAGGGGATCAAGCAACTGCATTAGCTCCATTCTTGGTTAGCACTGTAATCAAAACTATCATCACAGAATACATTTAACAAATCTTCTATAATAATTAGCAAAACTTAAAAATCTATTAGATAGCTTTCAGGTTAGTGGGAAGATTCCATTCAATGATGACTCAAACGTTGATAGTGTCCATGGAAAAATAATTAGCAGAAATGCTATATCTAAGAAATGCCACTGTAGAGACTTCAAATTCACTTTTCTCCACTTTTCTCCATCTTGGCATATAGCTGATGACTCCAGTGGAGCCTGATCAGAATGTTGAGACAGTGAGGTAGCCTATATAAAGATGTCCTCAAGATAGACTATAATGAATTTGTCCAAAAATTCTATTATGATTGAATAAATATCGAAGGACAGCTGGGGCAGTACATAGCCCAAATGGCATAACACAGTACTTATAGTGTCCAAAATGAGTTTTAAGTTTCAAGCTCCATGCAAGTTGATTTTTGAGAATTACGTAGCATCTCTTCATGTTTTTCCACAATGAAGAAATCTATATGATATTTATTTTTGAATCATTATCTGCTTCAAACTTCTCAAATCAATACATGGATGTAAATTTCTGCCTTTCTTCTCTAAAAATAAAAAATACAACACCAATGGATGATCTAGAGGCCTAATAAATTCTTTCTTGAGAGTTTCCAAAATCTATGGCCTTGATTCTAGGAACAGAGAGAGAATATAGTATGGCCTTAGGATATTTGCAACCTGGGGCTAAATTTATCAAGCTGCAAGTTTGCGGCAAGTATGAAAAGTGGAGATATTACCTATAGTAACCAATCAAATTCTAGTTATCATTCATTTAGTACATTCTACAAAATGATAGCTTGAATCTGGGGTTCTTTGCACCCAAGTCTCTTGCAGGGAACCTGGAGAGTTGGCATGTTACCTCTTAAGATGCCCATATTTTGCATAGCCACCAGCACAGCAGGTGGCTTCTAGTTCTGTGTCTGGTTTCAGTGATTTTCTTATAACATAATTAATGGAAAACCATAGAATATATTTTAAAATCAATGGGACAATGGGAGTTTTATACACAAGGGCACCGACTACATCATATTGCATATTGGTCCAGCTAGAATACAAAGGAAAAAAGTATTTAGTTGGCTGTATTATCAGTTTAGTTGGCTGTATGATCAGTCAAACAACAATGTTGGTCAGAGGGTTGTTGTCTTGTGTTAGGTGTGTAAAGGGTGATAATAGGGTAACCTAGGGAGGTTAAGAGGGTGGTGGAGAAATACTATAAGCTTGTCTGAAGAGGTGGGTTTCAGAGAACGCTTGAAGGTTTGAAGACTAGAGGAAAGTCTTATTGTGCGAGGGAGGGAATTATATAAAGTGGGTGGAGCATGAAAAAATTCCTGTAACTGAAAATGGGAGTGTGTGAGGAGAGTGGGAGAGAGACGCAGATTTTGTGCAGAAGGGAGTTGTCGAGTTGAGAGATATCTTGAGACAAGTGAAGAGATGTATGTTGGTGCAATGTTGTTCATGGCCTTGTAGGTTAGTAGAAGAATTTTATATTGGATACATTGAAAAACAGGCAACCATTGTAGAAACCGGCAGAGTGGCTCAGCAGAGAAAGAACGGTTTACAAGGAAAATCAAGGGTAAGAGTCTGATTTTGGGTAGACCAGTAAGGAGGGAATTGCATTAGTCGATGCGGGAGATAATGAGTGCATGAATAAAAGATTTTGCAGTGTCTTGTGTGAGATATGTACATATTCTGGGAATGTTTTTTAGACTTATGCAGCATGATATAAATATAGAGTTGATATGAGGAACAAAGAATAGTTGTGAGTCAAGGATTACACCTAGGCAGCAAGCTTACAGGGTGCGATTTATGGTCATGTTGTTAACAGAAATAGAAATGTCACGCAGGAAGCTTCTTTTGGTGGGTGGGAATATTATTAATTCTGTCTTTGAAAGATTGAGTTTGAGTTGGCGAGAGGACATTCAAGATGAAATGATAGAAAGTCAGTAAAGCGAGACAAAACAGATGGTGAGAGATCAGGAGAGGATATTAAATTTGTGTATCATCTGCATAGAGATGATACTGAAACCTAAAGGAGCCTATTAGTTTTCCAAGAGAAGTGGTGTAGATAAAGACTAGCAGAGGACCTAGGACTGAGCCTTGTACTCTGACTGAAACAAGAAATGGAGTGGAGGTTAATCCAGAGAAATTAACACTGAAAGAGTGATTAGATAGGTAAGTTGAGAAATAAGATAGGATGCTTTGTATTTATTTACACACTGTACATATAGAGCCTGATTCATATTCAAACGTAAGTCCATTTGCATGCCGTATATTGCATGAAATTGTTCTGCGCATGCTAAGAAATGCACCTTACGCCACTGAACTCAAATACATACAATTCCAATCTGAACACAAATGACACTTACTACTACCTGCAAATTGAAGCGTGGAATGGGGGTGAGAAAGGGGGGACGGACGAAGACAATGCACAGTAAAGGCTTGCTGAGGGCATGCCTATGTAGATGCTGACGATTCAAACCAGGGTTTCTCTTAAGTACACTTGTTTTCAGACATCTCATATGTACCAGCTATAGGACAGGTGTAAGTGCCGAATTATAGTGATAACTGTCATAGCATAGTATTTGTTTGGAAAAGTACTCATATGTGGACCACTAGATAGCACAGAACATGTATATGCAAGTAAGATAGGTGAAAAAAAGCATTGTGTGTACAGTACTCATTTAGAACATCTTGATTTATGTATTTAATGTAAAAATAAATTGTAAAAATATATATATATTCTTAAAACCAATCATATTTTTATTAATGATTATACTGTGTAGAGTAGCTAATTTTCTAATAATATAGATTCTATGTGTTCTGAAGTGATCTTATATTGCACATATGCTTGTGCATATACTGCACTCTTCTGTCTGTTAACATATAGCAAGTACTGTTTAGTCAGAGTGTGCTTACTCCCAGATTCAAATCGAAATGCATCTTGAGATCTACTTGGATTTGATTATGGTCAGAACTCCACTCATGTTTAGTGTTTATTTTAAACCACAATTTGTATATAAATTTCATTCCGATTTGAATCAGGCCCAAAATGTTTATATATTCAGACTGTACAGAAAATTTTATACAGTGCTGTACCTAGAATTTTTAGGTAATTTCTCTGACCAGTTGAGCTAATTATCTATTTTTGGTGCTTGGGTCTTAGAGAGAGAAAGAGACTTGTCAAAGTCTTAATCAGGTCTCCGGCATATCTTTCTGTGCTGATTAGTGCCTTAGCTCTCCATATCCTCAATGAAATTAATTTTGCCAATGTTTTTCATGGTCACTTTTAAATAGTGCTGCAATACCCAACTGTTTTTTTATTTTACACTTTTAAAGAATCTACTTGTATTATTGGTTGTGATTTTCAATGTTACAAATTCGTATTTAAATTTATTTTGCCATTTCTTTCGCTGTTTTTAATTTAACAGCTTGCATGAGAATTGTGGTTATATAATTATTCTACAATAAATATAATCTCTAACAGTTTTCTCTAGTTAACTGCCCTATTCAGCATGTTTAGAGCTGCTAGTGGGATTACTAGTGTTCTAAAATTCCATAAATTAAAGCTCATGTCTGCAATGAAACACACAAAATGTACCCCATGATAAGTATTAGCAAGATTTATGCTTCCAAATGCTGTTTATGTTATTCAATTGGAATAATTTGCACAGTTTTATGTCGCAAATAAAATATTATTTCCTAAAGTTTTATTTAAATAGTCACTACAGACTAATTAGTGCATTACCTGGACCATCCTTTAATAAGTGAACTGTTCTTGTCAAGCAATAGATCATCATAATGTTGTATGACAAGCTATGTCAAATACTAAATAATAATCTATGCACACTGTGCCATAAAGAAGCTGAATGAGCAAAAGGCAGTATCGTTTAGATTTTTGCAGACACAGCATGTTTATATTAACAAATGTATTTTAAATACCTGTTACGTAGTTTAGTAGATAGATGAAAAAAACTTTACATTGGTTAAAGTGTATTCGTACACTCCAATAAGAGATGCATGAAGATAAGTTTTGTAACATTCTCAAATGTACAGTATAATATATGTAAGACATTTAGCTTGATTTAAAGTATGTCAATGGTTGAAGCGATCTGGTATATGGTGAAATGCCATACCGCCGCTTCCCCTACTGCTATTATTGTAAAACTCATAAATTACATTCACCTATATTTTCCATACCATCACTTCTAAATTTTCACTTTGACCACTGGTATGTACAGTTTGCATTGTCTGAAATCTTGTTGTCTACAGTACAGTACCTTTCTAAAAGCTACAGTGTTGTCCCGTTATCTGTTATTTTACATTTGTTACCTTCAATGTTCTTAAAGTAGTTGAACACTTTTTTAACCCTAACAAATGTCACAATTATCAGCTTATGAGATGGAAAGGATAAGGAAATAAATGAAATCCCATTGGTTTTTTTTATGTTGCAACTCAACTGTTGTTGGCTGCATCATAGAAGATCTGAAAGTCAGGAGGCACCCAGCTCACATGTTAATAGCGACTGTGTGACCATCTCTAATTGGATAAATTGGGAAAGAGATTATATATTTTTATTACGGTCGAAAACACAGTTCAAACCTTCAATAAATATTTGGTATCGCTAAAAAAGTGCAGAAAAATTAGGAGGTATTTTCAATAAGGTTAAATTGATTTCATGAATGTAAATAAGAGAAGAATCATTTAGTTTATTTACATTGTATTACCCTTTGTCTCCTTATAAGGCTTAACTCACCATGATCTCTGAGCACTGGAAGCAGAAGCAAGATTCTTACAGTGAGGTCAGTGGGTATGCATCAATGTTCTCTTGCCATCTGAAATGGCTTAGTTTTGTTATAGTTGTCCGCAAATGTGGCTCACTATTTTTTTTTCTTTAACCAAATATGGATTTTTTTTTAAATAATTAACATCAACGGTGGATCAGTATTAGATCCAGATATTATTCAACATATTATTCTTGGTACCAGATAAGGCTAAGTTTTATAGTTATATAGATACTAGACATGGCTCCTTTTTCAGTAGTTGATACCAGATATGGCTCATACAGATGTAAGTATGCTCTTTCTATCCGGCACTTGCCATATGCAGACAGACACAACACACTGAAGGATATGTACAATGCACAGAAAAAAGATGAAATTACTAAAAACATTAAAACTTGTTAATAATATAATCATTAATGAAAAACATTAAAAAAAAAAGAATCTTTTAGATGAAATACATTTATCAGGCTGTTATTAATGCTAACTGTACATAAAATATATGTTTACAGTAGCTCTTAATTGCAAACACTTGTCATAACATGCATACGCTACCGTCTTCACTATCACTAAACATGTACATCCAGTGGAGTAGTCAGGGTGGGAGCAGGGGGAGCAAATGCTCCCTCTAGCACAATTGTAGTTAAGATTGTCGCATTGAGGGCCGGCTGTCCCGTGATTTAGCAATGGAGCCCGATCAGTAGGGAACATCAGTCTTTCCTGGCATTGCTGTTGTAAGTTTTGTATGTATTTTGTATTAACATATTTAGTAAGATTGCTGATTTTAACACAGATTTATAGCTGGGATAGGGCATATCCTTGATCAACTTAAAATTTCAGTGTAAAAATAAAGCTATAAAGTATTTCTGTGCTACATTAAATAAACAGCCAGTGTTAAACTTATGTGCAAAATAATAAACTAATTTGCACCCCTTGCATTGTAACATGGTTTGTCCTGGAGAAAACATACTGCTTTTTTTGCTTTGCTCTCCTTAATGACTCAGACTCAACATGTTTAACATATATCTGTCTTGAATTCTGAATAAATATGGTCTTAGTGCTTAAAGTGTGCACCTACATATGCATTTTTGATTGTGTATTATACTTTCAGTCACAGCAGTGTAGCACCTTTAAACATATTTGGAAATGAGTGTGTGTGGACCATTCACCTTTGCAATAATACATGAAAAATTAACATCACTCTGCCCCATATCATAATGTTAGACCTAAGGAATGTCTCTACATATAGCACTAAACAAATGATATAATAGTTTACAACATTGAGATATAAATCATAAAAATAATCACAGTACTGACATTGCTACAGTGTAGCAATGCACTTCAACTAGGAAATGATTAATACATGTGTTTTGTGGTTTTCTTTTTGCAGCCTTCGAATAGAGCAAAGCTTTGTCAAATGCTTGGTCTCTTGTTATCCCATGGAGACTAACAAGGGCCCAACTCGCCCAATTGTTCAGCTTTTAAGTGATGTATTGTCTATTGTCTTGTTTTTATGATGGTCTTCACAGTACTCTGGAGGGTGGTGCTTTTCAAAAACTTTTTCTTGGATTAGCTTTGAATGTTCTTTGATCTTAATGATGAAGCTATAGTTTGGAAACACACTGACAAACTGTGGGACCTCACATATACAAGTGTATTTTTTAGATGTGCGCTGACTGTGTTTTGGTTTTGGATGTGGTTTTGGTTCTAAAGCATCTTTGTGTTTTAGTTTTGTAAATGATTTTAGCCAAAAATCCTGAAAATCTTTGGTTTTTAATTTAATTAAAAGTTGTGAAACATAGGTAAAATGATGTGATTTTGCACTGTTTTTGTACCTATATTAGTATTTATAGCATTAACATTAATTTCCAGTCATTTACAATCTATTTTCTAATGATCTCTTCACTGCTGTTCAAATTTTCATCAATTTTGGCCAAAGTCGGCAATGAGCTGCCTGGCTAAAATTAGTGACAGAGTAGCGGCAAAAATACATGGCAGTTTATTAATTATTTCTTATTTCTTCACAAACAAATTTAATATTTTTTGGAGGGTTGAAAAGAAAAAAACACCCTGCTGCTCACATTCAACCATAAGACCCTATTTCTTGCATGCTTAATAAAGCTGTGCCAGACAAAATTACTTTGAGTACAGAAAATAAAAAAAATAGATTTTAGTAGTAAGAAATATATTGTTTTTATAGGAGAGTTCTGCTACACTGATGTTCACAACACCCGTGATTGGCACGCTTACTAAAGAGGTCACTGAGACTGCCCATCACCAAATTTAAAATATTGTTGTCTTGAAAAAAGAAAACAAATAATTTTTTTTGGTGGATGCTGCTCACTCTAAAACCCTGTTTTTTGACTGCTTCATAAAGATGTCACTAAAACTGACCCTCGTAAATGTAAATGTCCTCCTCAGAGTCCTAGAGCAACTGCACCCTCTTTTTCTCCACTAAATAGAATTAGAAAGAAATACTAGTTCAGAATGATGCCCCACTAAATAGATATACTAGTTCAGAATGATGCCCCACTAAATAGATATACTAGTACAGAATGATGCCCCACTAAATAGCTATACTAGTACAGAATGATGCACCACTAAATAGATATTCTAGTACAGAATGATGCCCCACTAAATAGATATACTAGTACAGAATGATGCCCCACTAAATAGATATACTAGTACAGAATAATGCCCCACTAAATAGATATACTAGTACAGAAAAATGCCCCACTAAATAGATATACTAGTACAGAATAATTGCGCACTAAATAGATATACTAGTACAGAATAATGCCCCACTAAATAGATATACTAGTTCAGAATGATGCCCCACTAAATAGATATACTAGTACAGAATGATGCCCCACTAAATAGATATACTAGTACAGAATGATGCCCCACTAAATAGATATACTAGTACAGAATGATGCCCCACTAAATAGATATACTAGTATACTAGTACAGAATGATGCCCCACTAAATAGATTTGCTAGTACAGAATGATGCCCCACTAAATAGATATACTAGTTCAGAATGATGCCCCACTAAATAGATATACTAGTACAGAATGATGCCCCACTTAATAGATATACTAGTACAGAATGATGTCCCACTAAATAGATATACTAGTACAGAATGATGCCCCACTAAATAGATATACTAGTACAGTGTGATGCCCCACTAAATAGATATACTAGTACAGAATTATGCCCCACTAAATAGATATACTAGTTCAGAATGATGCCCCACTAAATAGATATACTAGTACAGAATTATGCCCCACTAAATAGATATACTAGTACAGTATGATGCCCCACTAAATAGATATACTAGTACAGAATGATGCCCCACTAAATAGATATACTAGTACAGAATGATGCCCCACTAAATAGATATACTAATACAGAATTATGCCCCACTAAATAGATATACTAGTACAGAATGATGCCCCACTAAATAAATATACTAGTACAGAATGATGCCCCACTAAATAGATATACTAGTTCAGAATGATGCCCCACTAAATAGATATACTAGTTCAGAATGATGCCCCACTAAATAGATATACTAGTTCAGAGTGATGCGACACTAAAAAGATATACTAGTACAGAATGATGCCCCACTAAATAGAAATGCAGATTGAAATCTATATAATATAAATAGTTCTATATAATATATACCGGTGGTAATCGTTTCAACGATTTCGACAACACCGACACAGAGGACACCTAAAATAAAAAAAAATATTAAATGAAAAAACGACAGCTAGAATGACAGACTTACCTGAGAAACGACTGTGAAGATCTCCAATGCCAGCAGAAGGATGCCAGCACCTCCTTCCGACTGTCCAGGTCTCCGGCACCACTGTGTGACATCAGTGCGCCCTTCATGCCTTTCAATTTAAAGCGCCAATGTCAGGACCCCGTTTAAACAGTGTCCCTGTGGGGTCCCGACATTGCACTGATGTTACACAGTGGTGCCGGAGACCTGGACAGTCGGACGGAGGTGCTGTCATCCTTCTGCTGGCATCAGAGATCTGCACAGTCGCTTTTCAGGTAAGTCTGTCATTCTTGCTGTCCTTTTTTCATTCAATTGTTTTTTTATTGTAGGTGTCCTCTGTGTCGGTGTCATCAGCATCGGAAACCCATACCCCACCCATTTATACATATAGTACACTATAATATCCACATACACAGTAGCCAGTAATCTAAACGCTCTGAGAGAATGACACCCAATTGATCAGCAAACTATTCTAGATACAGAAATAAACGGCATCATTTTCTATGTAAAATTCCCTATTTCACTCTGTCTAATGCTCTAGTCACTCTTCACACACTACTTTAGGAGCACAGCTGCAATCCACCTTCCTCCATACATGCTGTCTGTTCTAAAATGGCTGATGAGAACAGGAGGGAGAGCTATATATATATATATATATATATATATATATATATATATATATAAGATAATGATCTAAAACTCACAAGAGTTTTGGATATTTTTGTTTAAACTTGGATCCACAAATCTCGGATCTGTCAGATTTCTCCAAATCCAAACCACTCATCTCTAGTATTTAATGTGAAATGCTTTAATTTACACAGGTTAAATTCAATCATTTAAATATGTGACTTCTAAAGATCACTCATTGCATCAGGGTTTATTTAGGAGTATCTTATAAAGTGTTGTGTCTTCTTCTGTCACCAATTGTTTCTTATTTTTGACATTGCAAAGTATTATGTTGTGGCCAATGGTAAAAATTCCCAAATGATCTATTTTGATCCCTGGACTTAAAAAGAATAAAACATGAATTTGTGTTTTTTTAACTTAATGGTAGATCTTACATCACTTAATTTGAAACAATATTTTATTTTAAAGAGTATACGATTTATGTACAAATGATTCTGGTAGGTTGCATAAGGGTGAGAAGGAAGACATTTAAATTGTAGCCTCAAGCTAGTCACACGCTTTGTATTTCCATAGACCAGGTCTGGCCAATCTGTTGCACTCCAGGTGTTGTGAAACCACAAGTCCTAGCCTGCTTTGCCAGCTGTCAACTGGTAATCTACTGGCAAAGCATGCTGGGGTTTGTAGCTTCACAACATCTAAAAAGTTCAGATTGGCCAGGCCTACAATAGATATTGGTCTTTAAAATATTGGAATCATTAACCATATTGATAAACTTAATGAATAGTTATTTTTAAAATTAATATCCTTCTTACATGGCCATTTTTGATTTTGTAGTTTGAAACTGGCATATAATTACTTTCACATAATTAGCACTATTTTACCACATTAGCTAATCATCTAGGTCTTTCAAGTTTTGGATACAAATTTATTTGGACTTTTAAAGCAGGGACTTTGGATACAAATTTATTTGGACTTGGTTTTCAAGCATTATTGGATTAAAAGTTGCTGACGAAAGAAGAAGAAATCTGATTGGTGAGTATTTTGGGGTTTTCTTATTTTTAATAAATGTATGTGGTATGAATAAGGGTGTGTATTGTTTTTATTGGGGTTTTATTATGTTTATTAAAAGTGTGTGGTTGTAAACAGGGAGTTGTAGTTTATTTAACATTATCTTTTGTGGAACTACAGGTCGCAGCCAGCCATGGGTTTCAGGGCATGTTGGCACTTGTGATTCTCCAACATGCCCTGACCCTGGCCCATGTTCTGGCTGCCATGGGTATGCTGGTGCTTGTAGTTATACAAACATCAGCATGCCCAGACTGTTTAGGGCAGCCCTGACTGGCTGGGACTTGTAGTTTCACAAAACAAAATAGCGTCAGTTTGTTATTTTACATTATTTTCGGCGCCATTAACATACTACCCACAGCCCACAGGGATAGGACGAGCCCTAGTGCTAAAAGCACTGGAGCTCTGAACAGTTTGCCATTATGACAGGGGGACCCCTGTCGTGTGTCTCCCTGCTATAGTGCCACCCACCCAGGGCTGGTTTGCCTAGTGTTGGTTATGTGAAAATCGGGAGGACCCCATGCTAATTTTTCCCCCGATTTTCACGTAACCAACAGTAGGCTGGCAGCACTAGGGTTAATAGTGGCCAGACGGGGGGACCCCCACGCTTTTTTTAAAAAAACTTTTATCTGGTTTGCACTATTTATTTATTTAGTTATTTGATTATGTCCCCCCCAACATTCCTACCTGTGGGACAAACATGTCCCTGGATGGAACAGTGGGACAGAGCCCTAAATTCGGGACTGTGCCACTGAAATCAGGACGGTTTGGTGATATGTGAATGTGTATACAGTGTTACTGGTGAAATTGTAACCAGAAAGTTAAATCAAGGACTCCCCAAATATGTGGAAATGCTGAGATTGATACAAATGGGAAAAACAAAATTACCAATATCAAATATTTAACAAAAGAATTCATATACATAAATCAATAACAAATTGAGTTTTAAAAAAAAAACTCTGTGACTTTACTATCTCAGAGGCCTCAAATGAATCCACTTATTAGGAAATCTATAATAAATGGACTAAATAAGCGTAGCTCAATTAACATCTCTTTACATGTACACTCACCTGTAATGCTGCTTACTAGGCACCTACAGAATCATTCACACATGACATAATCTAGGCTTGTGCCTCCTTTGGTGCATGCTACCTATAGAAATAATAGTCTGACAAATACACAATGACTGTTATAGGTCCAGTATTACTAACCTGGTTGTGAATTTTGATGTTATCTCCTGTGTTATTGACCATACTTTTGTATTAAACATTGATAGAACTCTGTCTTGTTGACCTCCGCTTGAATCGTGTTACCCTTAGGCTTTG
The DNA here is from genome assembly GCF_038048845.1 of Mixophyes fleayi. Lineage (NCBI taxonomy): Eukaryota > Metazoa > Chordata > Amphibia > Anura > Limnodynastidae > Mixophyes > Mixophyes fleayi. The sequence continues at coordinate 55,091,944 of NC_134402.1, forward strand.
CAATTCTATACCATCTCCTTCCATGTTACTATTGTCTCTCTCATTAGATATTAGCTCATTCTTTGTTAAACCTATAAGCAGGGCCAGTGCTGGCGTTTCCAGTGCCCCCTGCTTGTAATTTACACATACGCAGGGACGCCTATTCCCTTGCACATGCTCCACTACCCGGCACCGAGAAACCTATACCGATCCCTTCTCTGTTTAGAGCGGGGACTTAGAGGTTAAGAGAGAAAATGCCCATACTAAAAAAATAATATTTTTTTTTCAGTGTGGTGGGACTGCTGGGGTGACCCGGGATGCATGGCTCCCTCCTGCCACTCTTACCGGGGTTACTGTATAACTCCAGCCCTGCCTAGAATTAAAAACCTGTAACCACATGCCAAAATCCTGGGGGCAATCACTTACCACTAAGTGTTGTTGCTCTATGGGAAAGGGATTAGCTAGAGGTAAAAAACATCAATAGCTAGGCTGCAATTGTTCAAAATTGTCTTTAGTAGGCCAGACATTACATGGTACTGCTAAAAAATATAGTTTAATATGCCTTTTTTAAACAGCAAATCCCATGAAAAATGTAAAATGCATCAATCAAATTGTTCTCTAAACCACCTTTTTACTTTCAAATTGTCTTACAAAACAACTTGTTCTATTTGAAGAATAAATGCAATATAAATATAAATTGATTTATTGCAAAAAAATAACTATTGTCTAAATATGTAAAATAGTTTGAGGGCCCCAACCACATAAGATGCACTCATCTCTGCATAGTAATTTATAGTTTGGTTATAACTTTGTGTTGGGATATTTTGTTACCTTTTGACGATTCAGGAAACCCAAATAGATATTTTACAGTCTTTTTGTACTGTGTCTCCAAACCATTTATTTTCATTATTATATTGGATACATGACTCTAAAAGTTTTGTATGATTTTACAGCTTCATAAACAATGTGTTAGCTGTGCTTCTTTCATCTTATATTTAGGACATTTATTTTCTTGTTTGTTCCTTTGAGATGTTGATAGGGTCTATCAAAACTGTGTAGGCTCAGTGAACAATGTACAATTGTTTTATTTTCTATGTCTGTACAGGTCTTTTTTCATCATATTTTCATGGTCCATTTATCAAAGTCTGTTCTGTGATATCTGTTTAATTCTCTAGACCAATATTTTGCAGATTTTTCAAGGGAGCCTCTTGCATTGCATGTTGAAAGGTTCTATATAAAACTTGACAAATTATTTTTCAATTTACAATTACTGTTTTTATTTTTATCATATCAGATCTCAGACTACCAATAAAGCATGCTGATGAATAGCACTTAAATGACTCATTTACTAATCTTTGATAATTTATGATAAGTTGTGCGCTTTTTATGGACATGATGATTTAAAGAATTCCACAAGAAAAAATAAAACTTATTCTTTAGTTTTCTTGCGTAGATGCTGTATTCGACTCAGCCATAAATACATTATAGATATATATTATATATTGCATTGTGAAATATGCAGAAACGCACAGTACAAAATTGTGCAACAGGATGATATAAGACATTAGAATAAAGGTCCCTTCATTGAAGACCTTGCAACAGGGGCGGGCTGGGCCGGGGGGCAGGGGGGCAGCAGCCCCCCGGGCTGCTCAGTCCATCCGCTGTTAGGGCCGCTCCCCCCACCTCCGATGCAATATTTCTATTTATTTACCTTCGGCCGCATTACATAACATGCGATGCGGCCGGGTCATCAATCACGCGATCGCATCACATGTCACGTGATGCGGCCACCTGTGCACCCCCCGAGCTTACACTTGCCAGCCCACGCCTGCCTTGCAATCTAAATAAGTGATATATATATATATATATATATATATATATAGCAACTATATCCATTATTATCCTGAAGTTTGCACATGCAATTGGCTAAGTTGTGGACATAGTGACAAAGCATTGACAGACATTTCAGCTGTGCTACTATTTAAAAGCAAAGATTTCAACTTTACAAATTTATTTATAGTTTGGAGGATTTCCAGCTAGAAAGTGCAATTTTTCCCATTGTTAAATCCATGTTTCCTGGTACATCGTAGCTCATCTCTAGATGTCAGATACTGAAGCAGGTGCAAAAGTGGCAGATTTTTCCTTGCGTGCAAGAAAAACAGACAGCATTTGCATCACTTGCATAGCAACATGGTTTGTCTAGGTGGAAATTTGCACCCTTTAAATGAATTAATGAGGATTACAATAGGTACAATTGAATGCTTATTAACACATCGCTAAAGTGAGTTAAGTTTAATATTTATTGCTGTGATTTTCTTATGAAGACTGCAATTTAAAAAGTGCAAATTCTGATGGCCTGCAAGGAGGGACTTCCTCTATGGAAAAGCAATAATTATGAGAGATTTTGCTGAGGTGGAAAACTTCTTTCTTTTTAGTTACCATGTGTAATTTTCTCCTATTTGCTGCCACTTACTCACTCACTTAAAGTCATGTGAAAACTCTGTAAATGGAGCATTGATTACTAGTAATGATAACAGTTCCAACAACCAAGAACTCATAATGTCCTTGAGAGATACAAGCTTTTCTGACTTAAGGTACATTCAGTCAATGTGAGTCATCTTTTAAGTCATTGATAAAGAAACTCCAATCTCTAAATAATGTATAGTAAAATCGTTTCCGTAGAATTTTATACCAATTTTGAAAAGTGGTGCACATATACATGTTTAAAAAAAGTAGTATAACACATAGAATACATGTCTGATTCATTTCTCACTGATCACTATTGGAAGCTTATTGGAAGCTGTACTTTAAAGCACTGGTTCCCAACTCCAGTCCTCAGGGACTCCTAACAGTGCAGGTTTTGCATATCTCTTTGCTGGAGCACAGGTGTATTCATTACTAACTGACACATTTTGAAAGATCCACAGGCGGTATAATTATTTCCCTTGTGACCTGGAAAATCTGCACTGTTAGGGGTCCCTGAGGACTGGAGTTGGGAAACACTGGTTTAAAGCATTTATGCACATTTACTTGTGCACTAATTTCCATAAATGTTCCCAATCAAACATCAATATTGAGTTTAAACATGGCAAGTTATTAAAGAAGCTTACATTTCTTTATTTTTTCATTTATTTGGTGTATATGCTTTTAGGAATATCCTGTTATTAGCAGCAGAATGCCACTCTACTGGTTAGTATATTATCATGTGGCAGGGTAGTGCAATACTGCTCATGTATTCATTACTGCCATGGGCCAAATGTAATCTTAATCTTCTGATTTTTAATTTTAGCCCGGGGGGAAAAAGTGTCAACTCAGGAGCCTTTTAGGACCATTTTAAAGGAAAAACAAATACTGGTGGCCCAATGACCCAACTCAAGGTAGCCCACTATGGGACCGAACCGTGGGCCAGATACCCCCAACCCCGCCTGCCCCCCTCCTTAGAACTAGTTTGTGCTTCTAGTTAATGTTAAAACAGAGAAAATAAAATGATACATTTTATTATATATTTGTTTCTATATTAACAAGATTTTTTATGGAGTGGGTATAAAACATTAATCTATCCATCTGTCTGAAATCTGTATGAAATTCAATTTTTCTTTTAAAAGTTCTCTAAGTTTAGTGAGGACAAATGTGTAGTATATTCATTGTGTTCATATACATTTTTCCAAGAAATCCTACTAAGCTAAGCAATGTTCCTAATTAGAGCCTACAGACACTATTCATGTTTTACACCTTTTGCAGCTGTACAGATAACTTATGAAGTACAGCAGGGAACATCTTTCATTATATAGCATAGCTGGCAGGTGTGGCATTTGAGTAATTTCTTCACCTTGGAAGGTGATATAACAGTTATTTAAAACCTGGTTCATAGGTTAGATATTTAAAGTCCAACAAAATAAATAGTATAAAAAAAGACAAGAACAAATGGGTAAGCCGTTCACTGTTTGACTTTTTGCTGTTATATTATTTTATTACTGTCTACATGAAATTAAGGTGGTACAAGGACTTTTTTTTTGTTTGAGATCTACGGTAAAGTAAAATTATTGTTTTCTGTTTAATTTTCCAGGTCTGCAGTAAAGTGACATTTTTGTCACCTGGACTTGCCTATTGCAGTGTATTCTGCTGTTATATGTGAGCCAGTAAAAAGTGTACAGTTTACCTGTTTCAAGACCTTCCTAGAATCTCCTGGAGACCCTCTAGGATAGAGACATTTTTCATTTTTCAAAACATTATATAATGTAGTTAGAACAAGCTTGATGGTTTCAAACCACCTTGAACATGGCCAAACTTGATAGTTTTTGTACTCCACTTTGTGTGAATTTCGCTCCAATTTGTAGTCTAATCTTAAATTTGAGAATTGATGCCAATTCTTTAAGTTTTAATACCAGTTCTACAATCACTTTGAAACAATTTCAAGCACCCTAGTGGCAGTTACTGCTATTAGTCATCAATCCTCTTCTGGAGGGTAGTCTACCAAATAATTAAACAATTAAGAGCCCTGCAGTGATGTTCATTGAGTTTCAGTATAGCATGTAGAAAGGAAACAAAAATAGCAATATGGTATATTAAATGCGTTCTTTACACTCTGTTACTGTGTATATATAGTGGACATAATTATACAGTATATGGTATACTGAAAATGTATAGTTTATAAGACAGGTAACTAGTAGTCAACCTTGCTTAAATGTTGTCCTCATTCACTAATTTTTATCTTTTGGACTCATTTTGTTCACTGAGGATCTCATAATGTCTCTGGAAAGAAGAAGGTTGCTATAAATATTTTAGTTTATTTGAGAACTGAAAGAAGTGTGATTTATAATTTAAGCAAGCTCCAAGTCACATGGATGTCCTGTTTTTTTAATTTAATGGAAGTCATAGGATTGGACATCAGAAAGGAAAGAATAGAATATGAATTACATACTGTCTCAACTTGGAATTCTGGTACAATGACTATAGTACATTGGAAGACACATTCCTGATGAAATTTCATTGTAGTGGTTTAATGGCAATACTAAAAGTGGATACACATGGAAGTCATCCTGGGTATAATAAGTATTGTGTTCTGTTAACAGTATCCCCCCAAACAGCTTGTGCACACATAAAGTAGCAGTTTTACTGTCCATGATTGAATACTTCGTAATGTCAGCCATACTGATATTGAACTTTGTTTATGGCTGTTAACTCTTCTTCCTATCACAACAATTTCTGACAACAATCCGACCTAGATTTGTGCAGAGGCCACACAGGCCTGGGTCTCAAATGTTAACAGCAGTACAGAGTATGTGTATGCTGTTCTTGAGGGAGGCTGTGTGCTGTCCTCTCATGTGAGTAAGTTAGTGAGGACAGGTATGCAGGTGACATAGAACTTTCACCTCCTACATCACTGACCTTGTCAAGAAATACTTCCCTACTTGCCCACTATGTTTTGTCAATGACTTTTGCCTCTTCTTATTAACTATCACCACCTCACACTTCCGCTTTAAGAATTTTGCACACAGTGTTCCCCACATTTGGAACTTCCTGCCCTGACCAACCAGACTCACTTCCAACCTTGAATCTTATAATTGCCCCCTCAAAACTTACCTTTTCCCTGCTTGCCCACCCGACCCCATCTTACAACAATTCCCCCCTCATGCTCCACTTGCCCCTTTCACTCCACCTTTATTGTCTCCATTTACTACCTTAATTCTTTCAATATTAACTCTCACTAGTTTGGTCCTCTTTACCTCTTTTCTCCTCATCCTCTTTGTAATGTTTCCATTGTCTAGTTGTGTCTTCTTATGTAGTTGCTTTATTTATAGTCTATTTTAGTGACTTTTACTGATTCTATTATTTCTCTTGTCCTTTATTTATCTGTTTTTTGTCTGTTTATATTTTGGTTGATTGAACGGTGCTGTGGATTCTGTGTCCCAATATACATAAAATAATATGATGATTATGATGACACAGGCAGTGTCATGATGTGTGGGGAAGGATGAAGAATAGTGGGGGGCCACAGAATAAAAGTTTGATAGTGGAATGAGCAACACTTGATTAATTATGTCTAACTGATGCAGGAAATTGTGATGTTAGACATACCTTGCTATGAACCGCAGTCCATACATTGTTGGGGTGAGCTGAACAATCAGAGCAACCAAGGAATATGGAAATATGAAATGTGATCCGTGTGTGTTCTCTTACCATTGCATTAGAACCTACAGGACCATCCACTTCAGTCAAAGCTCACCTGTATATCAATACAAACACTGACAACTAGACAACTTCCCAGGGGCTGTCAACGTATTTTACAAATTATGCTAATGCCCATGTTTTCTAAAAAAACGTGTGAAAATGTAAGCTTGGTAGTATGAAAGCCTGTAAATACTATATGCTACCTAGTATTTTAAATTAGAATTATGAAGATTCTATTGTTGCTATGTTAAACTTGGAGCTAAAAGTTTTAAAAGACTTTTAAGAATTAATGAACACTTTTTTTAAATTCAAACCTATATTTCACCTCCAGATACCTGGAACACAATTGCTGAAATTAAAGGGTGAAAGTAGATTAAAACATTTTATTAGATTTGTTTTTCAAAGTGGATACACTTACACATTATTTTATCAATTTGAACTGCACTTATGTAGTCTAAACATTTTCTATAATTAAATAATCCCTTCTTCAAATTTGATAAAAACAGTCAACCCTTTAAATTAAAATCTGTCCTAGGGTATAGCAAAGCAATTTCATCTCCAAGCTATAATTGGATTCATATTAGATTATGCTTATGACAATTATATGAATTTGGGATATGACCTGTATTTTAAATGAAATTAATTAATAAAATGTTCTTTTATGTATTTTCAGCTAAAGTATAAGCCCTGATAAAAGATGTTTGAATTGTTTAGGTACTTTGAAAGAATAACTTGTCTAAAGTCAGAATGACTTGATGTTGGAGTTTTAATAGGAACATCCAGAGTAGCCTATTAAATTATTATTATTATTAATATTAGTACTATTATTATTTTTCTTATTTGTACCTAATACCAGGAATTGGTATGCTAGGCATTGTTTGATGTTAGCCTTCTGTATAGTGTGTGATGGGCTTCCTTCTGCTTTTTTCAGTGTCATTTTCAGATAATTTTTGGTGTCGTCACAACCTCAGCGACATTATGCCATTTCCCCTATGATGTCAGATCCAGCTCTGCCAATAAGCCATATCTAGTGTTGTAGTATTTTGAGAAATTTATCATATATGTATGAGGAGGATTTTGGAAGTGATAAGTGATTGTGGAACTGTTTGTGGGATTGAGAAAGCAATGGTACTATATGCAAATACAGCAAACACTGTAAGCTGACTTAGTATCACCTTTACAATGGTAGGGAATATCTTGGTAACATGAATTGTATTATGAACTCCTTCAATATTTAAAGATACACTACCATCAAGGAACATTTTTCCTACAGTGGCCCTTTAACAGGAGTCCAAGTGGCTGCTACATATAGTCATTTTTCCCAAAAGTCTGCTGGATATGTAATGCGGAACTAGCAAATTAGTTTTGTAGTTTTGTCTGTCACAATCTGCCTCTGGCTGCACTGCAGCATCTTCCATGGTAAAGCTGTTTGCCTCTTGCAGCTCCTGTCTACTAGAATTATGTTTTGGGCTTTGCCATTATGTGAATCTGGCCTGCAGTCCCTCTCAACCACCAGAGGTAGTGCTGTCTCACCATTACACACACCACCTCACTAGCAGGATTTATCTCCTTCCCCAATCAGCACCCACAACTGTTTGCTGCCTTTATAAGTCTACCTCTCCCGGTAATCTGTGGCAGTTCATTGTTGTCTTTGCCTGATGGTGATTCTCCAGAGTATCCTGTGTCCTGTTCCAGCCTGACTTTCCTGTATTGACCCCTGCTTGTCCTCAGCTTTGCTGTTTATCTACTGACCCAGAGCCAGGCTACGTTCTTGACTACACTCCAGCTCATTCCCTGGTATCTTCGTTGCTCTCCTGGCTTTGACTTGTTTGACCCTCCTCTATTCTGACACCCACAGATTGATCCAGTGCCTCATGATTACTGGCAAGACCTAAAACCCTGTCTACTGTGGTCCATCATGTACCTTGGGCCTCCTGGTATCCAGTCAACTATGATTCATCCAGCATCTCGTGTCCCGTACTTCCTGTGTCTTGAGTCTTCCTCGCATCTTCAGCCTCTGAGCTAGTCCTGTTATCCAGCTTCTTTGTACTGCCTCTGCGAACTGTTTACCATTCGTGATTTCCGGAATTGTTCAACCATATTGCTAATCCTGCTGTTATATCTGCTCCCTGAAATTGTGTTGTCTTTATTATTAACTGCCTGTTAATCTCTGCCTAATAAAGACACTCTATTTCTATTATAAATCTCTCTGGGGTTCATACTAGGAATCCTGACACGGTCTCAATTTCTTGATTGTGGCTTATGATTGATCTTTATGCTCACACACCCTTCATCTAAATTTTTGGGCCATTGCTGTACGAGAAATAAGAAAAATTGATTCCAGGTGGAAAGGCTACCTTAGGAAAAGTATTGTTAATGCGGTATTAAGATAGATAAACAGAAAATGAAAAAACTATGGTAGTGTGATCAAACCACAAAATCATAAAAAGTTGAGAGGATGGTATTAAAGTTGTATAGAGTAAATGATATGGGTCATTTCCTATTGCAACTCTTATTACTATTCTTTATATAGCACCAACATTGTATGCAACAGAGAACACTTAATTACCCACAACAGTCTCTGTCACAGTAGATTAAAAATCCAAATACTCTATCGCTCAGTTTTTTGTTAGAAGCTAATTAGTCTATTAGTATAATTGGGAGGAAATCTACATGAATACAGGAAGAACGTACAGATAGTACCTTGGTTGGCAGCATACCCTTGGCCCCAGCTCTGAAAGGCAGTAATGCTAATTAACATGCCACATAACACCTATTGAAGCTGTTGTCAAGACTGAACCTGTTATAGCCATGAACCTGTATTGTGTGTATATTGTAAGTTGTAACTCCAGTAGTCCCAATCTTGGAATTTACCACAAGGCTCAGGGAGGTTGGGAAGACCCCCAGCACTTTTGTCACAGTGGTGGGGGTCTATACAGACGTATAGTTTTTCTTTACCACTTCACCCACCCATATAGAACAAGCCTTGTTCTGGGCACTTTGTGACTAGTTTCCATGATAGCAGGGAGATGCCAATATGTTGTAGTGTCTCTGTTTTAGTGGAGAACAGCCCATGCTGTCTAGGCTGAAGCTATTTAAGAACATAGTGGGCGAAGGGGAGCAAGCTGGCCAATGTATTCATTTATATATTTGTACAAAAGTTTGTTCCACTACCTTCTCCACACCTCTTAAATTGTAAGCTGATTTGGACAGGGCCATCTTTATTTGCATAATATGTTGGTGCATTATAAGTATATTAAATATAATAATAATTATTATTTTTATCTTTTATTTATAAGACTTCACAAAGGTCCGCAGCACCATACAAAGGGCAAGGGATAACAGTACATGGTTATGGTACATCGCACACAGGGTAATACAGAAACAGTAAAAGCAAAGTGCAATAACTATAAACAAAGTGCAATAAGAATAAATAATTACCAACTTAGCAGAGAAAGGTGCACAGTACAAAGAGGTAAAAGTGACTTCCAGTGGACTGATAGAGGGAAGTGAAGGGGGGAGGTGGGGAGTGAAAAAGGGGTTGCACCAGTGCCCAGTAGAGTGGGCATAACTTACAGGATCAAGGCAGAGATAGAGAAGAGAAGGCACTAGAGAAGAGGAAAGATGGGGGCAGGAGTCAAGTTACAAAATGGAGAGAAGAGGCGGAGGACTTAAGGCAAAGGTAAACAGGAACAGGAGGACACAAGGAAAGAGGGCCCTGCTCAAGGGAGCTTACAATCTAAAGGTGAGGGGAGACTGACAGGAGACACACAGTGGCAAGATAGGGGGGTGAGAGAACACTGAGGGGAAAGAAACACAGGAGTAAGTAGGAGGAGGCGAGGTACAGAAATATTAGTATACAAAGATAGAGAAGAAGGATGCAAGAGGGCAGGATTAGGCGGAGGAAGGGTAGGCTAACCTAAACAGATGGGTTTTGAGGGTTTTTTGCTATGAATAATAATAATAATGATAATAATAATAATAATAATAATAATAATAATAATAATAATAATGGCACAATTCTCTAAGTGCTATCTCACCAGGGATCGCAAATGACAAGGAGAATGTCCCTGGAATAGATAACATCACAGTAACGCTGGATGTGTCTGCAATTTGGATTTTTAAAACCACCACACATCACATGCCATTACATACAATACGCCATTTGATGCATAACTGCAATTTCTATTTTTTAAATCACATCTGGTGTAAGGTGGTTTTAAAAATACTGATTCACAATCTCGGCCTTTGTCTAAAACTGAAGAGTGACAGAATAATTATCCAGGAATCTTTGCATAGCTTTTATGCTGATCTGCGTTTTTGTTTACATGAGTTTTGAAGGGTTTATCAATTTTGAGATATTTAAGACTACCGGCGTGATTCATCAAGGACCGTATCTGCTGATTTTGTGCGTATGGTGTGCAAAATCACTCTGCGCAAGCCCATAATCGGGCCATAACCAACTAAATTCAGCATTGTTCAATGCATCTTCATAAGCCTATGATTTCTGGGTGGGAACAGGGTGGTCAAGGGTTATTCACCTGTAGTCAATGTACAGTAGGGGTGTGGAAAACTCAAGCGCACACAGCCAGCTGCAGGGCTAGTCCTGAGTACTAGAGATTCTCAGGCTCGGTTTTCCAAAAACCGAACCCACACGAACATCGCCAATCCGAGTATCGTGGCAAAACGTCATTGTCGTCGAATCTCACGGGTTTTGGATTCCATAAGTACCTCCCTCCCCAGGAGATCCAGCACCATTGCTCACACAGAAACATGGGTAGCAGTGTGTTCTTGTCAATCTCCAGTTTCCAGTGCCATTGCACACACAATAATATGGGTAGCAGTGTTCTTGTCACTCTCCAGTCTCCAGTGCCCTCCAGTCTCCATACAGAAACAGGAGGGGTAGCAGTGTTCTTGTCACTTGATAAAAAAATTTTTTTTAAAATACATATCCAAAACCAAAACACATGAGGGGGGTTTTGCCAAAACCAAAACACGAAGTTAATACAGATACAAAACCAAAACACAGGAGTCAGTGAACATCCCTACTGAGTACTAATAATGCAGGTGCATGCAATCAGGAGTAACTGTAAAAATGTTTTTTCTTTCTGTTCAGTAGATATTAAGATCATCCTAATAGATAGTATTTTGTGGAAAAAAACTATAAAAACGTTTTTGGTTTTTAACTGTTTTGTCATAGTTATATTATTAACAGGTGACATTAATTCAATAGATTTTCCACATAGGCACTGCACATATCTTGAGTATTATAGCAGAGCAGACCTACACCCAAATCCATCAGCGCACACATCTTCAGATAAATTCCTTGTAGAATTCTGGAGTAACAGATCTGATTTACGTATGTTTTAAAACAAATGCAACTCAGTATGGGTGCCTTGATGAATTAGGCCCTACAAATTACTTTTGGACTTTATGGGAGACAGCACACCTGTGCCAGAGTGCTCAGAGCAGACCTTTCTGTTAGCACTTCTCTGCCCTCTCACTCAGGGCTAAAATGCAATGTCACCGGTAAGCACTGAAGTTGAATTTTATATTCACATTGTGGAACTCTTGGAATCCTCACTGGTGTTTACTAACCCGAAGAAACCAGAGATTGCAATCATTCCTGTAAGGATTGGTGGCCCCAGAACTCACATAAAATCCCTGAAATTATTTTAGTTAATTAAATTATGATAAGCAATTTAATTATTTACATTTTAATTAAATAAAATACCACCCCCTTGAGTTGTGAGGGGTAGCTTATTAAAACTACCTCCAACTTAGTGTGGGTGGGGTACGCTATTCCAACTCTGAGAAGCTCGACAAGGATGAAATAAACAAAAACATTGCGATTAGAATAACATAGACATGCTATAAAAGTAGACCTACAATACCATATACAGAGGACTTTTCCAAATACAGAGTAATGTAGACTTCTATCAATTGCAAAGAGACTGAAAGCCGGCACTTAACTATGACTTCACTAAAGAGAGCAACATTGAAATTTGGGAATTTAAAGCAACATTGGCAGGACCCGGCGCCTAACCCTAACCCTTACATTATTTTATTGTCTATTTCATCCTTGTTGGGCTTCTTAGAGTTGGAATAGTGACTATCACCGCTTAGTGCTGGGGTCCAAACCCAATCCCACCTGGTGTATTGGAGATGGTAAAATGCTAAAATAAATTCCTCCAACTGCTTCCTGTCCCCACTACATCTATATTTATATTATTTGAAAGTGATTACAATCTAATCTAGAAATCATTACAGCACCAAAATAATTAACAAAAAAGTATAATGGGAAACACATTATAGATATAATATATATATATATATATATATATATATATATATATATATATATATATATATATTTATTGATTAGTAGTGTACTTTAACAAATTCCTATTTTATATCTATATACAGGTTACATAAGTCAGTGAAGAATAGATAAGTATGCTGGTAATTTATAATGCATTATACTGAGAGTGAAATCTTCAAATCAAAAAAGCACCACGCAGAGTGCAAGGATAACAGATTCATTAAAGGCATGTTATTTAATCCAATAGTTCTTCCTACAGAGTTTTTTTACTGCATAGGTTATTGTCAATTTTGAAAGTGAAAAAAGCAAAAGTAGCATTGTTTCTGATAATTATAATTTCACTGACACCAATGCTCTAAAACTTGTCAAACTCTTTTTTTTATTCAAGTTAAAACATCAACAATACTATGATGATGAGTTGTTATTAATATTTTATATGTATAGCAACTCTTCTTTATACATAGGGAGGAATTCAATTGTCAGTGATGTGCCACCATACATCAGCGTGATTTCTGGCTGCAAGCATTGCCGGTCATTATGATAAGGAATCTCTGAGGGTGTTTTGGAGACACATCACGCTGAATTGAATCCCCTCCTTAAAGTTTCCAACTTTTTAAACAAATACTTTACATAGCATATGTTTACTAGCCCAAGAAATATTCTAAACCGGATGCATTTGTCCTCTTTGATGAGGGTTGATTTTCATAAGGAATATACTGTATAGAGGTCCAACTTTGCAAGAATTTGCTGACCAGGAACAATTATGACACATCTAAAAGTAGGTAGCTTGATATATTACTGAGGGGGGCCGAAAACTCCAGAATAGAGTAAGGATTTGCTTTTATAACAAGTGAAAAAAATCTATTGTTCATTTGTGCCTAGAATGGACAAATCTTAACTTTCGACAAAGGCATGCATATCCTAGTTTGGAAGCATCTAATGAAAAACTAATATATGCTTAATAAATGAGTTTGTTCTGACAATATGGAAAGGAAGTGCCATTAAACGTCCACTGCAACAAATCAAAACATTTTGATATTAAGTTCTTGTTTTATAGAACCCCTATCCACTACTAAAACAAATCCACATCCACTAATATTGCAGAAATTGGACTAAATCTAAATTAGGACTCTGTATCCGTGGATATTTCAAGATCACACAGATAAAGATGAGCACAGTTCTATAGTTATTTGATTCACCAGAGTATTAACAAAATTAATTAATATTTTTTTTAATTAATTTACAAATCTTATATTTCTGGCTCAAGCAAAAAAAAATGGTTTAAAAAACAATTGATGATAACTGGAACCACCTAAAAACTCTGAAGACGTAGACTACCTTTTAATTAAAGAAAGGTCTGACTAATACTCTATGCCATATAGCTTAATAAAAAACAACTCCCTCCCCTCCTTTCCTTTCCTTCCCCCTCATTTTATTCCATTTTATTTTATTTTACTTTATTTTATTTAATTTCAGTTGTGTTTATTTCCTGATAGTAGTTCGTATCGATCAGCTACACTCATATATTCAGATGTATAAGATTACTCAAAATGTTTTCATGAAACTTAAATAACGCAATTTTTCAGACGTTGTCAATATTTGATGTTGAACTATAATGCCAAATTGTTATGAATATCTTAATTGTATCTGAAAACTTTGGAATTTATAACAGAAATGTCATTCTTAATTTGCTGTATTTCTATTTAAGGAAAATAACCAATCAAAAAGATTTATAAAAAAAAAAAAAAATTGATGGTATAAAGAAATAATTACCATATAAATTTGATAAACCTGAGGGGATAAATTTATCAAGCTGCAGGTTTAAAAAAGTGAGATGTTGTCTGTAGCAACCAATCAGATTCTAGCTATCATTTTGTAGAATGTACTAAACAAATGAATAAATAATAAAGGCAACATCTCCACATTTTCAAACCCACAGCTTGATAAACATACCCGATGTGCTTTTTTTAAACAATAAATGCAAATAATGTGTTAGAAAAAATATTTATACGTCCGCTTTAAGCGAATCATGATACGGCGGTACACTGGAGATGCTAGTCATTATCATCAACTCTATGATAAAGGCTGGCCTTCAATATTTAAAATAAATAAATAACACACTGAGCTAACTAAATGGCAATGCTTCGGCTGGGTACCGCTAATACAGGGAGCACCAACAGCGTGGGGTCTCCCGCAAAGCTGCAAACAGTCGAGACTATGACAGGCTGATCTGGTCACGCTATAATAAAGGAGCCTACAGCATGGAACCCCCCTTTATAGTGTAACATAGCTCCAGCCTGTTCAACTGCAAACTGCAAATAATAATAAAAATAAAATAAAATAATAATAAAAAATATATATAGCATAAATAATTGAACTAATGTCCATTATATACCTGGACATCTTTAGACACTAGTATTCTCTCTCCTTCCTTATCAATGTTATGACAAGACATCATTTGATGATTGATTATTGATCATTATTCCAAGAACATATTTTTTTCCCACAAAAATGTTTTAGCAAAGTGTATGTAACAAAGAAATAAAAAGCAGCAGTAAGAAAAGTGGTAAGTATATATAGATGTTTTTGCTTTACTGATTTTGCTCCTGAGAGTTTAAGATTGGAGTGTCATCACTTTTTGAACCTCATCTTGTGAGCATATTTATGCACAATGCAAATCCGGTATCCAATCAGTTTATACATAAAACATTATAGAGCTAGGTGACACCTTCATATCAAATTTAAATATTAAAAACAACACACTGAGCACCAAATTTACAAATTCACAAAGAAGCAAGTGGCTCATTTCTTCTACCACATACAGAGAATTTTGACAGTACAGAAATGGGTCACATTCAACAAATTTTTAATAAATACACTGGCAAAGAGCTAAATCCTGTTTCCATAAACAGATGGATTGTAATATGAAATGCGGATTATTCCACAATGCATTTTATTCACAGACATTTCAAGATTGTGGAGAAGCAATTTCTAAATATTACAATATTTTTATGTGATTATGCATGACAAAAATGCAATGTGAACATTTTCTCATTGGAATAAACAGTGCTACATTATACTAAATCGCAAAACATGTACCA
Organism: Mixophyes fleayi; assembly: GCF_038048845.1. Taxonomy (NCBI): domain Eukaryota; kingdom Metazoa; phylum Chordata; class Amphibia; order Anura; family Limnodynastidae; genus Mixophyes; species Mixophyes fleayi. Next base: position 55,107,517 of record NC_134402.1, read on the forward strand.
TACTTACTGCCTGTGTCTAATGAACCCTATATAATAGGCCAGAGATTTTTAGTTATTAACATTTTCATATTTAGAAAGCATTGGGTTACCCAGCTTTTGTGCAATGTTCTCAGTCTTTGAAAATATGTGTGAGAAAGTGATGTGGCTAATATACACAGAGCATCACATTAAGCTACATTATTTTATAAACTACCAACCTCTCAGTTTTAACCCTTAGGATAGAGAACGTAAAAGACTATGCATATCAATAGTTTTATAACTACTGTATGATAAAAAAAAAAATCTATGTACAGCTCTTTAAACAAGCATTGGGTCTCTAGGAAATATCAATCTATGATGAATTCATTGCTTAATAAAAGAAATCCTTTAATTATTCAGCATTCTAAAAGTACCTAAGAAACACAGCAATATGAAATTTGCCCTAAAATTGTTTGGGCTAGGCAACCTGTAAATTTTGATACATTATCTGTAACTTATTAAAGTAATTCTATCGTTTTCAAATAAGCATTGCCCAAGCGATTGTATTGTGTTTCCAAGGCACAAAGTAATTTATTTTAGCAGATGCAAAGTTTAACAATTCAATACATGATTATAATACAGTACAGTACAGCCAATACCAAAAAGAGATAAATACATACCGCGCTCCTATGGGTACCAGTGAACAGTATTTCACTCCAGAATACTGTGGTCAGAGAATGGCTGACGCCAGTGGGAGCACAGCTATATTATATACACTCAGTGTTACAGAGACAACAATGCAGATGACGTGGCTTGCTTCTATTGGTCCAGGTATCAGGAAGGTCCAGAGTAACCAGGTCATAGGCTAGTTCAAACAACCCCCTCCAAGGCTGAGGATTAACATTCCAGATGATTCTCCCGCCCAGAAACCAGTTTAAGCTAGTCCATTAACATATTACAGTCAGTATAAATTTAAGTATTTATTCCCTAACATCACTAACTAGAGTATGCAATGTGCGATCTCTTCGGCGGATGAACCGGACAACTGCTGATGAATAGGGGATTAATATAATACCAGACATGACACCTTTCCTATAACCTGAACCTTAAATAACACTAAAGTGTATATATAATCATAATATATAAACCAATAATAAACTAAATACTATCTGCTCACAAATCCCTGTGGATTGGAATCATTATAAATATGAAATATATAAATAACTAAATGTTGTAGTGCGAGTGTGTGCGTGCGTATTTTACCGTGTGATCGCATTATGCCACGTGTAGCATGGCATACTGAGTGCAATGGCACAATAAAACAATATTAACCAATATACTTTCGTTCATCCAAGTATACGACTTCGACAAACTCCATAACTGTTCAAAACTGTATCTCTGACAATAAGACAATAACATATATAATTAAACTAATATCGATGATACAGCTGCACAACTTTAGTCCCTTTTCTTGGAATGCTTGTCTCCCCTCCCCTCTCTTCTTTATCATTTGTAATAACAAGACTGTATTTGATGATTGATTTATTTATTGTTCTGAACATTTTATTGTTTTCCTGTTTTGACATACAATTTTACATCAACATTTTTTTCTTTCCAAATAAAGTTTCAGTGAAGTTTAAATTCTAAAAAATAAACAAAATAGAAATGAGAACATACAAAAGCGGTAACTATATAAAGATTAATTGATTTGCTGTATTTGCCATTTAGGACTAGATTTTAAAAAAAACTTCTAAAAAGGATAAGTGGAGGTATTGATCTTAGCAACCAATCAGATTCTAGCTATCTTTTCTAGACAGTACTAGATAAATGATAGCTAGATTCTGATTGTTTGCTGTGGGCAACAACATCACTTTTCCTTTTAGAAATTTTAGTAAATCTACCCTCTATAGTTGAAATGTGTCATAACTTTTTGAAATCTCATCATGTGAGTATATTCATTCATGCAAATCAAAAGAGGATTGGCAGTTTAGCCTTGTACGACATATTGTCTAAAATAATTGAGTTTGGATCCTTCCTCCTGCTGGCAATAGGAATGAGCTGTAATTTGGTCCGTGGGTACCCAGTTCTTGAAGTACAGTTTTCTCTATGAACGTTTTGTTTCACAAGTGGACTGCTGATACCCAGGTAAGGTATTGAAATGCAGTGGCCTCATTCTGGGGCTTTGTTTCATGTATACTCGGCAATCTAGCAGCAATAAACCACATGTGACAGAGATCTAACGGGCTGTATTATGCCCCTTTCTTTTAACAGAAGCAAGAAATCTTGGCAACTCTCTATACTATGCTCAAAATCAGAAATGTAAAGTATATACCAGTTTCTATTTTTTATATATATCAGAATATACCAGTATAACCCAGTTAGTTAGCAAATAAAAAAAAAAACACTTGAGCGCTCCACGGTGACGAACAGAGAAATGCTTCATGGAACAATTTTGAACATTTTACTCATCTCTAGATTTTAGAAATGTGGATCTTACTTTCCCTCTATTTAATTATGACTTGATATGGCACCACCATAGTCTGTAGCTCTACACAATCCAATAGCTATTCAGCATTCATGACCATCAACCCCTGCCCCTGTGTAGTTGGCAATATAAATTCCCTAATAGACACAAACACACACTCACCAGCACAAATACAGACACACACACACACACACACACACACACACTGTTTTCCCTATAGAATGCTCGAAATGTATTTTCACACCATGCTACCAAACAAAACCCGATCTATAATTAACAAACAATATAAAATTTGCTTAGGGAAATGTAGAAATAGTCTTTATATCAATGCATTGCAAAAAAATATATAATTTGATCTAGGTTTGAATCCTTTATACTTATTAAGTGGGTAATAGCTTTCTAAAATAACTCCCCCCAAAACTTAATATTCAGTCTCCACATAGAACTCAACAAGTTAAACAATGATACTGAGTATTGTTTTCCTTGGTGTACAGAATTTCTACCAATCTAGCAGACAACCAGATGTCTATTAAGGCCATGCAACAGCCTCCTCGTTTTTTCTGCGCTTTCCTATTTCAAACAGGCAGAAATGTTGTCAGTGCCCCACCTCCATTACCTTCCCATTCTTGTAAAAGAGAGGTTCAAAAAGGAGGAACATTGATAACCTGCAATATGTTTAAATAAAGGTCTATCTCAACAGAAGTGGGGAATAAACGTCAGTAAACATCAAAGATCCCATTGGTCTACATGATTGTTTCTTACAGATGCAGCCAAATCATGCCAAGACACCTGGCATGCCACAAAGCCATTACTGTAACCCGCCATGGCCTTTTATATAAACCACATTATATCATGTTGCCAAGGTTTTTCATTCAATTTTAAAGTCATATTGAAGCAATCGATCTGAACATGGACTGGGAACGACATTTATAAATGGGAAAACTCTATAATAGGTACCTGCCGTACAATATACAATTATCAATATAAAAACAAGGCTATTTTAGTGTCGCTTAACCCAGCTGTACTTTATCATTATAACTGATAACTCTTAAATAATGAAAATGAATAATGTAACAAAAAACAAACTTCAAATAATATTGCATTTTATTTTATATGTTCCTTATATGTTCCTTCCCCCTATAGCACCTTTTTTTTACATAACTGGCTAATTATAATGGGTTATATACTTATATCATATCATAGCATTAGATTATATACTACTGTTCTATTACAGTACTAAACACAGGGGCTGTTTATCAAAGTGCAAAAAGCCCTTTTGCTTTAAAAAAAACCTAATGTTTTTGTCAGCAAAAGGGCTTGAGCAAAACACTAGGTGTCAATCTGCCATCCTGGCCCAGAGCTCATTAAGACTCTGTGGGGTCTGGGCATTCAAGTAGGAGGGCCTCTATGGTGTGTCATGGTTATCATTTTAGACAAATTTTAGTCAAATATACAGACAATACTGTGTGCATTACTGTTAGGTGCACACAGCTCTGCTTTTACAAAAAGTACAATGTGAAGCGGGACATACCTCCCAACTGTCCTTGCAGTCGGACTAAAACCTGACTAGGTGAGACAGTCACCCAAATTCTGGACTGCCCCACCAGATTCAGGACAGTTGGCAGACTGTCCTGCTCTCTCCTACCTGTTCTTGTCACTTTTACCACCTGTGGCTGCTGGTGGCTTTAGATCAGTTGCTGCTTGTCTTGATCCTGGAATGTTGGAGGTGCTATTTGGCAAAAAAATGTGTACATGAAATGTAAAAAACTCCAACCATCCCCAGCAATAAATCAATAGCCCTCACATTTTATAATTAGATCTCCCTCCATCCCCAACATTAAAATAATATTATTCACATTTATAAATAGATCTGTTTCCCTCCAACCAGCCCTGACATTAAATTACTAGCACCCACCATTAAATAATTAGCTGCGATCCACAGTCCACCCTTAAATTAATAGCCTACATTCCCACCCGAAAATAAATTAATAGCATTTACATTTAAGAAATATACATATTTTCGCAACACATAAATGCCATTAAATAATTCATATTTACATTTCATAAATATACCTCATTTTCCCCAAGTTGCCCCCATTCAAATAATAGCTCCCAAGCCACACCAGCATTAAATTAAAAGTTTGATCACCCCATCTTAAATTGATAGGCCCCACTATTAAATTAAATAGCCCCACCAATAAATGATAATGATAAAATAATTATCCCACACCTACACTTACCATTAAATGAAAAGCCTACCTCACATATTATATTAATACCCCCCCCACTCACTTCCCTCACACATTATATTAAGACCTCCTTCCTCCCCTCACACACCATACTAACATACCCCCAATACATAATATTAACATACTCACCCTCCTCCTTCGCACTTACCTTGCTCCATACACACTGTGTAGGAGAGCTGGTCTGCATACATGTGACACCGGGTCCCTTACGCCAATTGGATTTAGCCACACATAGAGGGAGGAAGGAGGCCACACATAAGGGATGGGAGGGAGGGGGGCCGGATCATAAGATCTGCAGCCAAATGATGGAAGGAGGCTCATCCTGGAGGAGGGGCCAGACACCAAGTACAATTCTGACACCCACCCCAGCCCAAAATGGACTATGGTTGTCAGGCCCAGGGGGCAAATTCTCCCCTGCCCTCTGGTCCAGCTAGCCCCTGGGTATCTGCACAAATGTCAGAAGCATAGAACCAACCTAAAATTCCAAACCAAAACCAACCAATTCAGCACTGGGCTGTGGCGTCCATTGGGGAGGGGGCACTGAGAAAAAACAAATTATAACCCCCCTTCAATAACTTCCACCCTGGTCTTCTCCTGGCACGCATATGCTGTTGGTACTGATATTATAGATACACTTTGAGACAATGGAGTTGCAAGTCTGCCATCCCAGTGATGCCAGTATGCCTGCCTGCCACTCCCACTTGTATCCCCTCCTCATTATACTAACATATAATAACAAGTCCGAAATAAATAAAGCACTGACACAACAAATTAAAAATAATTTAAATACTGTTTTTTGTAAATTTTGAATGGATTACAGAGCTACCAATGGATTACAAGATAATAAAACTAATTATATATATATAATAATATATAATTCCAAAAATGTTAACCTTTGTGTCAGTATTTCAATTACTTATTCATTGTCAGGATTAGGGTCAGAAGCTGCATCTGAAACAGTGGTAAGTTGTAGACTCTGGATTTTCACTACATCCTAGATTGTTCAGACTGTGTACTTGGTTTTATTGACACCCTCCTACCCTTATGCTGGAAATACATGAGTATAGTGACAGCTGGTCTAATTGTGTGTTTTGTGTTGGTTCTGGTAGTTTTTTAGACTCTAAGGGGCATATTCAATTGTTCGCATTATAGCCAAAAATCTCGCGATGCGTGCACTATTACCGTCATTACAGTAATAGTGCGCGTAAATACCGGTATTTGATACTTTTCTCGCTGGATTTAAGCTCGCGGCACAGGGAGCTGTGAGCTGAAATCCAGCTTACTATTACCCTAATACCGGTAATAGTTTTTCCGCTGCGGAAAACGCAGAGAATTGAATATGCCCCTAAGTGCTATTAACCCATTGTTGTTTGCTACTAAGGTGCCCTGTATTATTCTAGTATTTTCGGGCCTGAGTTATTAAGGAGAACAACGCATAAAAAAAGGAGTAACTTTGCACATGGGCAAAACCATGCTGTATTGGAGTGCAGGTAAATTTAAAATGTGGGGACAGATTTATAGTTGGGATAGGACATGCCCTAGATCAGCTTAAAATTTTAGTGTAAAAATAAAGCTAGCAAGTATTTGTGTGCTACATGAAAAACAGCCAGTATTTAACGTATGTGCAAAATAATAAACTAATTTGCACCCCTTGCATTGTAACATGGTTTGTCCCAGAGAACATTTACTCCTTTTTTTGCCTTACTTTCCTTATTGACTCAGACCCCTCATGTTTTAACTCCGCTAGGTCAACTGTGTCTACCGCCTGTACAGACCCTCTGCTTTTTTTATGTTTACTCTTGGATGCTGCCTGCACTGTCCTTGGCTTTTTATATGATATTCCTCTCTGCCGCCCATCCTGACTTCTGTTTGTCTTAGCTATTTTGGTTTGCCATTTACACTGACTTCAGATTGTTACGGTTATTCTTGACTGTTGTTCTCACTGACTTAAATTGTTATAGGAATCCTGGGGCTTGCACTGAATACTGATTGTTACAGGTCTTCCTGCCTATTTCTCACACAGACTTCTATTTGGTTATACTTTAGATTTGTTGACATGCTGTATGTATGTATCACAGTTTTCGAGTCTGCTGTTTAGTATTATCAGAGTTTAGTTTTTCTTATATACATCGACCTATAGATATAAACTTATAATATTGCACAAGACCTGGGACAACTAAGTACTGGTGAGCATACCTAGCTCTATGGGAAATATGGGCTACTATAGGTGAAGACCAATTCTGTAGGCTTATTTAATAGCTGGTGGCATAAATTACATTCAAACATTAGTATATTATATTACTATAACAGAGGTGTCTTCCATTCATTTCAATGAGACTGCTGAAAACCCCATTGAAATAAATTAATTATCATATGTGTATTTTAATTAATCTGCATGCTGGGACTTCGATTGTACCAAACTGTACTGAAAGTGGTTTAGTTATGGCTCACATATGCCCACCCCCCTTCCCATAATTAATTGATGATGACCTGCAAACGAAACAAAAGATAAAATATACTTAAAGTACTTAATACTTAAAAAACTAGTATTAAGTATTTAGTCTCTCACAGATGGTGACAACAATCAAATTATCTTTTTGTATACAGTACTTTATTGTCACATTTAAAAAGTATCTGTCATCCCATAGTGCAAATTAACATATTTTAATTATTGTACAATTACAAATACAATCTACAATGAACAATAAGGACAATGTGGTCCTCAGACCAAACCACTGAATGCCGGCAGTTTTTGTAGTAGCTGTGCATCCAAAATCATCTAAAAACCATGAAAATCTTTGCTAATTTTGTACACTATTTCAATGTATGTCAGATACCTGGGTTAAATCATGACATCAGGGATGGTGTACCCATCATTTCCACTTGCATTTTTTTTATATTCAGCTCCATGGATACAAATGCTTTCAGACTGTTCAGTCAGTATTTTCAGTGTTCATTGTGTCAATCAATTTTTTTAAATCTTCAAATTATCTGTAACCAATCGCAAGCAGTTTACCACACTGGCTGCAATGTAATTGGTTGGCTTGCGTAAAAATATTGTAATTTGCTTTGCAGTGCTGACCGTCACTTTCAATTGAAAATACAGTACTTCTGATTCTGTGTTGCGACTCCAACCAGAGTAGTTGTTGCCATGTAGTAGGAAAATAAGATTGTTCTGTTTAATAAAGTGGTTAAAGAGGGTCTTTGGGGTGTTGCTTATATTGTGAAACTGCGTTTACCACAGTGGTGACTGACATCTTTGGGTATGCTGGTGTGAATTTCAACAAGCTCAAGCATACACAGTGTATGTTTTCCAGTAGCATATTGTGCCGCAATGTACTCCAGTAACCATATAAATGAATCTAAAGCAAAGATGAATAAGGCTTTACTGGCTCTATTCAAATCAATGACATTTTGTTGTTAGGTTCAGCAGGCTAGGGCTGGCTGAGTTGGGGGGCCGGTCCCAGAGTGGGTCACCTTGGGCTGGGTCACTGAGACACCTGCAATATTTCCCTTTAAAATGTTCCTAATAGGCTGCTGAGTCGAGTCATGCCTCCCTCTCCCGGGCTAAATTTTGCTAGCACTCCCCTGTCAGCAGGTATGGGAAATGCATTATATACATAACATAGCTGTACACCTAGGTAAAAAATATACTGCAGTATTATATTACTCTTGTAGATGCTGGCCTATAGATGCATCAGGAACAAAGATGCATCATATGGAAAAATAACAGAACACTTAATTAAATTATATCTATACAGTTCTATATCATTTAGTGGAAAAGCTTTTTTTTATTTCCTTTTGAATTACATTGTGGATGAAGATCACTATGGCATACATCAGTAAGAAGTTTCCCTGTGGATTTAGTTTGATGATGGTAACACCCCCTCACTCCTGCCCTGAGTGGAGTGTTTTGGATATCTGTCTTGTGTGTAGTCGTGTCTTTCACCTGTCATGGAGGAGGGCCTCCACCTGAGTATTCTTGTGAAAATCTGTCTTCTTCCACAAGGAGATAAACATGGAGACCTGTTGTACTATGCACAGGTGACACCATAAATACACTCACACACAGGGGCGGATTGACCATAGAACTTACCGGGAAGTTTCCCGGTAGGCCGATGGCCTAACGAGGACACCCGGAGGCCACTTCACTTTGTGTCGTGCCGGGGGAGGGGCACCCGCGGGGAGGAGGGTCGCGCTCGGCCACAGTGGGGGGGGGTTTGGGGGGTATCGCGCTCGGGCACGGGGGGGCAGGGGGGGAGTGCAGGGAAATAATATTAACCATTGGTGTTCAGTGGGCAGCAACAGGCAGCCAATCGCTAGGCTGCCTGTTGCTGTATGGGCTCCCAGGCTGCTGTACTAGTGGGGGGCTGCCTATATTATACTAAGGGGGGCTGCCTGTACTATACTAAGGGGGGCTGCCTGTACTATACTAAGGGGGGCTGCCTATACTATACTAAGGGGGGGCTGCCTATACTATACTAAGGGGGGCTACCTATACTATACTAAGGGGGCTACCTAGACTATACTATACTAAGGGGGAAATGCCTAGACTATACTAAGGGGGGCTGCCTAGACTATACTATACTAAGGGGGGGTGCTGCTTATACTATACTAAGGGGGGCTGCCTATACTATACTATACTAAGGGGGGCTGCCTATACTATACTAAGGGGGGGCTGCCTACACTATACTAAGGGAGAGCTGCCTATACTAAACTATAGGAAGAGTGAAGACCAGGGTGGGGCTACTATAAATTGTGAAGGAAAGGGGGTTATGTTGCTATAATGTGTGATATGAGGGTAGGGAGGAGGGCTGTCTTAATAGCACATCGGTGGAAGGTAGGGACTGCCTAGACTATACTGAGGGGGGGTTCTGCCTAGACTAAGGGGGGCTGCCTAGACTACACTATACTAAGGGGGGCTGCCTGTACTATACTAAGAGGGGGCTGCCTATACTATACTAAGGGAGGGATGCCTATACTATAACAAGGGGGCTACCTAGACTATACTATACTAAGGGGGAAATGCCTAGACTATACTAAGGGGGGGCTGCCTAGACTATACTATACTAAGGGGGGGTGATGCCTATACTATACTAAGGGGGGCTGCCTATACTATACTATACTAAGGGGGGGCTGCCTATACTATACTAAGAGGGGGCTGCCTACACTATACTAAGGGAGAGCTGCCTATACTAAACTACAGGAAGAGTGAAGACCAGGGTGGGGCTACTATAAATTGTGAAGGAAAGGGGGTTATGTTGCTATAATGTGTGATATGAGGGAAGGGAGGAGGGCTGTCTTAAGAGCACATCGGTGGAAGGTAGGCTATTAATTTAATAATGGCGTTTAGGTGAGGGATAATTATTTAATGTGTGCTATTTTATTTGTTGGGTGATGGTGGGGCAATTTAATTTATTTGTGGGCTATTTCATTAAATAGTGGGTCTATTAGATTAAAATCCAAGGTATTCCATATAATAGAATTCATCCCTGTACCTGTTGTGCTAACCTATGTTAGGCTGCTTTGGTATATAATATGGACTGCAATGTATTCAATCCTTTAAATTAACTAATATCAGCAGCTAAGTAGCCGACTATGCAAACCTTAGCAGTAGAGATGATCGTTGTTGTGACAGGATGGACCTCCTATGCCATCTTGTCTGGTGTGTTTGCTGGGGACTGGCTGGGCTTGCCTTGCTACTGTCCGTTTTTCTTTATCCAAAATGCGCCCTCTAACCGCAGTAGGAGGGGCTTTTGCTAATGTCACCACTAGGCTCCTTAGCGGAAGCTAGAACCACATCCTTCTGGGTAACTCTCGCTGATAGTTTTCAATGTTGATGGTAAAACTGGGCTGGTAGCCCTGACCTCTTGCCTTCAGATCAGGGTTGCTGTAGATGGTTCCCCCCTGGTCTATCACACTGGCCAGAGCTGCAGGCATGTGGGCAGAGCACTGGTACTAGATGCTGGGTTCCAGCCTCAGAACAGCTGAATAATGAACTAGATTGGATCTAATCTATAGGTCACAGTAATTACGGCAGGTAAGTAGGCATCAAAGCAGGTTCCTTAAGCAGTTATATTTATTAGCTCAGGAAGTCCTGAAAAGGACAGTTACATACACTAGTTTTTGGTAGTATTGATATAAAGAAAGTACAGATAGTGTATTGATACTACATGGTCAAACAGTGCTCATTTTTATACAGTTTTGGACACAGCCTGGCAAGGGGTAAACTAGCCCACTTTCCCAACCAGGCCCAAAAAGTCCTTTCTTTCAAAGATTGACATCTGGATGTGAGATGTTCTTTAAATTTGGATTGTAAATGCAATTTATACGTAATAAAATTCACACTAATCTGTGATATCCTAAATCACATTGTTCAGATGTTTTCTTTCACTTTACCAAGGCCAGGGCCGGATTAACCATAGGGCTAACTGGGCTACAGCCCAGGGGCCTATGGCATTCAGGGGGCCCTTGAAAGTGCTCAGCAGCAGTATTGATCGGTCGGGGGCGGGGGCGCCCCGGCGCGATCAGTGCTGTTGAGCACTTTCACTGCGGTCCTTCCCCGGCGAGCTGTAGTCTCCTTACTGAGGAGATCTCGTGAGTCTCACTCTCACAAGATCTCCTCAGTAAAGAGCGTACAGCGCGCCGGAGAAGAAGGTAAGTGCCGCGGGGGGGGGGGGGGAGCTCGGATCACGGGGGGGGGGGCCCTCATGGGGAAATGGAGGCCCCCTTAGCCCAGGGGCCTCCATTCCCTTAATCCGGCACTGACCAAGGCAGGATAACAGGTAACGACTCGCTGCTGTGCTTTCAGGCTAAAAAGATGTGTTGGTCACTTCACATGAAAAAAAATAATTAGCATGAGACTCCCTTTAGAAAAGTTACTCAAATCAAATTTCCTACCCTGGCACTGTCTCATAAATAAATTAATTTCATATACCGAACCACAACACAATATAAAAAAATCAGTACATTTGCAATCACATAAATTGGCGCCCTGCGCTATTAATTTAAGTAACTTAATACAATAAGTTATTTATAAGTGATCCAGCCACAGAAGTCAAGATCAAATTCCACGCAAATGGAATTTTGTGGTGGAACAGGTCATTGTACAGAGATGAGAAGTGATAAAATCTGTGGGCCTAATTCATTAAGGATCTTAATTTGAGAAACTTCTTATTTCAGTCTCCTGGACAAAACCATGTTACAATGCAAGGGGTGCAAATTAGTATTTTGTTTTGCACATAAGTTAAATACTGACTGTTTTTTTCATGTAGCACACAAATACTTGATAGCTTGTTTGTACACTGAAATTTAAAGTTGATATTTGTGTGCTACATGAAAAAACAGGCAGTATTAAACTTATGTGCAAAACAGAATACTAATTTGCACCCCTTGCATTGTAACATGGTTTTGTCCAGGAGACTGAAATAAGAAGTTTCTCAAGTTAAGATCCTTAATGAATCAGTCCCTGTAAGTTCAACTTTTGCTTTACCATTATGCACTGTATTTGTATGTGTACATTTCATGGGATTTGCAGTCTCTAAATAAAGCTAAAAAGATGGCAGTAAATTAATTTTACTGTGTGATGTAATTGGGGTAGGACTTGGAACACAAAGCAAAGGCAAATATTCTGTGGAACAGTTCTGAAAATTTTGCTACTCTAAATCTCTACTTAAAAATTTAGAATCTTATTGTAGTCTATACTTGTCTTTGTAACTTGTGCATAAGGGAAACTAGATTTAACAGAGAAAAGCATCCTTCCTAGTAAATCCAAAAATCTGTCAGACACCCACTCACAGAAGAAACTTGTAAATTAGGCTAATTAACCCTTGGGTGAACCTAGCTTATCCATATACTTTATTTTATGTGTTGATCCGTGTACACAGGCTGCCTTTTCAAGTGTGGAAATCTAGTGCAGTTCCCATTTCTGAATAGTTTAATCTTCTGCGTCATGCATCACTTGTTGTGGAAATGAGACTTTGAAACTTTGGGTCTGACATTTTTAACAGTTTTCTGAAATTTGTCCAGGTATATAGAAATAGCTACTCTGCCAAGCAGTGTATCTTCTTGTGTCATATACTTATTTATCACACAGGTAAACTCATCATTTTATCATACAAGATAAATTAGATAAATTTCTAGCAGTTTTAAACAAAAGTGAAACATATTATATTAATCATTTGCCATTAAATAGGTGCTCAAAGTTATCTGATAACCTTAATGACTTTTTTAATTTTATTATACTGCTAAAAGAAGTTTCCATTAATTAAGACTGCAAATCTGGTACTAATAATTTGAACATGAAACACCAGAAAATTATCCTTTACTAGATTATTTCAATTATTTTCCATACAGTAGATCAAAAGTTTTGAACTGGGTGACTTCATTGGCTATAGTCAGGACTCTAACCAGGTTTGCACTTCACAATGCAGCTACCAGTGGTAAAAGTGTATTTCTCACCATTCACATGAACCAACACAAACACTTTTACTAGTGCTTTAGTATCAAGCAAATGTCACTTGTTTAATAGATCTTTATAGGTGATACAGGGCAAAATGTCATATAATCATCATTATCTATTTATAAAGCACCACTAATTCCACAGAGAACTCACATCAGTCCCTGCCCCATAGGAGCTTACAGTCTAAATTCCCTAACATACACACACAGACCGCATTAGGCTGAGGTCAATTTTAATAGCAGCCAATTAACATACTAGTATATTTTTTTTGGGGTGTGGGAGAAAACTGGAGAACCCGGAGGAAACCCACACAAATACGGAAATAACATACAAATTCCACACAGACTCTTGACCCCAGTTCTGTGAGGCAGAAGTGCTAACAACCAGAGCCGGATTTAGACCTCATGATGCCCTAGGCAAGATATTGGTTTTGGGCCCCCTCCCCCCCCCCAGCCCCCACATGCCCCCCCTCCCCCAGCTCCCCCATGACCCCCCCAGCCCCCCGCCTCCCTGAAACAATCCATAGCATTATATTTTTTATAGCATAGCATATACTCCTATAGTTAAGTAGAAGGGTAAACTATGTGCCGCCGCACATCACGCTGCTCCTTCTGCATCACCATGCGGCCCCTCATTATTGTCCCTCTCATCACACTGTGCCCTCCTTTATCATTACACTGCATCACACTGTGGTCCCACCAGATAAATAATAATGTCCATGGACCCCATATTTTGTCAAAGGATCTACCAGAATTTTGAATTATGCTGGTCATATACTCCATTTGATGAATATTAAGCTCAGTGGTCGAAGTGAAAGTTTAGAAGTGGCGGTATAAAAAATGTAATGAGAATGTAAACAAGTGAATGGAATTTTATTATTTTACAATGAATGCAGTACGAGAAGTAGCGGTATGGCCTACTACCATATACACCCCACTTCCACCACTGCTTACCTTTCAATTCACACAAATTGTACTTTATCTTTAACTAAACTTAGGTATTAATCATAATTAACATGTCAAGAAACTGCAGTTCATGGTTAGCAAGCACAGTAATAAAAAAACAGCAGTCTCCTATCACTACCACGTCACAGACCGTCTGCCACTACAGTTACTGACTGCAGCCCTCTACCTACAGAAACATGAAAAAGCGCTGGAATGCAATAATTATGTTAATATGTCAGTCTTCTGCATGAATCCCATAGTGCAACATTTAAACAAGTCAGACCTCCTCATGATATAAATCCCACCAGATTCAGGATAGTTGGCAGACTGCCCTGCTCTCTCCTACCTGTTCTCGTCACTTTCACGGTTTGTGGCTGCTGGTGTCTTTAGATCAGCTGCTGCTTGTCTAGATCCTGGAATGTAGGAGGCCCTATTTGGAAAAAAAATGGGTACACGGAATTTAGTAAACTACAACCAGCCCCAGTTTTAAATCAATATAGCACCCACATTTTATAAGTAGACCTCCCTCCAACCAAAACATTAAATTAATAGCATACACATTTAATAAATAGAACTATTTCCCTCCAACCAGCTCCAACATTAAATTAATAGTGTTACCATTTAAAAAATAAGCCTATTTCCCTCCCACAAACAGCCCCTCATACACACACATAATATACATACACTGGCCCCTCACACACACATAATATACATACACTGGCCCCTCACACACACATATTATATTAATATAAAGGGTGCCTCTTTTCATTTTGAGGTAAGAGGTGTTAGGATTGAGGCAGCGGGTCATGTAAGGGAATAGATAATAAGCACGTATCATGGGGAATATCAAAGAAAAGATAGTGAGTGCTGTAAGGCTATTGTTGGCTGAGGAGGGGCCGTGTGGGGAACAGACTTCTAACTCACATGTCCCCCCTCTGCCCAGCACCTTCACACATGCCCCTTCTGCCCAGCACCTTTAGCCACACATGCCCCCCCTATGCCCTGCAGCTTCCTTCACACATGCCCCCCCTGTTCCCTGCACCTTCACACACACACATGCCCCCCTTGTGCCCTGCAGCTTCACACACACATGCCCCCCTCTCTGCCCTGCAGTGTCACACAAGCCCCCCTCTCTGCCCTGCAGCATCACACATGCCCCCTCTCTGCCCTGCAGCATCACACAAGCCCCCCTCTCTGCCCTGCAGCGTCACACATGCCCCCTCTCTGCCTGCAGCATCACACATGCCACCTCTCTGCCCTGCAGTATTACACATGTACCCCTCTCTGCCCTGCAGCATCACAAATGCCACCTCTCTGCCCTGCAGTGTCACACATGTCCCTTCTCTGCCCTGCAGTGTCACACATGTCCCCTCTCTGCCCTGCAGTGTCACACATGCCCCCTCTCTGCCCTGCAGTGTCACACATGCCCCCCTATTAAACTGCAGCTCCCATCTCACACACACACACACTAGCTCCCTGACACATTACCCCTCCTCTTACCTTTTTCTAGATGAGTGACTCCAGGAACAGACAGAATTGCAGCAGCTCCTGCACTGACATCCATACAGTTCCATTAGCCCGCCTTCACTGTGTACCATGTGACCGTTATGGTCACATGACCCTGTGACCCTGTGACGTGGGAAGGTACCTAAGCTGAAGGGGATTTAGCCCCTACAGCCCCTACAGCCTCTACTCCTAGCTCTAACACCAGCCCCCCAGGGGCCAAAATTTTTTTCCCCTCCCTTGTCCCCCCATCTGGGCCCCCAGAGAGCCGCTAGGCCCTAGGCAGGTGCCTAGGTTGCCTAGCGGTAAATCCGGCCCTACTAACAACTAAGCCACTGTGGTGCCCTTATGTCTCCAAAACAATCTGCAGGACAAAATATCAGTATACCTGAGATTTGCATTGTAGTCATGATACATAATGTAACACAGAGTGGGTGATTCAATTGGAGCCTCATGTGATGACACTCCATTGGATGTTAGGGTATTGAAACATTGCTTACGTTTGCTCACACCTCATAAGATGGGTGTTTCAAGTACTCTATACCCAAGAAAGTGTGTGGGACCACATCATGTGACATTCCAATGGGACATTACATTGAATTGAATCACCCCCAGAACATCCCACAAAGCAGGCCCAGTATAGTTTTGAAATATAAAAATCCCTATTAATTCAGTCCATTAAAATCCATTGAATTCATATTTATGAATACAATTTGGTTAAACATATAAGAATAATTTTAAAATAAAACATTTATATTAAGAATGGTGTCTTAACTATAGAATGGCCAATGCAAAATCAAGAGTCAGAGACACAAGTGTATTTTTAGTTGTGAATTTATCATTAAGGGTCAAATAAAGATGTTTAATCAGGTTAATGAGCCATGGTTGGATCACAAGACTAAAGAACTGTGCACTGTGACTTAGTGGTTAGCACTTCTGCCTTACAGCACTTGGTTCATGAGTTCAATTCCCGACCATGGCCTTATCTGTGTGGAGTTTGTATGTTCTCCCTGTGTTTGCGTGGGTTTCCTCCGGGTGCTCCAGGTTTCCTCCCACACTCCAAAAACATACAGGTAGGTTAATTGGCTGCTATCAAATTGACCCTAGTATCTGTGTGTGGGTGTGTATTAGGGAATTTAGACTGTAAGTCCCATTGGGGCAGGAACTGATGTGAATGAGTTCTCTGTACAGCGCTGCAGAATTAGTGGCGCTATGTAAATAATGATGATGATGATGATGAACTGTTCAAGTTAAAGGTGGATATGAAAAACATATTAATAGCAAAGCGACATAAGCTATTAACAAACTCTCTGAGAGGAGTTAAAGCCGAAACAGGTATAGTAAAATATTGCTTGGGGTGCAAATTATCAATGGTTGGACTAAATTCCCAGTTGGAAATAGCTGTGAAGTTTTAAGAAATAATAATAATAATAATAATAATAATAATAATAATAATAATATTAACTAGCTGAAGTACGAGGCATTGCCCAGATTTAATTCTTCAAGTTATTAAGTTATCAATGAGTTGGATGTAGCTGTAAATATTTTAAAAATAATTAGTAGCTTAACAGCTCTTCCAACACACCCATGAGGTGGCTGCCCAGTGTTATTTTTATTTTAATTGCCATCCAAATCCTTCTATGGAAGGCCCAGGACAGGTTCCCCGGTCTAATTTCTGGCCAGCGTACATCAACAGAAAGTCCGACCGGGACCTCAACCCCCTCAAGTATGCCTTCTGGGATTCAATGTTACCAGTCTGTGAAGTTTTCATTTAAATCGATTCAATGGAAGGCTCAGAACAAGCTCCCATGGTCAAAGTTCTGCTCTGCGTACAACAACAGGAGGTCCGACCAGGACCCTAACCACCCTAAAAGAGGTCCGACCAGGACCCTAACCACCCTAAAATCTGGCCAGGATCCAACTGGAGCACCTCACGTTGGTTTCATCCCAATTGGTGCAGGTGTGTCCAAATGCCTAACCAGACAGACAAACCAAATCCAACCAGTGGAAGGCCCAGAACAGGCGCTCCCAGGGCCAAAATTCTGCCTAGTATACACCAATGGGAGGTCCAAGTGGAACCCTAACCACCCTAAAACCTGGCTAGGACCCAACTGGAGCCCCTCATATTGGTTTCATCCCAATTTGTGCAGGGACATCGAAATGCATAACTGGACAGTCAAACTAACCAAATCCATCCAGTGGAAGGGCGAGAACTGACTCCCAGAGTCAAAGTTCTGCCCAGCAAACAGCAACGGGAGGTCCAACCTGAACCTCGATCCCCTAGTATTTCTTCTGGGATCCAATGTTACCAGTATGTGAAGTTTTCATCCAAATCCTTCCAATATAAGGCTCAGAACATGCTCCGTGGGTGAAAGTTCTGCCCAGTGTACACCAATTTGGAGGTCCGGCTGGGATTTTACAAACTAAACACCCTAAAACCTCGCAAATCACCTTGCATTGGTTTAATCACAATCGGTGCTAGGATATCAAAGATTCAAATAACCTTCTTCTGTTTTATATATATATATATATATATATATATATATATATATATATATATATTGTAACAAAGGGAGGCATTTATCTGACAAGAGGCAGAGAAAACATACAAGCAGAGTAAGACATTGGCGCAGTTATGCATCTAGATTCAGGTTAAACCAAGTAAAGACTTATTTATAGTTTAAAGTTTTTGGTAACTTACATGAATTCCTCTCAGCAAACAGACAGGGTGTGTCTGTTAGTGCAAACAGAGCCAGTGATGGGCGTTTTCTCTTAAAGAGAAGGTGGGTGTGTCATCTGCCCATCAAGCTAGGGCTGGGGGTGGAGTATCATGCATAAAAGCTTGTTTGTGTTTTGTTTGTGTCATTTGTGCACTTAGACCAACGCTGGGGAAGCTGGCTGGTCTTGAGAGAGAGCTGGTCTATGTATAGCTAGTGTTTAGGGTCTCCATAATTGTTGTGAAAGTATACGGTGTCAAAACATTTACCATCCTGACAATAAAACTACACAAAAAGGAAGAAGTTGTTCGCGTGGGCTTCAGCAGTAGCGGGCTCTTGCCACAATATATATATATATATATATATATATATATATATAATTATTATAATAATAATAACAATAATAATAATAATAATAAAAATAAAAATAATAATAATAACCTATTTTAATTGTAGTAGTGTCATAAGATAGCATCAATATATTTTCTGGTACCTGGTAAGGAGCAAGAAGCCTGATGACTAACTTGCTTATGGCAGGTCAACATATAACATTATGTAAGGTAAATAATTGAAATAAATTAGTAACAACTAAAGTACACAAAGCTTAAAGAAAAGCAGCACATTCAATTTAAAATAATTTGTGAAGGAATGACATTAGTTACATTAGATGCAATATAACAGATTTTGAAAATGTCCTTGCAAGAATTTTCTAAAACGCATCTTGTTTTCCTGTAGTTAACAATTCCACAATGTTTACCTATAAATATTAATAATTTATCCAGCTGGTTTTTTTTAATTACCGTATAGCTGATAAAAATACTTAATGTGGTTATGTATTCATGGCTAGATGAAATTAATTATTAAGATCATTATTATAATATAGCCACATACATAATGTGATATTGTATAGTGGACTTGAGACATATAAAGCAATTACATAATTTCCCATCGTACAGTTGATTGCCAGTACCTGTTTTGTGGGTGATTTCCATGGGACTGGCCAGCAAATGGAAAAAAAGGAGTTGCAGCCATCTGTTGCAGCTATTTTTAGATTTGCCATGCAAATACAAGTATGGCCGAGCACTGGAATATGTTGGCTGCTGTCCTTGCCTCGTTAATGCTCCAGCAAAACACACATCAGCATTTTGCTGTTTCTTGCCTAGATAACTCTCTACAATTTTACTAATGGGAATACTTGTATGAATGTCTTACGTGTGCAACTACTAGATAGGGCTTAGAATCTGCCGATTTAGGCAGGAAGGATGGAGCAGTACGTGTGTTTGCTAGCACTGCAGAATGGAATGAGAATCTACCAAAGGGACTAATAATTACAGCGACTACAAGCGTGTATATATGAAAATCTGCAAACGTTTAATTGCTAGCATAAACCTGAGATCTATGTTTGTAGATAAATTGCAACAGTGAGAATTTTGATGATTAATTAATCGACTAATGAAAATTTATCAGACTATTTGAGACCAAAGTGCAATGTTGATAATCATTGCTGTGAAAATATCTGTTATATATATATATATATGGTGTGAATAATACAAGTATTGGGACTTGAAGCACAGAGAGATATTCTCTACCAAATTATGAAAATACTTATGTGATTCCTAAGACAATAAGAGCAGATACATTAATAATATACACCTATATATATGAGTATGTAATATGAGAATAATAATAGAAAATAGGCAAAATTTTTCTTATACTTTTTCACCAAATTGTCACTTAATTAATGATTAATAACAATTAAATATTATAATAATTATCACCATATTTCCTCAGAGTGTACTGTAATTCCTTCTATCCATTGAACTGAACTTTAGGTGCAGAGTGCACCTCCCAGTGTGTTTATCTAGCTAACACTGGGTAGAAATACGATCATTTTTGAGAACTTGTATAAAATAATTAAAATACCATTTCCCTTGTCTGTTCTTGTAAACAGTGAGAAAGGAAAGTTTACTTCTCTATTCGCTGCTGTCCTGCCAGCACTATTAGATGTTGTTAGATTAGGTTAGGTTTAGGTGTGTTGTAAAAAGCAACCTTCTTGTTACATTTAAGTCTCCTAAGCAATGAGGTGAGTACATTATTTTAACTGATTTACAGTGATGTTAGCATAGATGTATGTGTAGGTATTCACAAAAAACAGTACCCTTCACTATGGATTGCAGGCTTAAATGTTTTGATCAAAATATGAACTAATTACTAATATTTCTATTGTGAAAGATATGCACAAATGCACACTGGTAAGCTATCGGAGATTCACAATCATATCAGTGAGTCACAATTTCAGCTATAAAGTTTCCCAAATAGTCTAGGTTTAAAATATATCTCTGTCAGTGCAGTCTAAATGTATGACTACATGCTTCTTTCTTTCATTTTTCATAGTAATTTAGAAATGTTGTCATCAATACGAAATATAATTTTTTAAAAAAGTGTATTTTAATATACATGTGGTGGGAACCATCAATATAATTAAGGTTTAGCCTAGCCTTTCATTAAAAACTTTATTTGCATGCGCTAGTAACTATTGAAAAAGGATACCCATATACATGCAGTTTGGCATAGAGATATAAACAATTTGTGTCTGTAAATTTCTAGTCATTGTTAATTCCTACTTGTGTTTTTTCTGTGATCCAACTTTTCAATCCTTCTGTTTCTGCTGTATCTTTTCTATGCTTTGAAATCTTTCACATTTCACCTTCACATGGCAGCTGGTAAGATTTTTTAAGAATCCAGGGAAGATGTGCATCCATTGAATAATATAAATTATACAAAACATTTTTAGCATCTGCAGACCTTTGACACATTAGCTGCTGTGATATTTCCAGACCTGAAGTATATTCTAGCATCAATGTAAGCATTTTGTAGCTTTTCCTCTGCTGTTTAACTACAAGTCCAAGCATGCCCTTCCCTGCCTGCTTTGTATTTCCATAACAACATGGGTGCCATAGGTTGCTCAAGCAGATTTTTCACTTCAGATTTCCTAATTGTTGCTGTCCCTATTCTCTGTCTCTTAATTTATCTCTCTAGTACTCCCCTTTTTCTCTATTTGTTTACCCTATTATCTATCACTATAAAATGATCTTCTCCCCTATTCATTTTACCTATCCCCTTGCACAATTTTCTCCCTTGTTTCTCTTACCTATACTCTGCACCATCTACTCCCCTGTTCCTCTTACCTATATCCTGCACCGTCTTCTCCCTTGTTGCTTTTAGCTATCATCTTGCACCATCATCCCCTTTGTTTCTCTTATCTGTACCTCTGCACAATCTTCTCCCATGTTCCTCTTACTTCTCCCCTGCACCATCTTCGACCTTATTTCTCTGACCAATACTCTGCACCATCTTCTCCCCTGTTCCTCTTACCTATCCCCCTGTACCTTCTTCTCCCCTATTTCTCTTTCATAGCCTCCTTTAGGTTGCTTTCCTTTCACTCATTTATTTTCCTTTTTCTGCTTCCCCACTCCTCTGTGTTAGGATAGTCCCACTCACTATCGCTTTTCTGCTACTCTCTCTATTCTCTATTCACTAAGTATATTTCCCTCTTACTTGTGCCTCACAAGGTACTGGTACTTAATGGCTGCCTGGCACTGCTGGGGGGTGAGGACTGGTAGTGAGAGTCCCCCTGAGTGGAGGAGGATGCTGGGGTGTGAATTATAAAAAGAACTCTATGAACACAACAGACTGCTTCTCTAGAAACACCTGATGCTCAAATTTCCTGTGAACCTAACTACATAGCAGCCAGGCTGTCAATTGGGAGCCACCTTTTATCTGTAATTGGCTGAGGGGTGTAAAATACTACTTCTGATTGACTGCCCATCTATCAAGAAGTCATTTTCACCAGAAATTGTGTCTAGTGCTCTTCGGGAATAGTCCATTTCGTTCATATGATTTTTCTTTAATTTGCATATGGATTATGCTGGACCAATAGAAGAATTCCTTAGACAAAAAACTTTACAGTTTAACATGTCAGATTAAGTCTTATTACAATTATACACCATCTAAAATTTAAGAAAACTATTGAAACTCTTCCTCTCAAAAACCAAAAAAGAAAACAATGAAATGAGACTATTAAGGCAAAAGCCTTAATGGACATGTTTCTTTGGACAATAACATCCTGTGGTTAGCTGCAGATTCAACTCTCTCATGTAGTGAGATTGTACATTAGCAAATTCTGAAAATGCATCCAATATCTGGCGTTTTGCAAACTGCACACAGAACCACTGGCTAGTAAGTCTACCTCTATATGCAAAATATATAAATATTTACTATATCTTTTTTTTAAAATAATATGAAAGTGTTTTTTTTAATGAATATATAAAACAGTGTTTCCCATTTACACATGCTTGATTGAACTTCATTACAAAAATGTATAGAGACATCGCACAGCAAATTAAGAAGAGCAATAACAGACATTATAAATATATATGGCTTTCAATTCATTATGCTGGTCAAAATCAACCCCATGATGACAATGCAGTGACTAAGATCATTTTGTTTCTTTTTAGTGACGGAGCATGTTGTCATTAGAAAAGTAGTGGTAGTGATGAATTTTCTCTTCCTCTGCACAATGTAGCCATCGCCCCATGTTTTAATATTATGATTTAGGGGGTCCCCATGTTAACACATGCTCTAACACTGTATGAGAGCTACTCTGAGATTCAGAGTCTCTCCTTCCTGCAATTAAACCATACTTGCCTACTTTCAGCAACTGTAGTCCGGGAAAGGGGCGTGACTAGAGGGCGGGAGGGGGTGGGGCGCAGCCAAACGCATCATTTTGGCCCCACCCCCGTTACGGAAATGCCGTTTTGTTGCGTGGGGCGGGGCCAAAATGATGCGATTCAACGCAAATCCTGTCATTTAGGCTAGGCAGTTGTGGGTTGCGTGAGACTTGCCTGCTCTCCTGGGAGTCCGTGAGCCCGACCCAAATTTCGGGAGTCTCCCGGGCATTCCGGGAGAGTTGGCAAGCATGAATTAAACATTGGAGTTGACATCACCTTCATGAGTGTTGTTGCAGACAGATCTAGAAATTATTACTGTAGTACAATAGATCTCATAGAGATTTTTCTGTTGGTCAAACATGCTACAGTGATGTAAAAATGGCATTTGTGTCCCTCCAGAGAGGTGCAGACATAACTTTTTTCTCCTGTGGTGCACAGAGTGTTAAAATAAAAAAAATTAGAATAAGAATTATACTTGCCTGACTTCACTAGTATTTATATTTGGAGTCAGGAAGATAAATGTAACACTGGAATAACTGCTATTGATTTCATTCACTCCTGAAGTTCTCTTAAGGTATACTAACAAGGAAATTGCTTTCAGAGTCCAGCATGCTCTTCCATTTGACAGTTTACCCTTTTCAGAAAAGGACACAGTTCCATCTTCTTCAGAAGGGGAATGAAACCTAGAAATTGAGAAACTCTCATTTGACCCCAATAAAGTTTTTGTTACGGATTTGTCTTGTGTGTAATGTACACATGTTGACAAAATAAAACACACACTATTGCAAAACTTATATATAACTGCAGTGTTACAGTTTACAGTTTAATTAGAGAATGAAAAATGTCCTGTCCTTTAAACAGCTCAGTTTCCTTTTACTAATGGTTGTATAATATATTGTTGTAATTGAATATATTTACTAAACTGGAACAGGAAGATGTATGGTTTTGATATACATTTAATGCTATTCCCAAGAAACTGAAATGGTGATTACAGATGTAACAGAGTTATTCCCAAGTTAAATATCAACATATTACAGATATTCATCGGTAAAATCAATAACTATGGTAAAGGTGAGGGGGCTTAATATACTCTGAATTCCATGTGGTATAATGATGACCCCATTTATATATGCAGAAAGGGACTAACAAACATGTTGCAGTTAGTTTAGTGGAACTTTTTGAGTTACTGGCTGAAAATTTTAGATTTCTGTGAAAACGTCCCAACTTTAATATATATATTTTTTTAACATGAACTACATCATGTCTTCTGTTTCAAATCTACAGAATGGAGTAGATTTGGGCCAACAAATCTATGTCAAATATTCAGCAACTACAGGTTGTGATGATATTGAGACAACTCTCTGCTAGCTGGATAAGAAGGTTGGAAATTTGATGCATAAAA
The DNA here is from genome assembly GCF_038048845.1 of Mixophyes fleayi. Classification (NCBI taxonomy): domain Eukaryota; kingdom Metazoa; phylum Chordata; class Amphibia; order Anura; family Limnodynastidae; genus Mixophyes; species Mixophyes fleayi. The sequence goes on from NC_134402.1 coordinate 55,131,966, forward strand.
TCTAACTTTTATTATATTATTATTTATTTTATTATTCTTTAGACTGCTCTCAACAGAAGTTCCTTCTTTATCATCTGTCTCACATCTGCACCTCCTTTTTCAACCTTGTATGTACTGTTTTAATGTGCAATTTGTCCCTTGTATGATTTGCAACTGTGACTGGCCGGTGCTGCCAGGGACTGGCTGGATTTGGGGGCAGGGGGCATTTGCCCCTCAGGCTGGTCCCCTAGTGGGCTACCTTGAGATGGGCCATTAGGCCACCTGCATTTTTCTTCCTTTAAAATAGGTTGATGAGTCGAGTCGCCCCCTGGGCGAAAATTTGCCAGCCCTCCCCTGAGTGCTGCAAAGTTTAGTGGCATCTTTTAAGTAAGTGATGTTTATAATGATTATATAAAATAAAAATATATTTAATTATATTACTGGACAAAAGAATATTAACAGCCAAAACTAGGGATAAGTGCAGCCATATTGTTGTAATATTACGCTACACAAAGCATGCTTTCATTTCAAAATCCATATCTTCATACCCAGGGCTGTGTCTAGGCTCTCCAACACTCCCCAGTCCTTCACGGTGCATGCACCGATACCCTATACCCTGCATATGTTCTGATACCCCTTCTATTTAAAGCAGGGAAGGGAAACAAGGGGGCACATCGCTGGCGCCAAGAAAAAAGTTTTTGCTCCCTAATTATACCAATGTCATAATATTGTGTGTTATATTGATCATCACACTCACATTATTCTCCCATAGGTTACATTGTTCCCAATGTACTGCGTTGCTGACCCCTTGTGGTGCATTATAAATAAAAGCTAATAATAATATTAATAATATTTATAGTTTTGAAAACCTGTTTCTTCCCTCAATTGCCTGTGCATCAGTGATGTTACTCTCTTATCGCCCATGTACAGACAGGTAGAGACCAGCTCTGTGCTATTAAACACTTTTGTATAGAGGAACAACTGGTAACATTTACAAGTAGATGTGACAGTATAAATGTTTTTAAGAACTAGAAATACATATTTATGACTAAACATTGATATTGTTGGTGGGATTTTTTTCCTCTTTAGACATCAAACTTCCTGTGAGAAAGCTTAAGGTACAACACACTGACAGATGCAAAATTATCATAAGCAGCAGAGGTTTAAGTTGTGCTTAAACCGACACAACCTTTATTCTCTAGTGGATTATAGGCAAAATATTATTTCTGCCATTTTTCAAATCCATTTTATCCTTTGAATTATGCATTAACTTTTCAGCATCATAATCCATTAATACAAGAAATATGCAGACTTAATGGACAATTTTTTTTTTTTTATTGTCATGAACATTCTACACGTAGAAATGGGCAAATGGTTTAGGAAAAATTAAAATTTCAACAAATTTCAGCATTTCATGGGCAAATCAAAATGTGGAAGAAATATTTTTTGGCAGCAAACTCTATTTAAATATAAACACGTGCACTTTCAAAGCTACATTTATATCCATAAAACATTCTTTAAATTACTTTTTTTTTAATTTGAACTCTTAATAAAATATTTCTAGTGGGTTAACTGGCTTCTGACTAAATAGAAATAACTCAAACGTTTCTGGCGCTGGTTGACCGTGTATCACAGTACTAAATGGAAACGAGTGGTTTAGCTCCCGCAGCTGTGAAGAACCTGTGTGTTCTTGTATACGTGTAAACATATCATCACACTTTTGCTTTACTGAAAAAAATTATACATGATACCCAGGAGGATTAAATCTGTTTACTAAACATCAGATCTATATTTATAAGGTGATTGGAACACTGACACAATTTTTTATTTATTTTGGATTACTGTGATATTATCTACTAATTTCAGAGGTGGTTAAGAGAGATATACATAAGGAGAGTATTGCGGGATTCATAAAGTGATAATAATTAGGACAAAGTAGATAATTACTGAATGAGATTGTTGCATATATTGGATTATTTCAGTGATTTCTAGATCAGTATTAATGTGCAATATTTTTTACTGTGGCATGTGTGTGTTTGTGGATTTTTTTTAAAATAACTCTATATTATGTTTTATATGTTAGTTTCACGGATTCATTTGTAGAATGGTGTATACAACTCTCAGCGCTGTTGTTATGACTAAATAGACCCTAGTTCAGGTGTTAACATTCTTTTTCTATTAGTGTGCCAGCTAAAATCTAGTGAAGCCCAGGTGTGTGTGTGCGTATGTATATATATATATATATATATATACATATAACATTTAAATGTTTCTTCCTTTATGATGCTCATAATATTAATAGTAATGGGGCTGACAAATAAACATTAATTTTATGCCACACAGTAGTGCTCCAGTTCAAATTATGCCACATAATTGTGCCCTCAAGTCATATCATGCCACATAATTGTGTCCTCAAATCATAGTATGTCACTGCAGAATGAGATTATTGAAATTAAGTGAAGGGTGGAAGCACATTTTTCAGGGCTTTGAGATGGCAAAGTGCCTCGTTCTATACATATTTTTTAATTTATTTTGCACCCTTTTAGCCATTTTAGGCACACAGGGGTTGATGCAGATGGGACATAAGCCAATTTGCATAGCATATCTTGTGTGAAATCACTCTGTGCATGCCCAGAAAGTGGGCATACACATATGCTCCTATGCCAAGTGCACTTGCCCCAACTGTCTGGAAAGGCAGGATTGGGGAATAAAGGGTGTGCAAATGTATGTTAAGTACATTAAAGACATGTTCATGTAAATGCAGCTCATTCAGACCTGTAGTAACACACATATATGCCTGTTAGGAGGCGTACATTTCGCATTTCTTATAGGGCACATGGAAATATGCAATGATGATGACATCTCATAAACCAGGCACATACTTTTCAAACTTCATCTGGAGTACTCTCACTCATGTCTGCTTAGATCTACCTCTGACCTACTCCACACCTTGTCTTTTATAACTGACTCTCACTCCTATCTACAAGACTTCTGCCATGCTGTTACCCACTAAGGAATTTCCAATGCTGCCTAAGCATTCTCTAAACCACCCTTCAAATTTTTAAAACCACATATTTATTGGGTCTACCCTACTCCCAACCAACTACTCACAAAGGTATATTCCCAAAACTGTACCAATTTCCACTCTTAGTCACTCTGGTTTCTTTTGCTGTTTTTTTCCCTAGGCTGTAAATAATAATAATAATAATAATAATAATAATAATAATAATAATAATACATACATACATGCATACAATTTATATTGCTGAAATAGTGTGTGAATGTCAACTTGCCAAATAAATAGTGTGAGCTTTCTCAAACACATAAATCATGTCTCTCAAGCACACCATTTTTATTTCATCTATTTTTACAATATTGTTTTCTGTAATCATTAAATAACTATATATTCCGTTAAGAAAGACAATTTTCAAATACATACAGGCTTATTTAGGAAGACTATTGAAAAGCTAAGTAGAAACATGTTCATAGTTGCTCCTTGCAGATAAATCAATAGGCAGCAACAATAGGTTTAGGAGTTGCTGTTGTTTGCTAAATTTTCCTAGCACTTAAATCCTATTTGCGAATTACATCTACCTTTGAAATTTTCCATTTTGTACTCTTTGAATTGCCCATACTGTTAATTGCATTGACATTTCTAATATTTATTTTTACAATATTTTGCAGCTTTTTTGAAAATGTTAATCGCTATGTTTGTGAATCACCTTAAGACATTTTAGCACCTTAAGACATTACAGCACTATTTGCAATTTACAAAGCCGGAAAAAGCCTTATCAAATTTTATGACAAAGAATTGAACTGTTAACATCTTTCTCTACAATGGAAACTTTGGCTAGTGCTTCTAGTTGGCAGTATGAAGAAGGGATGATGTGATATTTACTGCTGCCTCATATCTTTCAAATACTATAGTTAGAAATGTCATATTGTGGAAATGTCACACTACTTTTGCTTTTTCTTGATCTTTGTTATATTCTATTTTTATATATATATTTATTTTTATATATTTATTTTGTAAACTAAAATGCAGAGATAATGATTATTATTTGTATTATTATTGTTATTATTAATAATCAACCACTGCGTGGAAGTCAAATAATTGGATCAAGTAAACTAAATTGAATAATATTGCTTTACCATGCGATTGTGATTAATATGAGTATTATTGAGTATACAACACAGGATCACAGGAACAGCTGATAGCAAAGCGGAGTCTGCGGAGTGCGGCGTTACCACTGGAATGGTGGAAATGACATGGAGTATGCAGCACAGGATCATAGGAACAGCTGATAGCAAAGCGTAGTCTGCGGGATGCGGCGTTATCGCTGGAATGGTGGAAATGACACGGAATATGCAGCACAGGATCACAGGAACAGCTGATAGCAAGCGTAGTCTGCGGAGTGTGGTGTTACCACTGGAATGGTGGAAATGGCACGGAGTATGCAGCACAGGATCACAGGAACTGCTGATAGAAAAAAGCAGAAGGGAGCCAGGTCCAGGACCTAAAGGTAGATAACAAAAAGAACAGGCACCGAATGTTTGGTGGAGGTGCCTTTTAAAGTTTGAAGCCAAAACTATCAGCCAATAGGAAGGAGACAGAGGAAATAGAAAGATCGGATCTGCGCATGCGCAGACCTGTCACGAAGATGGTGGCGGCCGGGATGGAGTAACCTGTCAGCAGGGACCAGGTACGTGCGCCAGGCATCGAGAGTGGAACATGACTGCCCGAGTGTGACAGGTATCTAGGGTCCAAGATGTAGGAAATGTATCATGTTTAGTGTCATTTAGATCTGCACATTACCATAAAGAATCCGCTATTATCTGCGAAGCGAACACTTCCTGCGATCGCTATGGAAGATAAAGGATTAATGCTGAAAATGATATTGTGTTTGGAATGCAAATAGGTTGGTTTAAATTGGACTAGGTCAGATCCCTTAGGCACAACAGGTGCTCAACTGTTGGAGTGAGCTGGCCCCCACTTTATCAGGAGTACTTTGAACTGACCTATGATTTGCATTATACTGGACTGACTTGACCCAATGAAGAAAGACCTTAATTTATCTTTGTGCACAATGTGACATCATCACTGTTTTTTTGCTAACTGAAACTGCATATAAGCTCCCTGGGCCAGTTATCTCTCTCTCTTTTCCTGACTACAAGACTGAATATGGACCTGTGCCCAGCACGCGCTTGTGAAATTGTAATGTTTTCGATTTTATACTTTCCTGTTTATTGTTATATCTGTTATACTTCAGCATGACTTGCTGTAAATTCTGCTATCTTTTGCTATTAAATCTCTTTGTGTGTTGGAACCACAATTATCGCATTGGACAATGTTTATTGGTAGCAATAAAACAAACATTACAACTGTTTTACATTTTCAATGGATAGGGACAAATTATGGAAATTCTGGAATAGTGTAAAGTGAGGGAAAAATTTAAAAACACCCCAAACTTCAAGAAAAAAAAGGGGAATTTCAATTGAAAAAAATAAAATTTGTAATCGACTATAATAGTTTATTATGTTAAACTGTCTATTCCAGCATGTAAAATCTAATAATACTGTATACAGTTTTTCTTTGCTATAGCATGAACTACTGTACTGTTCTAAAACTCCAGGAACACATAACAAAAATAGTGTACAACACTATAACAGTTCACAGTTTTCTATCTGGGATAATGTTGTTGTATAATTTAGGAAAACTGGGCCTGATTCATTAAGGATCTTAAATGAAGATGTATCTTATTTCAGTTTCCTGGACAAAACCATGTTACAATGTAAGGGGTGCAAACTAGATTTTTGTTTTGCACATAAGTTAAATACTGACTGTTTTTTCATGTAGCACACAAATACTTGATAGCTTATTTGTACACTGAAATTTAAAGTTGATATTTGTGTGCTACATGAAAAAACAGGCAGTATTTAACTTATGTGCAAAACAGAAAACTAGTTTGCACCCCTTGCATTGTAACGTGGTTTTGTCCAGGAGACTGAAATAAGATACATCTTCATTTAAGATCCTTAATGAATCAGGCCCACTGTGTGCAAAATAGGTCTAATAAAAGGAATTAGGCAATATGGGAATCTCATAAAAAGTTAATAATCTGGGAAAATCAGGGTATTTTAAAGATAAGTTTTGTTATTTAATCACTTGATATATTGGCACAAACCTAGAAGTATGATCTGCATGAAGAGATTGTGGTAAAAATGTCATGTCACTTAAAATATTCAAATCAATATTGGAATAGTAGAACCTTTGATTTTATATAATTATGTAGTTATCATTCTCAATTGATCTTAAAGGAAAGCTACATTTTCCATCTTTTATACTGGGAGCGTTCGCTTCCCATAATTCATGGAAGTTAAAAGTATATCCCGAGGACCAATGCTATTCAGGAGGTACTACCCCCACAGTCCCCTATGACAATTGTATTCTTCAGGACTGAGAGTAATAGCCTGGAAGATTTGAGGTTTGAGCAGTATAAACTGTGGAGCCTTGAATAAATTAAAGGAGTTTACACATCATCTCCTGTCCCTGAAGTTCAAATTCTAGTCCAGCTTGTCTTTTTCTAGTACATTAACTGTTTCTAGTTGCAGCAGAGACATAGGCTTGCCTGACCTAGTAAGGCTGGATTTATCATCAAAGATTCACAACCAGATACTTTGTTTTAATTCTTTATTATACAAACAATCTTATACAATTGTTGTTCAAATTTTTTTTTTACAGGTTTGCACTTTTTGTTTAAACATATTTCTGCATTATTTTGCTGCTGGGATTCATCCTCTGAATTGACTTCCAGGGAGTGATATTTACCCTGGGTCTCATGAGGGACAATCTTACCGAACAGGGTCACCAAATCATCATCATCATCATTTATTTATATAGCGCCAACATATTCCGTAGCGCTTTACAATTGGGGACAAACGTAATAAACTAATAAACAAACTGGGTAAAACAGACAAAGAGGTGAGAAGGCCCTGCTCGCAAGCTTACAATCTATGGGACATAGAAATAAGCTCATCCACTCATTTATTTTGTACACATGTATTGATGTGTGGAACTCAATTCACATATATATATATATATGTATATATATATATATATATATATATATATATATATATACACACACACAATATTGGAGATGTTCAATACAAAGAGTCCATTCACACAAATAAAACACTGCCTTCTTGCAGGAGGCTGCCTTCCTTTGCTGTGTTGGGTGGTTAGTCCAGACATATCGGGGGTCCCCCATATGTTAGTCCAAACATATGGGGGATCTATAGCGCGTCAGAAAAAGAAGGACAATGGTCGACTAATAGTGCAATAGTTTAAGGTCACAATCCAAAAACTCATAGGTGATAATTGAATGCATACTGGATGAAAATAGTATAAATGCTCTTTAATAATAATCCAAAAAATATCAGTTAGTACTGCACACATTTTGTCAATTTCAAACCCCTTGGCCCTTGCTATTGAGAGCAAAAATGGCTCCAAGTTACCCTAGCTGTGTTGGCTTTGTTATTGGATGCCCATGTTGCAAATAACATATTATGGATTATGCCTGATTTAATTTTATTGTAGCATTTGTCCTGTGCTGCCTCTGTTATAAGTTCCATCTCTCTGCTCTATGTGCTATGTTCTCTTTAAACAATGTAAGTTATGGTTTCATGTTGATTCTAATTATGGACCACAAATATATTCTTGACTTATAAAAGCCTCATATCTAGCACTATGTAGTAAGTGTTTCAGGAGTAAACAGTATATTAAATAATGGTTTCTTGTTTTTGTCTTTTCTATAGATGCGGAGTAAGAACAGCCTTTACCACCATCCTTCGAGGCTGGATCTTGAAACCCCCTCACCAGAGATACCACCATTTCCAGCGCCAAAAAGCCAGTCAGGACTGCATCAATGGAAAAACAATGAGTGGCTTATAGAAATTCAGCAACAACAACTGACAGCGCAAGAGAGACAAGCTGAAGCTCTGGCAGGAAAATCACAGATACTGCTTTTTGTATTTGGGTCATTCCACATCAGATCACCCAAAAAAACATGATTTGTCCACCACTCGTCTCAGATTTTTTTAAAAAAATTTTTAGTTAAGAGAGGATGTCAAAACAACTATTTCTGCCAAATATCTCAACTGTCTGACAATTAGTTGATTTTATATTGATTTTTCAATTTATTAAATAATTTACTAATCGCAGCTTCTTTATCCAGTTTATTTGAAGTATTACGGGTGTTTATTAAGGAATCAACACAAAATTTGGACCCCTAAGGTAACTCTTCCTCCCGAATCCAAAAATCCAAACCAAATTACTTTATCTGCCTCATGTTTTGTGTTACAGCAAAAAACGCACATTTTTCAAATATCATTAAAAACGCTATATTCAATTGACATTAGGGATCCCATTTTTTGGGGGGTGTTTAAAAAAGGTATAAATTACTACCACGAAAAAAATCAGCCAGGTACTCTGTTTCATAGTGGAGAAAAAAAATAATGAAGTTGGTGCTCGATTACTGCTGTACAGCATACATCATTTACACATTGTTAAAAACCATACCAAAAAAGTGAACTAAACTGAGGCAATGGGATAAAACTCCCATACAGGAAATAAAACAAACAGAAACTGATGGGAAGGGGATTCCCTTTAGAGAGACCAAAACTGAAACTTTCCAGAGAAAGAGAGAGGGAGACACAGAAAGAGTCAATCATGGCAGCTGCTCATTTGGTAGTCTTTTACATACAGACTTCCATATTACTATTTACTCAAAACCATTGGATTATATAGCTGAGACCACTTTACATTTCACATTAGGGATCCCATTTTTTGGGGGGTGTTTAAAAAAGGTATATATTACTACCACACAAAAAATCAGCAGGGTACTCTGTTTCATAGTGGAGAAAAAAAAATAATGAAGTGGATGCTTTGATTACTGTTGCACCGCATACATGATTAACACAAGAAATAATGAAATTTAAAACCTTTAACATAACTTAAGCCTTTAACTGAAGTTGAGTCAACAATCTCATTATATTTCCCTTGTTTGGAACTTTTAACGGTCTGTAATTTTCCTTAAAGTGTCAGCAAAAAGTGTATACTGCCTTCCAGTACTTCCTTGGATAGTAGGCACTTCCGTTACACAGAGGACGTGAATAAAAGGAACAAAACACTTATCTCTTGAAGGCCAGGACAGCACATTTGTTGATTGGTTTCATTAAGTGTATCAGCACATCTTGGTTCTGATTCATTAAGGATCTTAACTTGAGAAACTTCTTATTTCAGTCTCCTGGACAAAACCATGTTACAATGCAAGGGGTGCAAATTAGCATTCTGTTTTGCACATAAGTTAAATACTGACTGTTTTTTCATGTAGCACACAAATACTTGATAGCTTATTTGTAAACTGAAATTTAAAGTTGATATTTGTGTGCTACATGAAAAAACAGTCAGTATTTAACTTATGTGCAAAACAGAATACTAATTTGCACCCCTTGCATTGTAACATGGTTTTGTCCAGGAGATTGACATAAGAAGTTTCTCAAGTTGAGATCCTTAATGAATCAGGCCCCTTGTTCCTCCTCATTACATTGAATGATATACCCAATGTACCAGATGTTATCATACACTGCTGCTATGTATGTTCCAGGTTGCAGATCACTTTTGTCCACATTTTTTGTGACTGTGGTCATAGTGACACTAACTTTGGTTCCTCCTGTCTTCATGTCATCTGATGACAATCGATATATGTGTAGCTCATCATTACTAATAGGCCGAAATCTGTGATGAGAAAGTGTTCCTGCCACAGTGTTTGCTGTTTCTAGACGGCTATGCAGCTTGGTTTCGCAGTCTTGTATTTCGTTTTGTGACACGTAAAAAAACTTTATGCCATGTACATTTTCATTTGCCCAGGTCCAAAGGCATCAAGATGTGATGGGTTTCCACTGCTTGCAGACTGGTGCGTGTGGCTAGATGTTTAACTCTCCCTCCAATGCCATCACATGGACTCTTACCATGAGATGTGGCAAAAAATTTCATTCTCCTTGAATGTTGAAGTCATCCTTATTGAAGCATAAATTAAAAACGTTTTTGCAGTTCTTATATTGTGCACTAGCACCATCACTAAATTCCCATGCTACAATTTTGACAATAATATCGCTAAGTGTTTCATAGCTACCGTAATGAAGGCATGCACAGTTATAGCTACATGGTAATAGGTATCGCTAATAACGCACAGGCTCACACAGTTTGAAGTGTCACAATCATCTTGCCTAAAATATACAACACGCTGACAGTTACCCTGTTCTTTGGTCCACTTCAGTGACATAACTTTTAAGCTTTTTCTGGCTCCCTTTTTGTGAGACAAGAAAGGATTACAGCATGTTTTCTGAAGTTCTTCATATCTTAGCAGCAGAAGCTTTTCATGATGTTAGCAGACTGAGGTTTCAGGATCATTGGTAACTGCATTTGAAACTTCAGTTCTCAGAATCAAAAGTTCTTTTTCTTCATCTGTAAAGTGGTCCCAGCTTATAATCCTATGGTTTTTGAGTAAATAGTAATATGGCAGTCCTTATTTAAAAGACTACCAAATGAGCAGCTGCCATTATTGACTCTTTCTGTGTCTCCCTCTCTCTTTCTCTGGAAAGTTTCAGTTTTGGTCTCTCTAAAGGGAATCCCCTCCCATCAGTTTGTTTGTTTCATTTCCTCTATGGGAGGTTTATCCCATTGCCTCAGTTTAGTTCACTTTTTTGGTATGGTTTTTAACAATGTGTAAATTATGTATGCTGTACAGCAGTAATCGAGCATCAACTTCATTATTTTTTTTCTCCCCTATGAAACAGAGTACCCGGCTGATTTTGTGGTAGTAATTTATACCTTTTTTAAACACCCCCCAAAAAATGGGATCCCTAATGTCAATTGAATCTAGCGTTTTTAATGATATTTGAAAAATGTGCGTTTTTTGCCGTAACGCAAAACATGAGGCAGATAAAGTTATTTGGTTTGGATTTTTGGATTCGGGAGGAAGAGTTACCTTAGGGGTCCAAATTTTGTGTCGATTCCTTAATAAACACCCGTGATACTTCAAATAAACTGGATAAAGAAGCTGCGATTAGTAAATTATTTAATAAATTGAAAAATCAATATATAATCAACTAATTGTCAGACAGTTGAGATATTTGGCAGAAATAGTTGTTTTGACATCCTCTCTTAACTAAAAAAAATTCGTAGAAATCTGAGATGGGTGGTGGACAACCCTGGTTGAACTGACGTGGAATGACCCATTTTGTGATTTCAAATGGTAAACTTATATTGCTGTTTTATGCATTTCCAGTGTTCATGCAAATTTTTCTAGATTGGCAACAGCATATGGTAAAATTGCTGCCTTTTGTTAATTACCCTAGCAATCACAGAAGCAAAGATGGTTAGGAAAGGCCCATCTATTGTTCAGTATTGTGGTTGATTGTCTTCAGCAGAGATTGGAACCATGAATTTTATTTCTCTATGTTAAAAGCAGCTCATAAAGGCGACCTGGATCTGGGGCAGGGACTGATGTGAGTGAGTTCTCTGTACAGCGCAGCGGAATTAGTGGCGCTATATAAATAAATGATGATGATGATGATGAAAATGGTTAACATGAATAGTGGTAATTTCATGAGACAAGCCGAGCATGGGCTAGTTGTCTGTGTGCTACTGGGCAAGGGTCTTTCTGACTTCTATTGCCAATATGCAGGATTTGGTGACGTGGGGTAAAATTGCCCACCTTTCTGCTCCATGAAACTATTACTTTTTTCCTCTCTATTATTGGAAAGAAAATGGTTTGCCTTATTATCACTGAGGATGTCATTGCATATTGTACCATATTTAACTGTATTCTGTAGCTGTGTTTGTGCAACTGTCATCAGTTTTCAGTATTAGGCCCCAAGCAGCTACATTTAGAGTACATCAATGCATTTACCTAGAAAATTAAAACGATTCTAAAATATTTGTATTTTATATGGGAAAAAAATCTTACTAAATATTAGCATGATACTTGCAACACTTACAATGAAGTCTTCTAACTTAGGAATCTCCTTCAAGGTAAACATAATGAAAAAACATAATGACAACATATAAGTATTTTCCATGCAGGAAGAGGTATGCCAGAAATGGATTTCTGATGTAGTATAAATTGTGCTAGATCACTCCAAGTCACTGAATTGGCAGTCTGTATTTGCCATTATATAATATTATATCTCTTTATGCCTTTGATCATTCCTTATTGTCACCATACTTGTGCTTCATCTAAACTCACTTCTTAGGCACACTTATCACATCTGTTATCTGCTCTGTTATCTGCCTAAACACAATACCAGAACAAACATTAGCTGCACTATTTTGGTAGTATTTGGTCTGTTGCCATGCTTAAAACACTATAAAGAAGCTGTGATACTGCCTCACTCAATTCTAGTATTTTATGATCTTTAAGGACTGAGAAACTAGAGCTTTGCTTCATTCTAAGTGCAATTAATAAAATATATTATTATAGTATATTGTGTTGACAAAATGTGGACATTTTGCATGAACCTCATATATATTATTTACCTGTTGGGTTCAACATTTTAGTAGTACTGACTAGATGTTAAATGTTAGATGCTAGATGTTTGTTAAATGTGTTGAATTCATTAAACCATTGAAATGTTGCAATAAACATGTCAAACTCAAAATGCTGTTCATTCCTAAAACACACAAAGTAAAAAAATATATTTTTGTTGCAATATTACATTCAGGCTTGGATGGACCACAGTTGCCAGAGGACCCCAGGATTTGCCAAAAGGCAAGTGTTTGAAGAGATAGTAGAGAAAGAAACAATGTGTGTTCGACCGTTCCGGGGGAATGGCTTGACATATCTAACCCTTGGCTTGGGAAAATCAACGAGACAATTTTGACCTGATGCCATTACCCTGCAACATTAGAAGGTATATTTACCGTGATACCATAATAAGATCACATAAATATTCAGTATGAAATCATAATAAAATCAACACTAATGTTTTTTCATTTGCAAATATCTATATGTTTCAATAGATACTAAAGCAGCATACAGTTGATGGGTATAAAAAAGTACAAAGCTAAAAAAAATTATATTCAAGAAGAGCTACAAATGCAACAAAAAATAGTAATAAAAAGAAAAAAGAAAAATGTTGATGCTGTGAAAATATGAACTTTTAACTTGATAGTGATGTAAATGCTTATAAAAATGGTTATCCTTATAATAAATCAAAAAAATATGTCAAGATGCTCAAGCGGCTTCTAAAATATTTCTGAAAACGTACATTACAGGCTGCATGAAAGGATAAAGGGAGAGATATTCCCAATATCATGCATAATTAATCATTGTGAGTGTTTCCCATCTTTAACCTGTACAATATATAAATGTTTAATAGTTAGCAATGAACGCCTGCAGTAAGTAGGGATATGAAAGTCTACATTTTGCTGAGTTGCACTTGAAAGGCTTTAATGTATTATACTTAGGATTACAAAAGGCTGACTTTTAGATTAACTTAATGGAAATGTACTGTGTCTTACCAAGCAAACCCTCCTCCAACCTGATGGATTTTAGCTTACTTGTCACTGATGTAAAAGTTTCCTTTGACATAAATTCTGCATTTGGAATAAAAAAGCATGTCAAAAATTGCCTTTCTTTTAGCAGTTTTCAGTTGGCAGCATTATAGTGAATGGAAAACAAGATAGCTTTTCCTGATGGAAATCACTAAGAATGCCTCTTATATTTTAGTAAGTAACAACATCTCTTAAAAATAAAATTAGTCTAATAAAATTATATAATTAACAGTAGCACTATAACAATCATACAAGTTGTCTTGCAATCCGTGTACAATGTTAAAATAATCTTCATATTACATATGTGTATGCATTTAACATATCAGAATGCTTAGTATCCCTACCTACAGTAAGGGCAATTGTAGAATACATAGAGAATTATTTAGCAAATCACTGCCAAAGATTAATGGACTGTGTCAGTTGCAGCAGAAGTGACATTTTAATTACTATGCTTGTGAGTTATATTTTATGAACAAATAGAGCTTTTTTATTATCATATTGACAAAAATATAGTTGTTTATGTTATCTAGATTAGGTAAATGGCATAGATAAGATCATTAAACCATACAAATAGTCCCCTACATTTATTTGATGATTTCTAACATCTATGGAGCTATAGGATTTTCTTTCCTTCTGTATTTAATTTGGCAAAAGGGAAAAATAGTATTTGCGTATGTTTACTTCTATAACAACAACATGTGCTAACATGCTACAATATAGGCTTGCAGGTCAGAAACAACTAAAGTATATAGTATATCATGTGAACACATACAATAACCCTAAGAGCACCAGTGAGAGCTTTTCTAGACCGTGTAATACCCAGAGTCTCTACCTACAGCATGGAAATTGCAAAGATGATGTCACGGTCCATGTCCAGGTTTCAGACAACTCCAGAATAGGCTCCTACTGCACATCACAGAGAGATGATAGAATTACTCTGTCAGTGAGAGGAGCAACCACAAGGATGCAAATTCTATGTTTGTTGCCCTCCAGAAGCAGAGCAGTGCTGACATACTTTCTACATCTATGGTGTAGTAGAGGTTAAATGTAAAGACGCATTTAGTCTTCTTCAAGGTGTGGTTCCTTTTTCTAAATTACTTATTCTTTTATAATAAGCCCCCGTGGTAATAGCCCTATTTTCTAAACACAATAAATATACTCATATGCAGTAGCACCATTATGTTTGGTCTGGATTACAACCACCTAAAGAATGGGGTACAAGTAGCACTTTTAATAATAGTGGAATAGTAAATATACCGCTAACAACAAACTGAATAATATCATAAAAAATAGCTATATTAAATTAAATTAATATTTATATATGTATATGGTTATATACTTATCTACTCAAAATAATGAACTTTAACATTTTTGACTATATTTATAGTTTTATGACTAATCGTTGTAGAAGTCATTTATCCTTTATGGGTGTCTGAAGCTGGCGATGAACTCTAATTCAGTTTATCATTTTCTATAACTGATGATAGTTTGTTTGAACTCTGGTTTAATTGAAATATTCTTCACCAATTTCTTGAGAACCGTGTGTCATCTATTGTTTTTAAAAAAGTACCTTATGCCTTTTCTTTTCATTCTTCTTTCCCTACAGTATATATAATTTATTTTAAAATATGTTTAGTTATAAGCAGTATATAATGACAAACATTGTCTGTTTTCACATTGTAGAACAAATATTTTCTGCATGGTATAATAAACTTTGCTCTTTAATGATGAATTCAGCTTAGGTTTTCTAAAATCACTTTGAAGGCTGTGACTACCTTCACTACCTTCAATTTTACTCAAAATATTGCACATATCTGCATATACGTTTCTTAATGATACAAGCCCCTCATGTTTATTTCAAATTATTTCAGATATTATATTTTATAGTTTATTATTATTATTAGAGTTTAACACACAAATGTTTGTTACTGTAAATCTTTAGTGCCTATGTGTGTTAATACAGTCTTGTCCTGATTGTAAATTAAGTTTAATAACTATTTATTACATTGATTTATAAAATTCAATTGGGTAAATCATTGTATAATTAAACTAATATTACACTTAACTGACTTTTTGGAGTTAAACAGGTTGCTTCAGGTCATTCACCATTACGTCTGGTTCAACTCTTCTCTTCCTTGCATATTGCCACTAAACTTGGGTACAATTTCCGACCATGGCCTTATCTGTGTGGAGTTTGTATGTTCTCCCTGTGTTTGCGTGGGTTTCCTCCAGGTGCTCCGGTTTCCTTACACACCCGAAAAGCATACTGGTAGGTTAATTGGCTGAAATCAAATTGACCCTCGACATTCCATGGAATTCCATTCTGCACTGTAATTGTTAATTCATATATCATGAAAGCTATAGTCTATATATAGAGCTGAGCAGTCAATGTATTAAATGTATATAAGACTGGGAACCCTCAAGCTAAAATTCTGCTGTCAAAATCTGAAAACTTTTGTGGAATGTGGAGAACATTTGTGGAACAGTCTTAGGAGTCTCATTTTATAGAACCTTCGGATCTTGATGTCTGTAACAACTGTAGGGTGTCAGAATAATTGAGATGTAGATGCCTGGTGAAGAAGGGATGAATAAAGCTGATCCATTCCTGGGTGTGTCCTAAAGCACCACAAAAGAGGAAGACTTTTTAAAAGGCCTATTTCAAGTTTTTTACTTAGCTGTTGACCTGTGATTCCTTTATACTGCCAGATGTGGTAGGATTGTCACAATTTGCCTGATTTAACATCACCCACTATGGAAACACAGAGTCTAAAGTGGCACAGGTTTTCGCCATGGTCCCCTGGAAGTAGGTTTGGTCTTTGCTGCTAGCACCACGTAGGTTGTGGTTCTCTTGGTTGGCACAAGGTGAGACTGACAGGTGAGATAGGTGTTCACAGGCAAGAGGAGATATCAGAGAAACAGAGCAGATCCGAACTCAGTAAGCCAGTAATTGTAGAGTTCTGGATTCAGAATACTGGTAGCAAGGGTTGCTCAGGAGCACTGGATACAGGAAACTAGGATTAGCTGAGAAGCATATGAGGCACAAGGTAACTGAATCATCATCATCTATTTATATAGCACCAAATTCTGCAGTGCTATACAGAGAACTCACGCACAGCAGAACCTGCTGCATTGGACCTTACAGTTTAAATTCCCTAACATATATACACACACACACACACCGAGAGACTAAGGATAATTTAATTTAATAGTAGCTTATTAACCTACTAGTATGGGGTTTTTTTTGGAGTGGGGGAGGAAACTGGAGCACCTGGAGGAAATCCACGCAAACACGAGGAGAACATACAAATTCCACAGAGATAAGGCTATGGTCAGGAATGGAACTTATGATCTTGGTGCTGCGAGGCAGAAGTGCTAACCACTAAGCTACCGTGCTGCAAAATACCAGGATTCACAAGGAAACATAGGGAAACAAGAGCCAAAATGATCCAGCAGTACTCAGGCTAACAGGACATGAAGATCTGCCACCATGTTACCACAACAGGTGCTTTAAGCACTCAACTGGATGAGGGGAGTGGTAACCAATCAAGCAATGCCGTGGAATAGGAGAAGATAAAATACAGGATGTACATACACATTCCTGTGATCCAAGATGGCGGCCATTATCAGAAGAAGGAGGACCCATCACTGCCACCAGAAGACCTGACGGAGGAAGCCCAACATGTACACCGGACTGTGGTAAGAGAGCCAGAGGGTCTGGCGTGTGACAATTCATCTGCCCTATGTTTGTCCTGAATGTAAACATTGAGGTAAAACGGTTTGGATTGTAATGTTTTACTGCAAAATTGTATTTCTGGTATTATTGTGTTTGTACTGTTTTGACTATTGTTGTTATACAGTGTATTACTACAAGGAAACAGCATAGCAAGTCTTTGAATGTGCTGAGTGTAAAAAATATTCTTGCTGACCAGGTCTGGAACTTAACCTGAAGAAATTCAGGTTAAGAAACCCTTTATTCAATGAGAAGTATGTTTTAGAAAATAATTGTTCCTTTGCATAAAAGGGCCATATGGGATGCTCTCTTAGATCAGTACCCTGTGTGAATTGAGTGGAGGGTCTTGAAATTGAATGAATCTTCCCTTAGTCTTTAAAACAAACTTTGATCACAACGCAAATTTAGCGTGGACCACAGGACCAAATACCATGAGCCCTGGCGTAACAAGCACAAATATCTGAGGTCTAAAGTTTTATTTTAGTTTACTTAACTATCTACTTGTTGCAGTAAAAGCTAAATTGGAGACTACTTGACCTAACCTTGCTGTCCCTTTAGAAATAACAGCAATAATGTATACTCTTTGTGTGTCTGAATGTTTGAATTGAGAAGATAAGTTATTAGAAGGGCCAGTAATAATAAATGCCTACCATTAGGCACACCAGCCTAATGACTTGGAAGTATTTAGAAGACTCAAACAGACATATTAAAGGGAATCAACATTACTATTTACACTGAATGATACCTTTGTATTCAGAAAAATTCTGGCAAAAATCATTGAAAAAAAAGATATTTGGAATCTCTACATATCAATGTAAAGCTTATTTTGATTGACAACATGAAGCGATTAAAATAAAACAGGATCTTCCACACTTGGAAAGGATTTCAGCTTCAGAGTGACTCTAAAACCTGCATAAAATGTACCATAAATGTGAACAGGTTTGGCATTGGACAGTGCAAAGTACAAATAGATCAACAACTGAACATATCTGCCCTATCTCAACATTTTTTAACCTTAATGACCTTGTGGGCTCAGTTGCAAAACTATTGGATTGCTTGTACTATACTAAGAACATGGGTAGAATGTTTGATAGACACATGAGCCTTTATATCTGTATTGCAATCTACTGACAAAAACTCCACAGCGCAAAATATGTGTGACTCTAAATATTGGTGCATGTTGGGCGCATGCGTAGTGCATCAAATTAGAAGCAAAATAAATTCTTACATCATGTTTGTGTATTCGTGTCTAACTCTAAATCAGGCTCTTGCTTGGCAAACTAAGCTGTACTATTTCTAGTCACTTGACAGGATTTATTTAGATGTCCAGTGAACAATAACTGCTGACATATTTCTTAGACCAACCTGTTCCAGCAGTACAAAGGTCATCCAAAATACAGAAAAAAACTATTGCATCTTGTCTGTGGTAGCAAACCAAAAATTAATTAGCCCAAATTCTCAGCTCACAAGCTGTTAAAATTTGCATAAAGTCCCTCAGTATACTCTCCCAAAGCGGAGGAAGGTATAAGGCATCTAAGACATTTTGATATACTGTATAATTATTTTTACTGAATCACCTTGTAATACCCCAATACTTCTTATAAAGAAATCAGGCAAGCATACTTGTAGGTTTTCACAAAATCTTAGAGCTGTTAGCAAAGCTGGGTTACCTGTGTTTCCTGTTGTTAGAAATCTAGCAACTATTTAATGCTGTATAGCACCTAAGTCTATTTATTCTGTGGTGGGTAACCTGTGGTCTTCTTTCTTCTCTATACACATAGTAAAGTGGACTGATGCACCTCAACTTGCCCTCATGAGCATGACATTCACCACCAACTGAAAGCCCAAATGAAATGAAAATTAGCCCAATAAGAAATATTAATGGGAAGATGAATGAGATGTCCAATATCTTCACCTGTACCTATAAGCAGCATTGACTTGAGAATGCCTGATGAACTGATTTTTATTTATTGAAAATCTATAAGCAAAAGTATTAAGCTGCATTGCCTAAAAAACTGGACCACTAGTGTCTTTCGTTTTTATCATGATTGGCTGTATCTAAAGGTGTAACAGAGAAGTCTTCACGTAAATGCTGATGTAACAGTTCTCCCTGATATCCAAATAAACATGGCTCTGATCATTCTCACTTTATAGTCCTTAGTCTCCAACTGCCTCTAACTGTTTTACTTCTATATTATAGATTCCATCCAAGTTATCCAAGGAATCACAGAACTACCGTTCCTGGTCAGCCATATCACTATGCATATTACATTTATTGAACAAACTCCAAGCACATTACTTGTCCATAGCTGTCTCAAAACACTAATAAGTGAAGATATAATTAACCACATGCACTGTATATAGGCACAGTGTTTATTAATGTAACTTCAATGTTGAAGCAATATAATGTACAATAACTATATAGCGTGTGTTAAATTGTACGTTCTTGAAGTAAAAAGTACTTTATTTTACAGTCAGAAACTGAAGAAGACTAGCCATCTTGCATATTCAAATAAGTACTGTGCTGTGTTTAAAGAAAATCATTAGGCTGTTAAAAGTCCTGCAGTCATTCATCAATAATTCTATAAACCAGTTTAAATTGGCAATTTTATTTCAAAAGTATGTTGCTTCTCCAATGAACTCTTAAGGGAAATATAGGTATTTACAGCTTGGTTATGTATCATGAAAAGATTCCTCAGCTTTGTTAGGTATATCATGTAAGCTGTTGTGCTAATTGTACAAAACTGTGCATATTTCACTGGTGGAATTTGGATGTAAATTTCCTGAGTCCTATCCCAAATACACCACACAGCAGAAGGAATTGACTGTTGTCACTTCAGCTCTATTTATAGTCTACATTCTGTGAAATGTGAATATATAAATACTGTATAGGGAATGGCAATGCAAAAGCAGAGCTTGTAGATTGTATCGCTGGAACATCACACCTCTGTAAAACGCACTTGTTCTACTGCAAAACTTGATTTTATGAAATTTTGCTACAATTTCGATGATCTCTAAATTTCAATATCACATATATATCTAAGTTTTGAATGTACTGTTTCTTGGTATTATATGACAATTTTTACTTAAATATTCTGAGACACATGCAGGGTTGGATGCAAGACCAACATGTAAGTGCAATATGCACTTTTCTGTAGTGTGTTGACTAGACTGGTACCAGTAAAATAGAGGGAACAAAAACTGCTGCTATGCTATGGTTGCCAAGATTAGTGGCACTATAGAAAACCTACAGTGTTCGGTCCCCCTGCCATAATACCAACTAGGACGGTGAGCACCACCACTACTACCCTCTTTAGCAATACTTTTTTATGTTCAGAACCCTAACTCCAAACCCTCCCCATCCCTGATATCACCACACACAGTTCACCTTTATACTATAAGAGGGAATATATTCTCAATCCTTGTTGTCGCCAATACAAAATGATCAACAAAATATGTCTAAACACCATAGCGATGACCTTCTGTCCCTGTTGGTGTTGAAAAAAAGAAGCATGAATGAGCACATTTTTTTGCAAAATCCCCACCTGCTTTGTAACTCCTAACTTTAACTGTCTGTTTCCTCCTCTGGTCCATAGAAACACATTGGTCCAGCACCATAACACTTGTGCTTTCAATGTCAATATCTATAGCGATGTGACAGGAAGTTACAGGCAATTCAAATACAGATAGCACAGCAGGTGCTGGTACATGCATTCTTCGATTATATATGACTGAAGACTCTCTCCTCTGTGCAGGGTGTAGAGAGCACCACTATACTCTCTCAAAGCCGCAATCTTCATACAGAGATACTACCAGGTCTTCCTGTTTATTGTTCCTATGTAACAATCCGTTTCAAAGTACCTAAACAAATATTCAAACTAATTTGCCATTAATATAAATATTATTTTTAAATACCTGTATAAAAACAAACCCTCCCCCCAGAGAATATGTTGTTAGTAGTTTTAAGAAAGGCACCAAGAGAGACAGCGACTAGTAGGGTCCTCTAATAGACAGGACCAATAGATTTAACAGGGAGATTCAATCATGTAAGCTCAACTTCCTATTGCTCAGCACTGGATATAGTTACATGAGAACCCCAGTTAAGTTAACCTATGGATATCACTATTGTAATTTGATATTTGCAGACAGGCAAGACTCTGTGGATGACAATAGTCTCTCCTATTTTGTATCATTATTACATTAGGACTAAAAGTTTTAGCAAAATAAATTCTTATAGTGACAGTATAGAGTTGTGGCCAAAAATATTGGTACCCTTGCCGTTATTTATAATAATGGATTTTGTCTTCCAGAAAATTGTGCAATATAAACAATATTTGGTAAGCACCTATGTATTTCTTTGATTTTCAATGGAATAATATTCAAAAGGCAGAAACATTTACTAAGTTGTAGCTTATTCCAAGCAAACATCCTTAGATAGGCTGGGCAAAATATTTTTTAGCTTTTAGAAGTAGTTAGAAATAATGAGAATTCAAGCTGGTGATTCTCCTTCAGGTTGGAACTGAACTCACATGTTGTGGCTACAATATAAAAAAAATCACTCATTAAATGGGCTTGAATAGAGAAAAGGACCAATTCTCCTGTTTTATGTCACTGTGTGTGCCAAGGACAATTTCCAGGCTATAATGCAATCTCCAGATACCTTGATGTTTCTGTTTACACCATACTTAAGTTATGAGGAAGTTTAATTCCCATGGAACTGTAGTCACTCTCCCTGGAAAGAGAAAACTTGACTGAAGATTGGAACACAGAATTGTTCAAATAGTGGAGAAAGCACCTCAATCAACAGCCAGACCTTCACACATAAGGTACGACAGTTTCAACTCACACCATCTGTTACCAACTCATTAAAAGGGGGTTATATGGTAGGAGGCCCAAGAGGACCCCACTGCTGAGAGAGAGAGACATAATAAAGCCCAAATAAAGTATACTAATACACACCAGAACAAGTAATCAACTTGATGATGATGACTGCTGTTTTAAATATAGAATAAGGTAATTAACCAGACCCCGTGCAAGCACTGGGCTTGTTACCACTAAAGCAGGGAGACAATGAGCATTGTGTGCCCCCCCCCCCCCCCCCGCAAAAGTGTAAACAAGCACTAGGCTATGCCAGACAACTTCATTTTGGGAGAATGTTCTTTGGACATATGAGAACAAATCAGAGCTTTTTGGTAAAGCAAATTATGTCTAGAGAAAGCAAAATGGAAAGAGTAACTTTCCCTACAGTCAAGTATGTAGGTGCAGTAATGTTAGGAAATTTTGAAGTTGCTTGTCTTCAACCATGAAAACAGGTATGACTGTGCTATATAACCAGTAATGCCAATTGCAATCATATTATACATAAACATTAGTCACATCCCTTTCACAATTTAAACAGTAACATTTATTCCAAAATTTATTAAAAGCAAATATAGAAAACCATTCACTTCACTTAAGCACATTAATTGATAAACGGTGTGTGGAAAAACAGATCAGATCTCAGCCGTACTAGAGCTTTTACAATTACCCTATTAGATATTCCACTGTTCCAAAAATGCTCTTAAATGGCCTGAGTCATTAAGGAGAGCAAAGCATAAAAAAAGGAGTAACTTTGCACATGGGAAAAACCATGTTGCATTGGAGGAGTGGTAAATTTAAAATGTGGGGACAGATTTATAATTGGGATAGTGCATGTCCTAGGTCAACTTCAAATTTCAGTGTAAAAATAAAGCTATCAAGTATCTGTGTGCTACATGAAAAAATAGCCAGTATTTAACTTATTTGCAAAATAATAAACTAATTTGCACCCCTTGCATTGCAACATGGTTTGTCCTGGAGAACATTTACTCCTTTTTTGGAGGTGGTTTTAGGTGGTTCAAGAGATGGAAATCAATTTCCGAGTGAACAGTTGAAGTTTGAATGAACAACGATCTCCCCACTGTTAGTTTGCGGCATCAGACTCAGTGTCCCGACTTATAGAGAAGATAGGCAATCGGATGTATTTCTGGTTTATGACGTGTGTTCTTCAACCAGCTAATTCCACTCATTGTTGAAAACTAAAGTTACTGCATACTGAGTATACCAACATAACAAAGGAGTATGTATGTATGTATGTATGTATGTATGTATGTATGTATGATTGTATGTATATATGTTAATGTAGCGTTAGTTCACCTAAATCTTGGAAAAAGGATGAACCACACATTTACTGAATGACTGACCACTGTAAAAAGGTCAATTTCTGGATTCTCCAATACTCCCCTCCACCGCAAGCCAGTTACATGTGATTTCACAAGTTGGCTGTTTGTGTCTGGCTGGCAGTGAAGGAGAGCCCAAGGGGAAAACCAGCTTTGATCATTTCACACCAACCGTTTCCTGATTTTTTTCTCTGAACTAACAAATATACTTAATAACTTCACTACTTTATATAATTACAACTGCACCCACTGCCCACTGGGGCGTCAGTATTAGTCCTAGTGCTCTTCAGCAAAAATTTTTGCATGCCCTATTCCCCTAGGGAACTCCGTCCCATCACTGAGGGAACCTCACACTATATCTCTCCTTGTCTACTCTGACCAACCGAGTCTGACATAGCCTAGTCTTTGATTACACTTTTGCAGGGGGGACACAACAAGCTCATTGCCTCCCTGCTTTAGCGGTAACCAGCCCAGTGCTTGCACAGGGTCTGGTTACTTACTTTATTCTATATTTAAAACAGCAGTCATCATCATCAAGTTGATTACTTCAGACAACATCTTTATTTCATCCTCTTCAAATTATATTGATAGCATATCTTGATGCAGTTACATACTTACAGTCTAGATTGAGTTGCACATATCTTTTAATTATTAACAATACGATTTTAAGTTTTGCTTTAGAACATTTTTGCTGCATAAATAGTTAAAAGAAAATATATTAAGTTGTGAAAGAATACACAATATAATGAAATACCTTTTTGTTTTAGAAAACTAAAGTATGGCTGGCATTAAAGGAAATCTCATGGTGTGAAGTTCCTTGATTGAGAAATGAGAATTTGAGACAAATCACATACGCACGCCTGAAATATGTTGACTTGAAAACCTAGTTGAGTTTGCAGCTTTTAACCCAGCAAAAACTGCTTTTGTTTTGTATTGATTTTTATCACACGGTTCTGCTTTGTTCAAATAAGGCAGATTGTCAATGGCAAGATGAAGCAGTAATGACTTTGAAATGAAAGGGAATAACCATGCTAATAACTTTACAGAAGAGGTGTTAGCTTGCATTCTTTAACCTTGATAACCCTGTGCTATTGATATTTTACAAACACACTGCATTCATTTGAAGCTTTTAACATTTTAACACAAGTGAATAACTTTCTCACTCAAGCCATTGACTTTTTAATGATATATGCATTTAAAGAGGCCCTGGTAATTTGGATACCTAAATTGAGATTGGAAAAGTGAATCAAAATAATTCAATTCTCTTAATACGGAAGTTGCCAGTTGAGACACCTATAATAGGTTTTTATAAAAGCAACCCTAATATGTATTAAGTGTGTCAAAATTTGGGAAAATTATATATGCATGGAAAATGTGGATTTTCACTTAAAGCTAATTACAGTTGATTATTAATGGGCTGCTTTATAGAAAAATAACTGGCATGTAATTAAATCAAGTGCACTACCTAATAGCTGAAATAGTGTAGATTTACTAACCCTTCTAAAAAGGGAGGTGTTGCCAATCAGACTGAAAATATAATGTATCTAGTACTTTGATAGCTAGGATCTGATTGATTGCTAAAGGCAACACCTCCGTTTTTCCTTTTTAGAAGGTATATCAAATCTAACCCGAAATGTCACTTTTATTTAGCAGGTCTTATCAAAATACACTTCATATATAGCAATTGCAACCTATCTAAAGGCTCTAAGAAAGCACTATACAGCATCAACGATCAAGTGAAATAGAGGCAACATAATAGCTACCATTAAAAAAACCTTTAAAAAGAAATTTACAATTGTTTAACATTTTGACAAGTTCAGTTCAACTTAATCTTATAAATTTTAATGTATTTATTTCTATTGCCTCAGTAGTTATACTGAAAGAAGAAAAGAGCTACTTTAAATCAGTTACTTTTTTTAAGTCAATCTAAGCTCACACAAAGGAATTTAAAACCGGTTAACTTAAAAATATAAGAAAAGCTAGACTGTAAAGAGACAGGATCTGAGGACTGGTGGAGACATAGCCAAATACATGTTTGTGCTGGCAGGACAAATCATCAAGTTTTCAGATGTGACTATGAAGATTTCAGTGTAGCGGATAAAACAGTTAAAGAAACAGTGGTGCTACATTATTTTAGTAGAGTGAAATATAATCAGGATAACTTGCAGTAGCTGTACACCTGAAGACAGCAATTTCAACAAGGTTTATAATTGACTGGTGTCAGTGAGAGACGGTCCACCCTCCAAAGGTTCCAATACTCTGTGCTTCCTGAATACCTTCCTTTGTTTTGCTACTGTACTTATAAAACTGACAGCCATCAGTATGATGCAGTGGAAATCACAGTATTGGTATTACAATCAGTCCTCAAGTCTTTCCTTTCTGCTACACATCTGTACAGTTGGAAACCCAGGTTCGGTATTCTTTTATGTCAATGAATGAAATCAATGCTTCTTTGTCTGTTTTCATATCTGATTAACATATAAAATGTATCCTGACAAATATAATGTTGTCTAACACTAAAGAATTCTGAGACTAGAAGGAGAATTAGTCATTTATATCCAAGTATAATACATAATGTCCCACAACCACATACAACATAAAACAATAAACCGGAATGTGCTTAGTATATGGAGATTTGCTAATATGACTATGCCTGTAACTCAATTGAACAAATATGATTAGTTAGTTATATAAAACCTAACAACACTATTAAGGTTGCTGTCTTGTTGGGTCCTATCCACTAGCCATGGATCTACTATTATAAGGGTTCTATACTATTAAGAAACGGCCACTGCTCCTAGAATAAAACATAAAAAATATAATAAATGGGGCTATAGTGTGGTATAAGGAAATATACGCTGTATATAAAGATGAAAGATGATACATCAATGTTTTGAATTTTGAACATGGGCATTTTGGAGCTAGTGAAATGATTTGTGATTTTGTTTCCAGAAGCAATTTTATTATTATTATTAATCTTTATTTATAGGGTTCCACAAGGTTTCCGCAGAGGTGTACAAAATACAGGCAGTGGACCATACAGGGTAGAAACATATAGAACAATAAACAAAAAATATGAGGACTTCTAAGCTCCAAACATAGCTTACACTTTGAAGATGGAGAAAAAGAATAAGTGGAGAGACAGGAGGGAAGAAGGTCCTGCGTCTGAAAGCTTACATCCTAAAGGGAGGGCAAACATTTAGGATGCATAATGGGGAGTCAGTGGGGATCAATTGCAAGAGAAGCGAGATGCAGGTCAGGGGAAGAGAGAGGTGAGAAAATCTGGCAAGGAGAGCATGTTAGGTGGATGGCTGGTCGGCTTTGAGGAAAAAGTGACTTTTAAGTGCCAGCATAAAGGTGCACAAATTAGGGGACAGCCAGATGGAGCCAGGGAGGCTGTTCCAGTGAAGAGGGG
Source organism: Mixophyes fleayi (assembly GCF_038048845.1). NCBI lineage: Eukaryota > Metazoa > Chordata > Amphibia > Anura > Limnodynastidae > Mixophyes > Mixophyes fleayi. The sequence goes on from NC_134402.1 coordinate 55,158,905, forward strand.
CAGCCCTTGAGAAATCTTGGATTCTGGAGTGGGATGAGGTGATCAGAGTTTAGGAGAGGTGACAGGCATTGGCTGATTGCAGGGAACGGGATGGGGTGTTAGTGGAGAGGAGTTTGGAGATGTAAGGGGCAGTGGAGTGGGAGAGGGCCTTGCAGGTGTGGATGAGGAGTTTGAATTTAATTCAATCCAGAAATCAACTTGGAAAGAGAAAATATCCCATCACAGGTAACCATTAGTGAAGTCTGTCTGTTTGTATGTGCTTCTTAATGAGACAAAATGGCAAGAGATATTGTTAGCTGATTTAACCGCGTGCCCAATAGGCAACCATAGTGGAATTATTCAAACACTATCATATATGTATGTATATTGTATATATATATATATATATATATATATATATATATATATATATATATATTGACTTTGCTGCCAGTTTGGTCGAACAGGCCTGAAAGGTTTTGACTTTGAACTTGGTTTTTTGATCTGGGTTGAATTAAAAACTGTGAATAATAGGTAAAATAATGCAATTTTGAGCTGCCTCTACTCCTATATTACTATTTATAGCATTGACATTCATTTACAGTCATTTCCAGTCTAATGGGATTTTCTAATGATCCCTTCACAATGGTCACAATTTTCACCATTGTTGGCCAAAGTCTGCAGTGAATTGTCTTAATGAAGGATTTTGTAACTTTGCCATCATTGCATTTGCTTTCTCCAATTCAGTTAAAAATTAATAAACTGAATAGTGTTGATATCTTCCTTTCATTCCAACCAAACCTCCTTCACATGTTCAGACTTACTATTACTGTAATTAAGGAAAATAAATAAACACACAGCCACCAATGTAAATTTGGCAAAAGTTCACCCTTTTTATTTAAACAAAAATGGTGGCGGAGAGAGCAATGCGAGTCAGCTAACAACTAATAGCAAAACAGTGGAATGTTAGATCTTCATTTTAATGTATGGGGCTCATGCTGATTTGTGGTACACCCATTTGTTTATACTCTTTTCCATGTAGCCTATGCATACAAAATAATTTGTACACTTACCTGTGAATGCAGATTTGTCTGCATCCGACACTTACATCTCCTTAGGACTGGAGAGGCAGAGCAGTAAAGGGAAGGAGCGGTATGGCATAGACTGAGTATAGTAAGGATGTGTTTGTGTAATTGAAATTGAGGCAGACCTGCACAGAGATGCATAAATTCCTGACAGGAAGCATAGCTCTTGCTAGTATAGGAGGCAACAATTCACACTGATGAAGATGACATTCAGCACCACTAACTAGATGTTTCTGGTTGGATGATTGAGGATTCACCTTTACAACTGATAGCACTTCCATCATTTTCACACTTATATTATACGATAGACATGGTAGCAGCCATTTGTTAGTGCAATATTTTTGCTATTTGCAGTCATAACAAAACAATAAACAACATTAGCACTAGAAATCTATAGAGGTATGCTAAAACAATAAAATAATGCACAGAGTAGCAAATGTGTGTCATGCTATCAAAATAAATGTAAACAACCATTTCTACTTAGGACATTTATTTTACAATTATATTTGATTAGGCTTAGTAAATTGTATATGGCTAGTGTACTGAGATTGACACATTCACATCTGATAAAGTAAACACACTACTCTGTCTTGAATTTTATGAGCAGTCTTATATTTATTTTGGTTTCCCCCTATATTTTCTACTTTGGAAATAAAACATGCTAGATTTTCTTCAAGTAATTGTTATTATTTTTTATCTGATTTTGATTGCAATCCAAACCTTATTTAATATTTAAATTGCAAATGGATCATTGGGATGACATGCTTAAGTAAATGTTTTTATAAATTTTAGCTAGCACGGAGCACAAGATTAAAGATGTTTGTTTTTAAAATTCTGCCTTATTCATTGATAAAGTTATATATTCCAAAGATTTTTTTGCTTTTTCTGACATACATAACATTGTTGGTCCAATGGCTTAGTGCATTATACTTTGACTTTATTACCTCTGACGCCAACCGCAGCAAAAAAAGGTACAAGAGTTTTGTGTACAGGTCATGTGCTAGCCTTTTTGGGATGCCTGGCACAGTGGTGAGAAACTGGTTCAGGCTCCAACCTTATGTAATCCTGGAAACTGCAATTGATCCAGAGTTACATTGAGTCTGTGATTTGTCTCCACATAGAAATTCCACAGCTGAGTAAATTGTTAGCTTATTACATTTTTTTGAGTCTGGCTCATTATAGACTACAGTAGCTATGGAGGCAGGAATGGCATAGATTGTGTTTAGTCAGGTACTAAAACACGTACTACAGGCATTCCTTTTGCATCTCAACTAGTTCAGAAATTTTCCATTGGATGAGAAAACCCTTTTCTTGATAAAAGAGAAATTTTACTCAATTGCTTAATTCCCACATGTTATAGAGGGGGATGGATGCTACTCTTGTGGTCATGGTACCACCAGGAACAAATAAAACCATTTTGCAGAACATAAAATATTTGCATTACATCAGTGTCTAAGCTATATATGATGTATCTCCCTTCATTCATAGCATTGTTGACAAATTTCTAGGGATAATACTCATTAATTATAATGCAATCAGCAATATGGTGTATGATAAGAGAGGCAAGGTGAACATCTTAACAGGTAATATTGTTTTCTATTTTATGGAATTTTGAAAAATTTGCTAATAGAAGTTTTAATGTTTATAGAAGACTATAGTTGCCACAAATGCTACATGTATTTTAATGTAATTTTTACAATGCAGCTGACGTTTTTCTAATTATTTTTATTTTGCAAAATAACGCAGACCATTTTATTGCCCTTTAGGGTGATATGTTAAACGGTCTGTAGTAAGATACCACTGAACCACGCATTCTTTCTAAAATGTGTCTGTTTTGTTTGCAGGAGACATTGCTTACCTTTTCCAACCATTAATCATAACTCCTATTTTACATCCAGCCCAAGAGAAACAAGTCATATACAATTTGGCACATGATTCCACCAGGTCAGTTATTGACTGAACATTTGGACTTCACAAAGTCTATTTTTATTGCCTTGATCAATCAACATTACTGGTTTGTAGGCCATTTTTCAAGTTTTTTGGAATACAGAACCATATCTTCAAAATATTTTAAAAAGGTATATGTAAAAACAAAATAAGGGGAGGGGGAGATAGAGAGTGCTAAGCATTTTTTAAATATAAATCAGTCAGGATTATGGTGTGGCCTCCCTGTTCAATGGCCTCCTCACAACATGATTCATCAGGTGGGGGGCCCAGGTCTCTCTCCCACTCTTTCTCATGACAGCTCTGGAAGTCAAGAGTAACAACATTTAGCAAATCATGCCTTCCTTAATAGAGCCTATAGACAGATATCCTCAAATATAGTTGGGTCCCGTAAGATATTCGCTGAGGGGAGAGACATAAGGAAATATCTAATCTGAAACAATTCAAAGAACAGAGGCATAAAAGTGGGGAACTGTTGAATATCATGCATAGAGGCCCAATGCCCCTGGGCAAATCAATCTCAAACAACTCTGAGACCTGCTTGAATCAAAACTTTAAACTGGGGGCATGACCTTCCTGGAGGGAAATCTGGGATGTCTCAGATCAGGATCATAGGCGAGGGATTACAGGAGAGCTTGGTATCTGGTCTTGCTGAAGTCCCAGATGTACAAAAAGAACTTAAGGGAAGGGAAAAAGTGTGATGATGGGAGGTCAGCATATATGTATTCGCAATCATTATAATTATGTATTTATTTATTTATTTATATATATCATATCATGTAGCACTATACAGGTAATATGTCATTCACATCAGTCCCAGACCCATTGGAATTTATAAGCTAAATTCCCTACCTGATAGATGAAACACTCTTCACCTGTCTTCGTGTGACTTGAAAAATGTGGGCTTCAAAAGCAGAGGCCCCTCAGGCTAAGGCTCAGCAGTGCCAGATGCAGGGTCATGGCTTTTGAGGATGGCTTCCAGTGCTGTTCCAACCTACCCAAATGTTCTTTCTAGACACTCATAAGGCTGAAATTTCAAGATTAGGGGGAATCAGTAACCACATTTAAGAATTGTTTCTAATTGGTTACAGTGATGGTTACCTAGCAAATGGGAATACTTCTATTTTACTCTGAATGTTGGTTTTTCTAGATCATCTTATGAAATGCATGCTCTCCCATGTAGTCAGATTGCAACTATGAATTAATAGAGTATATAAAATTATATATGATTTAAATGATGGACACAGGATACTTAGACATGCTTATAAGTTAAATTTTGGATAATATTTTTGTTATCTTGTTTGTAATATGGATATAAACATATATGTACTAATGTTATTTTCATATAAATTGACTACTTTAGCAACAATTAGTTTTCTGATTTGCTTTTTCTATCAAGGAAAAGCAGACCTAGATGGAAAAGAAACCTCTGGCTACATGAAGGTTCAATCTGTCTTATTCTGATGTCTAATCTCATCTGTACTTCGATTTGTCAATGTATTCTGTATCCAAATTGAATATTAGAGCTGTTTTTAATATCCTTACTCTGTTTTGTTATTGTAATGTATGTTTAGCCATTTGAGGTGTCTATATAATATGATTGAATATGATTGGTTAATTATGCAAGAACCAACCATTTCTGTTCATTAGTTCCCTTATGAACTATATAAACCCAACACCCATGTGAAGACAACCTACAACTACTACTATCTAAATTTACCTGGTGCTTAGAGCACACTTGAATGGTCCATGTTTTGGTTGACAGATGAAACTTAACTGTATCTATGTTCCATCCTATTAGTGGTAATCTGAAGTGTTCTTTATTGATTCTACATGCTTTGTTACTTTTTTCATCTGGTATGTATTTAATTCACAAGAAGTTTTCTAGTAAAGTAATAATATTGTACTATGAGGTGCCCCATTTTTTATCTTTCTTTTTTTTTGGCTTTTACTCATAATACTGCATCTGCTAGACCTTCATCTCCTGGAGGGATAGTGACAACCAGTGCAAAAGCAGGACAATACAATAAGTCAATAATAGTGACACAGAAGGATTAGGACAGTGCGATGCAGAAATTAGTGGTGGGTTAGGAGGAGAACTGATTTTGATGAAGAAATGGGTTTTTGAGAGCCTGTTTTTTACTTTTGTTTGGCTGCTTATTTTGATTTCTCTTGTTAATCTTTAAAAAGAAGAAAATGAATGCAATCAACTTAGTTGTTTTGTGCTATAACTCAAAATTCATACTTTCAAATAATGTAGAAAAATATAAATAAATGTTTAAACTAACATGATATATCTTAAAAATAAGAATGTTCAGATGGCCCCAACTCCTGACACCATTTCTGACAATTGACTATACCAAATTTGTTTCATTTGTAGCCAACTCTGTTGTTACTAAGAATGAACAAATTGTATAAAGACCATAAAATAATTTCAAAAGAACCAAAATTTAGTTTGACATAGTATGAAAATGAAATAACTTCATTATATAAAGTAATTCCTAGGCCACAATTCCTCATGAATTTTTATGCAGACCTGTGCTGTCCACTTGAGAAAGGACAGGTTCAAGTAAAAGCTGGCCCACCACCAGTTCACCTCGTATGACTGTGGTGGTCTCTGATCTTGTCCTTCAGGCACCACTTGAAATCTTGTCACTTGTGAACAAATGAAAAATTGTTTTGCTGAAAGGTATTTAATGCATGTTCTTGTAAAGCTGAAGTTATGAGTATATGCAATATATCTATATATGTGTATAGAAATATTTAGCAACATAAGTAAACAAAAAGACATTGATGCTCTGCATTAACCAAATACACAATTAATGCTACCTTTGCATACATCTCAAATCTCATATCAAAATACTCTCCCGCCAGCCCTCTTAGGTATAACTCTGACCTGCGCCTTGTCTTGTCTCTGGTAACCACCTCTCACTCCCGCCTGCAAGACTTCTCCCGTGCCTCTCCCCACTTATGGAATTCCCTACCACGTGACCTATCAATCAGACTTTCCCTCAGCTTTCAAATCTTTAGATGCTCTTGAAAACCCATCTCTTTTTTAAAGGTTACCTTGTCCTTGATAATACTATTCACACTAATGCACCCTCACAACTGTCCCAATCTCCACTCTTAAAACGCATTTACTCCTCTTGTTTCAGCTGTGCCCTCTTCCACTTAGAATGTCAGCTCTCTAATGAGCAGGGTCCTCCATACCCTTTGTTTTTGTTTTGTCTCTACATTTGTTTTGTCTACCTTGCATGTCCCTGTTTTATGTATGTACTGTTTTCCCTACTGTACGGCGCTGCGGAACACTATGGCGCCTTACAAATCTACGATAATAATAATAGTAATAATAATGTTCTAAATACTTTACTATGTTAAAAACAGTTTATGTTAATTCCACATATTGCAATATTTGTTATGCTCACCAATTGACATTGGTCCATCTCTCTGGCCAGTCGTAACATGATGCATTGCTTTTTCTATCTGGGTTGAAGCTTACCTGCACACAGCTTTCAATCTAATTGACTCATTTCAACATAGCACAATTGTGACAGCCCTGTTACAATCAATTCAGATTGTGAGGTGTAAGTGTAATTTTTTTTATTTTTTTCAATTTGGCAAGTAAGGTAACATGTTTAGGAATCTTTAAGGTTACTATTAAGATTGTGAAATATCACCATATGGTCCCTATTTGTTTAGATAAATATGATATAATATGCCCTGTCATCACTGATTTTGATGCCTCGCAAAATAATACAGGGGTGTCACAATGTTCAAAGATATCCTCTACATACTCCATCCAATGATGTTTAAAGTATGCGTTAATGTCTTCATTGTGATAAGTATAAGAAGGGAAACTGTAGGAGCAGTGTTCTTTGGTGGGAGATGTCTTACTAATTTCCATGTAGATGAGAGCATGATCAAAAATTATGATGTTATAAATATGTGTTTTAAATATCCTAGTAATAGTTTTGATCTAGTCAGAAGATAATCTATCCCGTTGAGGGAGTGGTGTGCCTAGAATAAAATGTGTATTCTCTGCTCCTTAGATTCTGCAATCTGCAGGGATCAATCATATCAGGATTAAAATAATAATAGCAATAATGGTAATAATAGCTTGTATCCCTTCCCCACTATTACAGGTTTAGACATTGTGGCTTTAGATTTATCAATGGTTAAAATTTATCAATGGTCATATAAAATTCCTCCCAACTATTACATTTGGATTGTCTGTTTGCATTAAGAGCTGCGAGATCTGGTTATAGAAATGTATGTATTGGGTACATATTTATATTTAGAATGGTAAGTTTTTTTTCCTTGAATTGTTATGTGAAGTAGATTGTCTTTTCCCCAGGGTCAGTCACCACACCAGTTATGATATTTTGGATATTGCTGAGATGCGTTCCTGTATCCAACGGGATGTAGTCATATTGCATACTTTGTCTAGACAATCATCATCATCATTTATTTATTTAGTGCTAGCAAACCCTGTGGTGCTTTACAATTGGGAACAAACACAGTAACAAAAC